>NC_135854.1:4715000-4825000 GCF_029677425.1 Wolffia australiana | reverse complement strand
TTGATAGATTGATAGATTGATAGATTGATAGATTGATAGATTGATATATTTATAGATAGATAGATAGATAGATATATAGAGTTAAAAAGATTGGAGATAGGTAGATTCATACAAACATAGATACATGGATAGACGGATAGATAGATACTCTATATATATATATAGAGTTAAAAAAGATTGGAGATAGGTAGATTCATAGAAACATAGATACATGGATAGATAGATAGATACATAGACTATATATATATATAGTCAAAAATATTGGAGATAGGTAGATTCATACAAACATAGATACATGGATAGATAGATAGATATATAGAGTTAAAAAGATTGAGAGATAGGTAGATTCATACATACATAGATACATGGATAGATAGATAGATATATAGAGTTAAAAAGATTGAGAGATAGGTAGATTCATACATACATAGATACATGGATAGATAGATAGATACATAGATATATATATAGAGTTAAAAAGATTGAGAGAAAGGTAGATTCATACTTACATAGATACATGGATAGCTAGATAGATAGTTAAAAAGATTGAGAGATCGGTAGATTCATACATACATAGATACATGCATAGATAGATAGATAGATAGACAGATAGTTAAAAAGATTGAGAGATAGGTAGATTCATATATTTATAGATACAAAGATATATAGATAAAGATATAAGTAGACAGAGAAATAGGTAGATAGATAGGAAGATTGACAGACATATAGATGTAGAGGGAAATAGATAGTGAGATAGACATGTAGATCGAAAGATAGATTGGTAGGTAGACAGATAGATGGTTGGTGATTTATATAGAAAAATAGATAGACAGACGGATATATAGACAGAGCTAGACGGATGGAAATATCAAAAGATAGTGGATTAATAGATATATAAACACACAGATAAACAAAAATACAAAGATGTATCGATTGATAGATAGATTGGTAGATGGGCAGATAGAAAGACACGCAGACAGATGGACATAAATCTAGAGAGATATATAAAGATGGAAAGATACAAAGATAAACACACACTGAAACAAAAAAATGGAGAGATGGGTTGAGAGATAGAGAGGTCGATGGACAAAGACTTTACCAGTATCTGAGAGATGGGAGTGGCCTGGCCGACGCGTTTGAGGGCCAAGTGAAGAACATGAGACAAAGCAATCAGAAGGAAAAATTGCGAAAACAGGCCAATCACCTCCTTATAATCCACTTTCGAATCATATAAACCGCACCCCTGATTCATATAGTCATAGGCCGATATATTACCAGTCCCTGACATCATAGAATCATTACTCATATTGTAAGATGCGCCCGCTGAACCCATGAATGCTTCTTCAGGCTATCTTCTTGTCATGATAGCTTCATGTTGATCGTTGATAACGTTGGACTAATAGATCTATTGCAGGTAAGTTTGAATACATGGTGTGCTGCTTGGTGTTTGCCCCGGCGACGTTGTTCTTCGTGCTCGTCTCTCCTCAATCTTCTTGGGTTTTTTTCTTCCGCCGTTTCTCCCTGCTCGCCGCGTGAAAATTCCAGAGAAAGAGAAAGATAGAGAAATAAAGAGATAGAGAAATAGGGAGAAAGGGAGATAGAGAAATAGCGAGAAAGAGAGATCGAGAAATAGAGAGATAGATAGAGAGATAAAGAGATAGATAGAGAGAAATAGATAGAAAGATAGAGAGATAGAGCGATGGATAGATTGATAGATTGATAGATAGAAAGATAGAGAGATAGAGAGATAAAGAGATAGATAGAAAGATAGAGAGATAGAGATATAGAGAGATAGACAGATAGAGAAAGAGATAGATAGATAGATAGAAAGATAGAGAGATAGAGGGATAGAGAAAGAGATAGAAAGAAAGATAGACAGATAGAGGGATATAGAGATAGTGAGATAGAGAAAGAGATAGATAGATAGATAGAGAGAGAGATAGATAAAAAAAGAGATAGAGAGGTAGAGAAAGAGAGAGATAGAGAGTAGAGAAAGAGAGAGAGATAGAGAGATCGATAGAAAGAGAAAGGGTGAGATAGAGAGATAGAGAGGGAGAGATAGAGAGAGAAATAAAGAGAGATGGATAGAGAGATAGAGAGATCAACGAGGGGTAGTTCTCTCTCTACTCTCTCTCTCTCTCTCTAATTCTCACACCGCCCGTTTTTCCCGTTTTCGCGTTTTCCCGTTTCTCGTCGGACGGTCTGCCTTCTTTCCCGTGCGCAACGTACAAGAATCGTGGGACGGATGATAAATAATCGTCCGTATCCGTTCCGTTCCGTCACACGTTGAGTCATTGCAATTTGTTCGTATTATAGTCGAGTCCAAGGTTTTGTTAGGAGCTTCTAGGAAAATGATTTTCGTTTATCATCTATCAAATGCAATATTCATAGCTTATACCTTAGTCTCTTGTCCAAGTATTAGAATAATATTTTCACTACAGCTTTTTTGTGTTGTATTTGGCTCTTTTTTCTTATGGTTTTGTTTTAAAAAGAATGAAGTTCACCGTACATCCCTCAAATGAATTGCTCTGTAATGTTTTGTGCCTGTCTCCGTAGTCTAGATGATAAAATAATACTGCCACTGGAGTTTTTAGTATTAATTTGGAGTTTGTAAAAATAATGTTCATTGAACATCCATCAAATGCATTATTCATTGCTGATGCCTTAGCCTCTTGTCCAAATTATAAAATAATATTTTCACTAGAGATTTTTTGTACTGTATTTGGATCCTGTTTTTATTATGATTTTGTAGATAAAATAGGAGGTTCATCGGATGTCCCTCAATGGAATACTATTTATTTTTTTGTGTCTGTATCCTCTATCAAGATGGTAAAATAATATTGCCGCTGGAGCTTTTAATATAATATTTGAGTCCCATATTTTTATGATTACATGCATAGTCAATCAACATGCACATGAAGACATATTTTACAATTAATTTTAACTTTCAATCATACTAAAAATTGGTATATTTTTTAGGAACATAGTTTAAACACATTTGTACAAGGAAATGGTTCTTGAAAAGTATTTTATCCTCAGAATTCAAAATGAATACGAATTAATCAGAAAACTTGGGGGATAATAACTGTTTTTTACATAAGCATGCCTTCCAGTCAATCCAATTCAGCATGGTTGATCAACGTTGCAAAGGTCCTACCACAAGCAACTTATCCACCCAACTCATGTGACCCATGAGGTCATCACAATCGAATTTGGAAGTTAAAATATCAAAACAGGAGAATTATTTTGATGTGAAAATCACCTTAAGCTGAATCACTAGTTAATCCTCGTGCACATGCCTTTTATCCTTGCCCCATATGCTCTTATCCCTGGTGTAAGATTGAGCATCAAATATCATATTATTTAAGATCATACATTACCTGGTGGCATTAAATAAGACATATGGTTGGAGAGCAACTCTATTGATTGAAAGATAATTCAAATATATTTTATTTACACATCTGCACAGTTTAATGGAAAATTTTTCTTTTTCCAGATTGAACAAATTACATCAATTGCCACACTAGAAAACGTTATAATTTATGGTGGCAAACATTTGGCCATTATTATGTAAACACGATGATAGTGTTTGGGCAACACTAATAAATGTTAAGTTTAGTCATAAGAACCTCACAAACCCTCAACTGGAATTATACATGAAGATTAGGCACAGTCATATTTTACAACTTCAAAACATAACTGATGGTGAACCTTGAGCTTGAAATATTGAGGCAATAAAATAAATATCAAATTATATAAGTATGGAAATTTTACCTTCTCAATGTATTACATGCATTAATATCTAGTCTAAGACATTCATTTTGGTGGCATTCCTCCTTTCATGCTATATTTGTGTAAAATTGAGATTTATATTTTTAGTAATTTTCTAAAACAAGTTATTTTGAGATGTCTATAAAGTCATTTTTTTTATTTCATTAGAAAAACATTAAAGACATCATTCAACATATACTTGGGAAATGAAAATTTGAAAATTTCATAAACAACATTCTACATTTCCAGAATTTAATTTCCAAAAATATAAAATTATTATTATTTAATCGCTTATAGTCAGAAGGAATTAATAATTTTAGAATTTAGAATTTTAGTCGGCATAAAATAAAAAATTAAAAGCATCATTAAAAATCTGATATAAATTAAAATTTTAGTTGACATAAAATAAAATTATCATACAGTATGAAGTTTGTAAATTATAAGGGGCCAACATGAACCAAAGTTAATAGTTCTACTTAGACTGCCTTTACCCACTTGTCTTCTTGCTCCATCATACAACATCAGGACCACACCTTATGATCTTAACCTCCATCCCTACCATCT
Source organism: Wolffia australiana (assembly GCF_029677425.1). Lineage (NCBI taxonomy): Eukaryota > Viridiplantae > Streptophyta > Magnoliopsida > Alismatales > Araceae > Wolffia > Wolffia australiana. The sequence continues at coordinate 4,820,665 of NC_135854.1, read as the reverse complement.
TATGATAGACCTTCGTCTTCATGCTCCATATAGTTGTGTTCATCTCTATGGTCTACAGCCAAAAGAATCAGGTAATGAATGAAATATTCAAAGATGAGATTGCTGAATCAAAATAAAAATACAATTAATCCAGGACTAATTTACAAAAATATTATTTTAATTTATTATTTTGATTTGATAAAAAAACAAGAATAACTACTTGATATTATACTAATTTGAAAACATCTTTGTCATTTTATTGTTAAGAAATATATAGAAACTATGGTGAGTAACTGAAAGAGAAAAATTATGTGTGTAAATTCATCATGGTAATTGATTGCACTTACATCAGATATATTTATAAGTTTTTTTAATATCACCCAGTGATGTGTAGAAGGGAATGAGGTCAACTGTACAAGGAATGACATTTTAGATCTAAAAATGCTGTAAATTTTTATGATTTTTATTGAAGGAAAATTGCAAAGAAAATAAGGAAAAAAAATATTAAAATTACATAGCCAAGAAGCATTTGATGATATGACAAAAAGAGAAAGAGTTTTTTCATAAAAAAATAGCTATTTTTTTATATATTATACTTTTATATTCTTATAAGTCTTACTTATATGAATTTTAGATGTTGACTTACAAAATGTCACCTCCATGTGGGGGTTGCCTTCGGCTTCATACCTCCATTCTGTGGTGTCCTCCTTCAGGTTCACATGCAATCTTCCCTTCTATATCACTCACTCCATGTCCTTCCCTCAAGTCAAAGGAGTTTTCATCCCCTCATATTGAAGGAAATTTTTTATTGGGGAAGCAAGATATTCATAGAAGTGAAGAAGAGGGGTTTTGATAGGTCAAGATGGAGCTAATTTTGATGTTATCCAATGTGGAACCACCCTGGAGCTTCTCCAATGATGTAGTATTGGCACTCCACCTTCATGCCGCCGTAAATTACTTTTCCACTTAGATAACAATTGCCGGGGGTGTAACCAGATGGAACTTTCTTATAAAGGTGACTGTGATTTAATTCCAGAGGGGTCAATGACTGTGATTTAATTTCAGATTTGTATCCCACTAAGATGAGATAGTCTTCAATACCACTAGCTTTAGCCCATCAGCCTGGCTTCATCAGATTTCGACATCTGATTTGTACACATCAACACCTGTGATCACCAATTCACTACCTAAAAGAAGGACAATATCATTAGATATGGGCTTCAGTTTTGGACGTCTGATATTCTCTAAGAAGATTGGATGGTAAACATTATAACATATCATTTTTAAAATGCCCGCTTTGATATAGGCTTTCAAACAGGTTGCCTGAAGCCCACATATCAACTTCTTCTCCATTGACCTTTGGCCCGTCTAGAGATTCAACTGAAAGCTCTAAAAGAGTTATCTCATTCTAAAAAAGCTAGAAATCATGAAGCCTATATAAAAGGGGAAGTTTCAGATTTAAAATATAATTAATTGATCCCCTTCTCATGCACGAGTCAACGATATAGGGATCCCCTTTAGTGCTCATTCAACTGTGTGCATGTCGTGCCTCTTGCTCAGGGTGCACCGTCCTGGGAACAAGCTCCTGGAGTGGAGGGCTTGTCCCTTGGCTGCTCCCCTTGGCTAGAACTGTGGTGAGCCACTGATCACGGTGTGGCAATGGTGCACTACAATAGCCACTTCTGAGCTGGTCATGGCTGTGCTGCTGGCCAGCTCAAAAGAGACTCAACAAATCATTAAGTGTATATTATTTCAGGTCATACATTACAATAATAGATAAAACATGAACATGATATTTTATTTTTAAAATATATCCAACCTATTCCATGAAATTATAAAAGTAAGGTATTTATGCATAATTCATGCACATAATCTTGAATCAATACACATTAAGGAAATACAACTATGAAATGTGCATAAAAATATAAAATAATTAAAAATGTGTCCATAAAATTGTATAAGTCAATAACATCAATCTTCATGCACACAACAGAACTTATACAATGTATAAAATGGTATATTGTGTATATTCATAGCTTGTCATCATTTTTATTGTTGGCTTTCTATGAGATGAAATACATTACAGTTAGAAGGATTTCAACCCTCAAATTTTCGGCCCCAAACTACTCCTGGATTGTTAAATATCCTTGTTTGAATTTGGAGTAATCTGAGCCATCCACTTTTCTATCTCCTCTGATTGTTATGGTACATTGCCAGCTTGGCACACACTTCTATGAGAAGAAAAGTCAATTAATCCATAAAATTATATTTATGACTTATAAATTTATTTTCTTTATGAATTTAGCATCAGAAAATTTCATAAAATACTATAAAATCCAGAAAAAATCAAAATACATTTTAAAATAATTTACCCCTTAAAATATTTAATTAAATCAAAATATTTATTTTGACCTGTAAAATTATTTTATTCATGAAATTAATGTGATAAAATAATGTTAAATTACCATAAAAACAATAAAATTGGAATTTGATCTAAAATAATGTTAAAAATATTTTTCTCGGCGGACAGTATATGGATGTCTAGAAGGGATCCCTCACAAGTTGAGGGTTAATATTTTTTTAGTGCTTAAAATGAATGATTATGAAGAACAATGACTCGTCATATACAATATTATTCTCAAAGTATATATCATATATGCAAAAAATATTCTTCAATAATAAATACTGAAACCAAGATAAATGTAATGCTTAAGTTCCCTTTTTAAATCTCAATTATAATGATTATATTAATTAAGATTAGACTAAAGAGGAGTAACTCTAGCTATTTCTATAAATAAGGGCCATGGCTAATGGATTATAATGTTAATGGAGTATTTTCCTAAATATCCCATTAATAAGAGAAACTCTTAGTAGTCATCATGTATTGATCCAAAAAACCTCCCCCAAGAACTTTTGATATCTTCCTTGAAGAAGTGATGGATAGAGGTATCTTTTATTTTTCATGTCTCTCTGCATTGTTCATCTATAAGGATCAGTATGAGCATGCCTTTAGTTCAAAAAAGTGATATCAAAACCTTTGCATAAATTATAAAAATGTATGAATATGGTTCATTCATTACATCTAGATCATTCCAATGATCAAGTCAAGGTCTTATCGATGATACAAGCTATGGATAATAATATGTATCCATGTTGGTTTCAGCTGTTGTAACTAGTGGTTTGTTGATGATGATGGAGCTTACAATGATTCTAAGCAGTGTTGATGATTTCAAAACCTTCAAGTCATCAATTTTTTGACTATGGTGGCAGAATTTTGTGCAGCATTTATCCACTAAAACATGCATTGGGCAGAATGTCCCATGTTGGTTGTGGGATTGGGACATGCCATTTGGAGTGTGCATGAATAACGGCCTATTTTGATGCATTCATGGGCTTTGAACAGAACAAGGGCCCAGTTAGGCCACTCTTGAGCACAAAGTAATCCTATGCGTACCAGGAAGGCCCATTGGGCTGGTCTGAGATAACCTCGGGTGTGTCCTGATGGGCCCTAATACAGATTAAAGCCATTTGTGTATAAATAAATAAATTTGTCTTTCACATTACATGATCATTTTATGTTCATGTAAAAGGGACATATGAAAAATAGGAAAGGTGTCGTAAGTTAGTGATTCAAAAGGTTATCCATAAGAAAGTGTGTATGGAAAACCAATAAAATGCACATAAATTTAGTATGCCATCTAGAGCTTAGAGCGTTTAATAGAAGTAACATACCATTAAAGTGGGACCTGTCATTGAAGTTTTTGTCTCTATACACCAGATGTTGTGAATATATGTCTAAAGTTGGCATGAGTTGGCTTGAAGGTATGCAATGGCAGGCCAATGCAGTATACACTCATGATCATGGACATGAGACAGTTGTTTTGTATTTATTTCGAATAGCAAGTCAATCCAGATATCAACATGCTATTTTATGATAAGTTATCTGATAAGTCCAAATTTTGGGGTTTTGTGTCATTGTTTTAATTCAGACTTAACCAATATTTATGAAAATTTCCTCTTAAATACTCTATAATTAATATAGGGCAAGTAAGGGGTTGATCCACAGAGAGGCAGAAATGTAATTTTGAAATTTTTCTGAAGCTTGAAATAAAGGAAATGAGTTTAAAAGTGGGAAGTATAGTTTCTGGTATTTTTTCTGGATTTTTAAGTAATTTATATACTTTCCTATGATTTAAATTGAAGCATAAATGTAAAGAAAAAATTAGGAATATTTACACTAATTTTCCTAATTTTAATTAACACCAGAAATAAAAAAGAAATATTTTATAATTTTATGGAATTTAATTTACGCCAATAACAACTAGAAATATTAGAAACAAGAGTTAGAGATTTTAAAGAATTTTTCCTAAGTTTTTCTGATTTTTTAATAATTTATAAAGGCAATCGCCGACTGCGACGGTAGAGCAGTGGCGGGGGTGGCGGAGCGGTCGCGGTGGCGGCGGTGGCGGTGGAATTGATGGCAGCGAAGGTGGCAGAGCGAAGGCAGCGAGCCTCTCTGTGGTTGAGCTCGTGTCGGTCTATCGGGTCGGTCTATTGGGCTTGGCCCAATAGCGTCAGCCCAATTAAAATAAGTTTTTCTTTCTTTCTTTAAAGTGCCGGTTCGACCCGGTCAAACCCCTCTTGGACTTAGCTGATTTTTGGCTGTCTCCAGAGAGGGCGCACCCCTCTTTCTGCTGGGCGCGCGGCTATGCGCATGCGCGATGGGGGGGTAAAAGGCAGCGCCGGCGCATGGGCGCTGTCGAGCAGCGCACACCAGCACACACAAGCGGCGACGATGGGAGAAAATTAATATTTTTTAAGACAAAACTGATTTTTTTAATGCGATTTTTTTGGGGATTGAAATGGGAACTGATGGGAGAATCTAGAGAGATATAGGGGATATTTTAGAGAGAGAAATAAACATGTTTAAAGAGAGAAAAGGTCAAAATGAGGAGATAGAGAGAAAGTGAAGAAGCGGGTAGAGGGAGTTTGAGATGGAACTTGAAGGTACAAATGAAGGAAATTTTTATGAAATTTTTAGGGGATGAAATAGGGTATGTATTAAGATCTAGAGAGAGGAATAACCGATTCTAGAGTGATAAAGTAGGGAAAATGAGTGTTTAGAGTAAGAAAGTGATGCTTTTAAAGGGGAAATGGATCGATAATGATGGGAAATGGAAATCAAAGTTCCTAAAACCTCAATGAAAGTTTAATGAGCCCTCAATGCTTCCTATCAAGTCTGGATCCTTATATTTCGCCAGGATCAGGCATTTTCTCAATGCAAACAAGAGTTGAGATTAAGTGAAAACTTCAATAAACTTACATCAAGCAGGTTGAGCAACATGGATTCTGAAGTATGCCTTGTCCTGCTGGCCAGCCACTTGCTGAAGAACATCCAGAATGAGGGCAAATGAGGGAGAAAAAGTGTATTTATACATTGGAAGAATTACTAATATACCACATTGGGCATTTTCTATTATCTTTTCTTGCCATTTTGCCTCTTTTTCTCCATTGGTTGAGAGACTCCCCTTGTAATCTTTAGCTTCTTTCTTTGTAAGGCTTTTGAGAGCCCAATGGGCATGCCAGGTTGTGGCCCATCTCCCTCAGACCTCTCTTATGAAGGCCCACAACACCTTTTTCTCCTTTCAAGCCCCTTTTGAGAATCGCTTACTCTAAAAAATTCTCGAACTCTTTAAGAATTATCATCTTCTCATTCCTGTAAATTTCTGCACATGTGAAACTATAGAATACTCATCAATACAAGAATTCCTTGACTTCTTTTAGATTTTAGTCAAAAATAACCATAATGTGCAAAAATTATTGTACCTAGTGCATAAATATTTAGTTAATTCAAGTGATAACATGATAAATTTTAAATTAACAATACCAAAAACATCTAAAATGTATGGAAATATACATGCATTTATCATGTTATCATTATCTATGTTTTTATCCGCACCAAGACATCCCTGGTTATTAATGTTACTGTCCAAAAATGATACGTTGCTCAATGTCTTGGAATGGTTTTGTACTTTATGAAAAATCCAGACCCATTTTTGAGTAATTTGTCCTATTATGTAGACTTTGCACAAGAGTAAATACATGGGCATAAAATCCCTATTATGAATGTTAACAGTTTCAAGTTTGTTATGAAGTTAATCTTGCCTCTAATCCTTTGAATATAGCCAAGGAAGACCTAGGAGCTACTATTCATTTTAATGTATCTACCCAAGGTTGCGTCCATTTGTAGAGGCCAAGAGATGTTGAACAGTTCATCTACGCAGGAAACAATAATTGAACTGAAATGGAGGCAATTGGGCATTTACATTACATTTGAAGTCTGGCCATCGTTTAGATGTAATAAATTTTTTTGGCATATCATATTTTGAGACATAATTTGGTTTCTGTTGCTCCTTTGGAAAATTTTGGTTATGCTTGAGTATTTTGAAATGCTAAAATCTAGTCTCTTTAATAATTCAAGTCTAATTGGCATAAAATCTCTATAAAGTGAAAACAACCCCTACATACTCTGTGTAGACGTCCCTTATAAATTAATCTTGCTCACAAATGCAAGGGATGTAAACAGGAAGTCAACAAGAAATAAGCGCAAAAGACTCGGTCATATTTCTCATAACATAATTGATCTTGTAGTGTTAAGATGACATTTGAGATACCTTTGATGATAAGTACTTTAAGTACTTTGACATTTGTGTCGAATGGATAAATAGTTAACAAAAAACCCTCTGAGAAGGGAGCACTCGAGCTTAAGACTATTGACTACAACGTCAACACCAACCACACATGTCAAAGTTTTACCTCTGTCATTGTCGTCACCAACGGTGGCAGTCATGGTCAAACATCTGTGGTGACGAGGCATCATTAACGTCAAAGTCAACGTCCAACATTCAAAACTATTCAACGTAATTGTCAATGAACGATGACATTGACACTGGCGGTTGACGTGCACCGAATTCTAATTGAAACATTCTCATTTATAACGGCAACGCGAGAGCTCTCCGTTCGTCCCACATTGAACATCATCATAAACGTCAATGACGGTCATAGTCAAACATCTGTGGTGCCCAGGCATCATTAATGTCAAAGTCAAACATCTGTGGTGCCCAGGCATCATTAATGTCAAAGTCAAACATCTGTGGTGACGAGGCATCATTAACGTCAAAGTCAACGTCCAACATTCAAAACTATTCAACGTAATTGTCAATGAACGATGACATTGACACTGGCGGTTGACGTGCACCGAATTCTAATTGAAACATTCTCATTTATAACGACAACGCGAGAGCTCTCCGTTCGTCCCACATTGAACACCATCGTCAACGTCAACGACGGTCATAGTCAAACATCTGTGGTGCCCAGGCATCATTAACGTCAAAGTCAAAGTCCACCATTCAAAACTATTCAATGCAATAGTCAACGAAGGATGACGTTGACGTTGACGGTTGACGTGTACCGAATTCTAATTGAAATATTTGTCATTTATAACGGTAAGGCGAGCGCTCTCCACTTGTTCATTGTTGTATCTCAGATGGCGAGCGGGCCTTCGTCGCCGGGGGGAATGCTGTCGAGGGAGCAGCTGAATCAACTCTTCGATCGTTTTGCGTTTCTCACTTCTCAGCCCGGTGGAGATTTCTTCCTCCTTTTTTTTCGGTTTATTTGGAATTTTTGTGAAGTTTTTGAAAAAAATTCGGATTTGGTGGATAATCTGAGTTGAATCGTCCGTTACAGATGTCAAGAAGCGGATCAAAGAAGCCGTTGATGATAATCAGGTCCAGAATTCTGCCTCTGAAGTATTTGAACTTTTTTTATTCGTTTTTATCCCATTTGTTCATCGGGTACAGGGATTAGAGCTAGGTTTTCTGTTTGATCCTCAAATCTCTTCATACTGTTTTTCGGTTTTGAATTAGTGTCGCATTCTCTTTGATCGCTGTTAGCATCGAGGTTTTAAACTTACTGAGAAACGGCGATAATTATAAGTTTTCTGTGCGCAGGAAGCGGTTGCTGTGACTACTGCTATCCAGGAGGAAATACTCACAGAAATGGGAATCAGTATGACGTTTATTTTAACTGAATTTACGTTTGATCGAAACCACCTGTACACTGGGGTTTGAAATATTTAATTTTGGGATTCGCTTGTAAACCATCCGGAAGAAGAGTTGCAAATATTTCTTTGTTTACGATTCCATTGGCCTCAGACCTGCGTTTCTTTTATCAAAATCTCGTATACTTGGATCTTCATCCTAGTGATCTGTCCAGTCAAGAATTCTTAGAGGCGATTAAGTAACCGAGAGAATTCTCATTTAAATCCTCATTATCATAATTGGTATTATGAAGGATGGAATTTTCTTATTGAGTTGTGAATCTGATTTCTAGGGTTCGGTGTTGTCAGTGATGACTATGATAATGGATGATGACGATTCATTATTGTTACTGTAGTTCCACTAGCCTTCATTATCATCATCATTGTCACCCATTGGTTGATGATGGATTGTCATCGTCATTGTCATCACCATCCAGATTCCAAGAACCATCATCCATTAATTTATGGCAAATTTTCATCGCCGCACTATCCATTTCCCAAGAGCCATCATAGTCATCCTCATCCATCAATTTCCAATCTACGATAGAGCATTTCATCATCCATTCATCAACCTTATCATTCAGTTATGAAGGGCTATCATTGTCATCATCGTCATCCCGTTTCCAAGGTCCAACATTGTCATCACCATCCCATTTCCAAGGGCCATAATTGGCACTCATCTGTTGATGAGTAATTTGTTGTCATAATTGTCATTTGTCCAAGCCACACATGGACAACGATGACTGAATTTAGTGATGATGATAATGACGATGATGATGTTGGTGAATTAGTCGCTGCCCACCAACCCTTCTTAGTTCAAATGGGATCCCATTTTCCATATCTTATCTGAGTCCAGACTATTTTTAAGTAAAATACTTTTCAAAAGGAGAATATTCTTTCGAAGTCATGAGCTCGCACCCAGCTTAACCTTTGTTAAACTTATAATTATGATTTCTGTTCTCATAATTTTCCCCTTGTTAATTTTTTGATACTATCGCTTGCATTGCTTGACCAGAGTCTGAGACTTGTTTTCTTCAAAATTTCAGATCCCAGGTTTGGTATTTCATGCTTAGGAAAAGTAAATGGAACCTTCGAGAACGACAAAGATCTGATGATTCAGTTCTACCGTTTCATCGCTATGTATGGACTTCTACCTCTTGATAAGATTTATCTTCTTTACCAACTGTTTGTTAATTAATAACAAGACATGTTTTCTTAAAAAAATGGAATGGTTCATAATTGTACTAAAAAAATTAAAATATAAATAGAGTAATAGAATGAAAAAATTAAAAATTAAAAAATATAAAAAAATAAAAAGACAAACAAAAGAAAATAATTGAAAGTAAATGACCTGACCGGTGAAGAAAGAAATACATTATTAATACTTTTTCTTCAGGGAGATTCCTTCATTCCCTTATATTTTGGTTTCTCCCAGGGAAGAGATGGCGTGTGATGAAGCAGAGCTTGAGCCTGAAGAGTTTTCTCGGAGGATTCTCTCTCACCAGAAATTGCAAGAGCAGGTAATTTATGTGATTATATATTTCCCTATTATTTAAAATATATTAATTTTTGGAATTGTCTTCTGTGTATGCAAAGGTATGTAGTTCTTTCTTGACTCTGAATTTTTTTCCTGACTTGGAAATTGTTTCAATTTGGCAGCAACTGGCGATGCTCAAGGATATGCGCAGATTCCCTCCACACAACCAGTCCATTATACTTCAAGAGGTGTGTGTGTCCTCTGTGCCTTTCAGTGCTCTTTCTCTCTCTTTCTCCCCTCTCTCTCTCTCTATTCCCATCTAGTTTCTATCTCTCTTTCTCTCTCTCTCTCTCTCTCTCTCGCTTTCATACACACATCCTCTCTTTTTACTCTTATCCTTGCTCCCTCTCTTTCGTCATCATCATCATCATCTCTTCCCACACATCCCTTCTTTCCATCCTGCTCTGTTCTCTCTTATTCTTTAATCTTTAATTTTCCATTCTCCTCTCTCTCTCTCTTCATATTTCTCTCTGGCCCTTTATTTCTCTCGCTCCCTTTCTCTCCATTTCTCTTTCTCTTTCCATCTCTCTCTTTCTCCCTGTATCTCTTCAGTTCTCTCTTTTTTTCTCCCTCTCTTTTTCTTATTTTCTATCCTCCTCCTGTCTCCCTCTCTTTCTCTTCTTTACTATCTCTCTCTCTCTTCATTTATGTCTCTCTCCCTCTCTATCTCTTCATTTCTCTTTTGATCCCTTCTTCGGTCTTCCTCTCTCTCTTCATTTCTCTCTCTTTCTCCCTCTCACTATCCATGTCTCTCTCTTTCTCTCCCCTCCCTATTCATTTCTCTCTCTTTCTCTCTCCCTCACTCTTGTCATTTCTCTTTTTTTTCTCTCGCTATCCATTTCTCTCGTTTTACATCTCTCTCTCCCACTTCATTTCTCTCTTCCTCTTTCCCTCCTCATTCCTCTCTCCCGCACTCTCTTCATTTCTCTCTTTTTCCATCTCTCTCTCCATCTCCATTTTTCTCTCCCTCCCTCTCTCCTCATTCCTCTCTCCCTCACTCTCTTCATTTCTCTCTTTTTCCATCTCTCTCCCTCTTCATTTCTCTCTCCCTCTCTCTCTCTCCTCATTCCTCTCTCCCTCACTCTCTTCATTTCTCTCTTTTTCCATCTCTCTCTCCCTATTCATTTCTCTCTCTTCATGTCTCTCTCCCCCCCTCTCTCCATTTCTCTCTCCCTCTTTTTTTGTCATTTCTCTCTCCCTTTTTTCTCTTCACTTCTATCTCTCTCCCCTCTCTTCATTTCTCTCTCTCTCTCTTACTCTTTTCGTTTCTCTCTTTCTCTTTCTCGTTATCCATTTCTCTCTTTCTCTCTCTCCCCCTCTTCATTTCTTTCTCCCTCTTTATCTCTTCATTTCTCTCTTTCTCTGTCTGTATGTCTCTTCATTTCTCTCTTTCTCTCTTCCTCTGTCTGTTTCTTTTAATTTTCTGTCTCTCTGTCTCTGTCTGTCTGTCTGTTCATTTCTCTCTTTCTCTCTTCCTCTGTCTGTCTCTTCATTTCTCTCTTTCTCTCTTCCTCTGTCTGTCTCTTCATTTCTCTCTTTCTCTCTTTCTCTCTTCATCTGTCTGTCTCTTTTAATTTTCTGTCTCTCTGTCTCTGTCTGTCTCTTCATTCTCTCTTTCTCTGTCTCTGTCTGTCTGTCTGTTCATTTCTCTCTTTCTCTCTTCCTCTGTCTGTCTCTTCATTTCTCTCTTTCTCTCTTCCTCTGTCTGTCTCTTCATTTCTCTCTTTCTCTCTTCCTCTGTCTGCCTCTTCATTTCTCTTTTTCCCTCTCTCTTTATTTCTCTCTGACCCTTCATTCTCTCTTCCTCTCTCTGTCTCTTCATTTCTCTCTTTCTCTCTCTCTCTCTATCTCCCTCTGTCTCTTCATTTCTCTCTTTCTCTCTCTCTATCTCCCTCTGTCTCTTCATTTCTCTCTTTCTCTCTCTCTATCTCCCTCTGTCTCTTCATTTCTCTCTTTCTCCATTTTATTGGTCTCTGCTGGCTGTTTCTTTCTCTCACTAACCCTGCCATACCCTGCCAGCTACGCCGAGAAATGGAGGGCTCCAAATTCGAAGGCGCCGCCGTCCTCTCACATGAACAAATTGAACAGGCCGTGCGGTCACAATCCACCTGATCCGTCTCAAGAGATCCCCAACTGATCCACAGTGTCTTGATATTTTTCAGATAAACCCCCCTCTGGAGTAAGAAGAGCTTCTATCCCCTCATTTATTTTTGTATTGTTTCTTTATTGCACTTTGATATAGATGCTGCCATTGTCTGCCCTGTAAATTCAAATCTTATTATCTTGCAAAATATTTCTTGAAAATTTTTGCTCTTTCAATAACATGTCTTGGCTGTTGTGTAATTCAGTCCACTTAATTACAACAAGGTTCCCTTTGGCTTATTTGGAGATCTTCAAAGTATAACATGAGTTTAAGTGACTGTCAAAAGGGTATTGTTGGAAAGGTGATGTTCACTGATTCTCTCTCAAATGAAGTGTATTTTAACCTTTTTTATTGGCCAGAAACATAGTGACGTGTACGACTGACACGAGTGTCGTGCTCGTAAACTTATCCAGCCGTGCCTTTGATACGACCTCGGTAGATTTTGAGTGTTCGAAATACTTGCAGGCCTGGACAGAGCGTAAATATCTCAATTTACACACAGACCCCACTTGTTTGCTTGGATATTTTAGCTTTCAAATCGAGATTATAAGATAGTAGTGTCAATATAACTTTCTGATAGTATAGTTGATTCCCATGTTTTCGCATGATTTTTGTTTAATCAAAATTATGTTCATTGAGCATCCCTCAAATGAAGTAACTTTTATGTTTGAGGTGTTTTTCTCTTCATCTAGATGATAAAATAACATGGTCAATGGAGCTTTTCATATAGTAGGGTTGGTTCCCACATTTATTAAGAAAAACAGTGATGTTCGTCAGTCATCCCTCAGATATATCATTCTTTAGTTTATCTATAGGCCTGTTTCGTCTGTCTGTATTATATAATAAGATTGTCAGTGGAAGTGTTTTATATTATACTCGAGTCCTGCGTTTTCTTATGCTTATATGCAAAACCAACTTGCATGCGAGGACAAAATATATATTAAATCTTAATTTATAATGAGTCTTGAAAAAACCGGAGAACTAGTGAACTTAACCACAAAATAAAATAATAAGTGTACCTATTGTTTTTAGGAACATAGACTAGAAACATACTCTAAAATAAGGGAACTGTTCTTTATAATTTTTTTCATTGAAGTAAAAGTAAATATGAATTATTTATCTTGAAGTTGGCCCCATGGTTTCTAGAGAAAAAAAATATGATCATTTGTCATCCCTCAAACTTATTATTTTCTGTTTACCTGCCTATGTCTCTCCTGTGCATAATATAAAAAGATGAAAGTCAAAGGAGCCTACTTTCATGCAAAGATTACATATACTTTTAACATTCATGTTTGATAATTCCTCAAAAAAAAAATTAGAGAACTACTGAAATTAACCACAGGTTAAAATACAAAACGTTCTTATAATTTTTAGGAACTTAGACTAGAAACACATTATAAAATTAGGAAACGGCTCTTTTAATACTTTTTTCAGTGAAGTAAATAGGGAAGTTACACTCGCTCCACGTATACAAACTCTAAACTTGTATAGATAAGTCTCTTATATATATATATCGAGGGCACGACTGGATTGGTTGTACCCGGCAAGAGGATACAAATTAGGAAAGTTATTGAAAATTACTTTTTCATTAAAGAAACTGGGAAAATTACATGCTGAAAAATACTTTTTTATTAAAGAAAGTAAGAAAGTTGCATGATGAAAAATACTTTTTCATTAAATTAAGTATGAAAGTTACAGTGGGCTCGCTCCACGCCTATAAACTTTCTCAAACACAACTTTTACATGTATAAAAAATTATCCAAGGCGGGTGTGTTTTTTTCGAATAAAAAATGTGACGTCACTGGATTGCCACGTGTACAGGAGGCAGGAAAAAACTACTCTTTTAGATAAGAATGCCACCCAATCGATCCAATCCCTCGTAACCAGATCACGCCACGTGGCAATGACGTCATCACGGCCCGTCTCGTCCGTCGGATCTGGAAATCGGACGGTGGACGATCGAGATCGGCGGTTAAACTAACAAAACGGGAGACTCATCTTTGACGAGGAAAAAACAAAAAAAGGAAGAACAGAGGGACTTATCTGAAAATTACCATTCCTTAAAATCCCTAGTTTTTATCTTTGTTCAGATCTTCTCTTATTCTTGTCCGAAATCGCAGAGAAATTTGGCTGTGGAATTCGATCGATCTTTTCGGAAGATCGTTGGAAATCGTCGGAAGAAGGTGATCTTTGATCGAATTGAGGATTAGGGTTTCTTGTTGATCTGGAAATGGGGCGGCAGGAGGATCTGTCCAATGTTCTGGACGAGTTCTGTGCCCTTGTTTTCAGTTTTCTGGGGGTATCTTCCAGTTCGGAGACGCGTAGAATGGTGTCAGGTGGGCGTGATTGTGGCAGGCTTCGGGCGTCGCCGGCGGGGCTTGTTTCTCTGCTGTTGGGAATGTCCACCGCTTTGATGTTGTCTGGTTCGGTGACGTTTATGATTGGATTTGTGCTCATGCCTTGGGTCATTGGGTTGGTGATGGTTCTTCACTTCGTCGGGATGATCTCGAATTTATCCGTTCTTTGGCGGTCGATCTTATGCCCTAGCCCGCCTTCTCCGATTCGCCATCGTAAGACACCCTTTCTTAATTCCCAGTGATATTTGTCTTATCTAAATTTGTTCCTGTTTGCTGGTCTTGTTTCTTGGTTTCTGATATAATTGGTCTACGTGTTTTGCAACTCATAAAATCTAAAAAAAACAGATCGGAAATAATTCCTGTGCCCAAAGTTTGCCTTCGTGGATTCGTCATCGAAAGATATCCTTTCCTAATAATCTGTTCCTTTTTTCTAACATTCTTGATTTCTGATATAATTGATCTTATTGATCATTTACGTCTGCGTTTTTTGCAACTTGTAAGAATTCAAAAAAAAGGGAAATAATCCCTGTGCCGATCCCTGCCTTCGGGGATCTGCCATCGTAAGATAGCTATGACAAACATCCAATGATATTTGTTGCGTCTAAAAATTTGTTCCAGTTTGTTAATCTAGTTTCCTGATTTCCAATATGAACAATCTCATTGATAATTTATATCTGCATTTTTCAACTTTAAGAATCTCAACAAAACTTGGAAACAATCCCTGTGCCCAAGCCTGCCTTCCCGGATTTGTATTCTTTGTTACGTCTAAAAATCTGTTCATATTTGGTAATCTAGTTTCGTGATTTCTGATATGAGCGATCTAATTCATCATTTACTTCTGCGATTTCCAACTCTTAAATTTTCAGAAAATTGCTGACTCGAACCAAAGAACATAAATCATTTACATCTTGTGTTCTGCAATTCTTAAAAGCTCAGAATTTTTTGAAACAATCCCGATCATCCGATTCCAATTTTCTTGGTTGATTTTTTTTTTTGAATTTCTTTCGTGATTGACATTTCATGTCCTCTTGGGTTACTTAGAACCAACGAAGGACAAATTCTTGGACAGGCAAGGAAACTTATGCGGCTCTAGAAATCACTCTACATGCAACTCCTGAGTCCCTTCGACCATAAGTGAGAATGATTATAAGTACATGTCAAATAAATGAAAAATAAGTTGTTTTCCAATTCTGAGCTGCATAATTCTGCAAAGATGAATGCTAAAAGAACTGTATATAGTTTGACACTTTTGTTTATATATTATCTTTCTTATACTTTCGCATGTTCATGTTGTTTTACACTTCAATTCATGGCGGATCTCTCTTGCAGGCCATCTATCATCCAAAGTTACGGTTTTCTAGCACATGAATGAGACGCTGGTCATGGCGGAGTTCGCAGGTCCTTTATTTTTTATCCACTGGGATCGCCATGCTGATATCATCAATACCATGATTATGACCATGATCATGATCATCATCCTATCGCATGAATTGGGCAGATATTAACACCCCTGTACATCTTTTTTTTTCTTTGAGATGCTCAAATTTCCCCAGAGGTCAGTTCTCGTGTTCCTTTTTGGAATTCGATGGAGATCCCTGGTGGAATAGTTGATAAACTCACATGATATTAATATAAATTTACAGCGCTCTTTCTGTGTACAAAATTTCTCCAGAACTTTCGTTCCTTTCGGAATCCAATGGAGATCCCATGTGGAATTGTTGTTGGATAGGGAATTTTCATCATTTATTGTAATTTATTATCATGATCATCATCCTATCTCATGAATTGTGCAGATATTTACACGATTGTTGGAATATTTTTGGGATGCCGATAATATTCTCTTTAGAATATTTACCTGTAATTGTTTTTTTTTAGAAGAAGAATTCATGAGTATGGGTCGGAGTTGTGTGTTCCCATGCGGAAAAGATGGAGAAAATTTTAGTTTAATGCCGGGGCCCTCGTCTCTCTAATCCTATTTTTGTTTTATACCAATCTGAATTTGGTATATTTATGTTCTTATTTCCACTTCTTCCCCATCACCTTGACGGGCATCCTTATTTTCCATGTCAGTATCCTCCAAATTCTCTCTCTCTCTCTCTCTCTATCTAAAATTCTACTTTTGTTTTTTACCAATCTGAATTTGGTATATTTATGTTTTTCTTTCCACCTCTTCCCCATCACTTTGTTGGCCGTCCTTTATTTTCCATGTCAGTATCCTCGAAATTCCATCTCTATCTCTCTCCTCTCCCTCTAATTCTATTTTTGTTCTATTTTTGTTCTGAATTTGGTATCTGTATGTTTTTCTTTCCATTTCTTTCCCATCACCTTGTCGGGCACTCTTTATTTTCCATGTCAGTATCCTCCAAGTTCCATCTCTCTCTCTCTCTCTCTCTCTCTCTCTCTCTCTAATTCTATATTTGTTCTATACCAATCTGAATTTGGTTTCTGTATGTTTTTTTCCAATTCTTCCCCATCACTTTGTTGGGCATCCTTTATTTTCCATGTAAGTATCCTCCAAGTTCCATCTCTCTCTCTCCCCTCTCTCTCTAATTATATTTTTGTTCCATACCAAAATGAATTTGGTATGTGTATGTTTTATTTCCGCTTCTTCCCCATCACTTTGTAGGGCATCCTTTATTTTCCATGTCAGTATCCTCCAAACTCTCTTTCTCTCTCTCTCTCTCTTTATATATAAATATATAGAGAGAAACAGAGACATATATAGATAGAGACAGAGAGACGTGGGTGCCCGTCCACTCGTCAAAATTTGGGTGACTTTTTTCTTTGTTGAGTGAAGGAATAGGATTCTGAGGAGTGGCCAGTTATTGCCCCACCTCTATCTCTATTGTTGTCCACACGCAAACTCCATTGACTAGATGTAGATTTATTAATGTTTAAATAATTATATGCATGGAGAAATGGACAAAAATAGTATCTGGATATCTAGATAGATAGATAGATAGATCCGTCTGGCTCGCAGAGTGGATACCGCAATAAGGGAACTCCATAGTGAAGCATGAAGCTGTGAGAGCAGTTCAGAGTGGGTGAACATGAAAGCAAGTTTGTGAAAATGACCCCACTGGGCAGAAAAAAAATGGGGGAAAAGATATATCACATGATGTGATTATACCACTTCATATGTAAAAGTTATGGGCATTGGGGAAAATATATAAAAAGAGGTAGGTGATAGATGGTAGATAGATAAATTCATTCATCAAACTCCATTACATTAAAATCTCAATTGGCCACCACCCTGAAAAACTTTTCAAAGGTCAAATATCAGTTTCTACTTCTCAGAAATTGCTTTTGAAATTTCTCGGAAACCTATTTTTGATTTAAAATTTCATTCGAAGATAAGAATTTTAAAATTATTTTTAAGCACTGAATCCAAAATCTATAACCATGCCATTGTTATCTTCTTAGTTAATGTTTCTTGGTGTCAATTTTCAGAGTGTAGCCTTAAAGCAATACATGTCAATGGGGTCAAAGTAATTTGGAAGAACAATTAATGCATTTTAATTTTTTTTTCAATCAATGGATAATCTTCCAATTTCTTCGGTCTATTCATATTCAAAAAACATATGATGTGCTGCTGAAATGATGGATCATGATCATGACTACTATTTCCAAAACGGCATATGCAATTTATAGATATAAATGTTTTATTATAATTGATTAAGAAACCTAAACACTAGATTTTTTTGATCCTATCAAATACATTCTTTCAATATATGCCACTAACCTAATAGGAGGATGCATTAGGCTTCAAATTTTATTTTTCTCATTTTAATGATATATTTTAAACTTAGTATAAAGTATTAAGGTACATAGGTTCTTGAAAATACGCAAAAATTAGGTAACATCCAAGTCACCATGTAATTTTCTTTGAACTTGGTACAGTAGAATATTAAATAAGTGATACATATACCTCCTATTTTTTTTGCTAGTCCCTAGAGTTTCCAGAAGACAATGCTTCATTCCCTGTTTGTTACTGAAAAACCATATCCAACATTATTGCAACACATCTTTTCAACACTTCACTTACCCACTTATTACACAATTCTCCTTTATTTCCTTGAGTTATCCTTTTCCAAATATCTGTGCCACATAAGCTTATACAGTTGATGAAATGCTATGGGTTCAGCTGGAGAACTTATCTAAAATGCCTTAGATTTGATTTAAATTTTTTCCCCATATTTAAGAATCCGACTTCAAGTTAGCTATCTGTTATCATGTCTCCTCCATAAGTGGGAATTCAGCTTAATATGATATTGAATTATTCTCTCTTTCATAAAGTCATAATTGATTATTGATGTATTGACCATAAAATAATTGATTCAGCCTTGTGTGCCTGTGGTGTTTATCATAAATCAGAATATACCTTATCCCTATTGAACATATAGTTCACCTCATAGTGAAGATTAATTATTGGGCTCAAGATTTTAAGCTCAAGATTTATTCCTGGAATTGTACGTTTTGATTAAAATATGAAAGATTTTCATTTTTTGGCGACATTTGTTTTGAGTTTGAACTGATGAAGTGTTTAGGACATCGAGATAAACATGAAAAAGAATGGTGCAATATAAGTAAATGACTTTTCTCTATAATATAACCAGCCTATACGAAGTGAATAAAATATTCACACATGCCTTTTTCTCTAGAGATCCAAAGAAGCGGTCTCCCATGGACACTATAAATAGTATATAGTTGCTACACAAACCTCAAGAAGGAATAAGTTATAAAATTCAAATCAACTACCAACTGTTTTTAAGATATTTAAAAATTAATTCTAAAACAACCTAGGAATTGGGATAAGAGAGAATTTTTCAATATAATCTTTTTATATATAATTGAGGTACTCCTTGATCCTGCATGGGGAATGGTCCAAGACTGATGCCTCAAACTCTTGTTATCTAGTGTCTTGGCCAACAAAGCCTATGCTCACTTGTCACACGGTCAAATCTCGAGCTAGGTCTCTTACTTGAATCTGGCGTGTGCCAGCCTCAGTGCTCGGAGCCAAACACTGAGCAGCCTTGATCTCTTGCAGCGGAAGTCTTTGAAAATGCTTAAGATCACATAGAAAGGGTTAGAGGAGATGGTGGGGACGCAGACCCGCCGGGGAATAGGATCATTGCATTAATATCGTAAAAGATTACATCATCATTGGGGACAATTACATGGGGAAGACGAGGGGTGATACAATGAACGAGACGAGGCACCTTGTGCAAGGGTAGTGTCGCCACACCGCCTCGAGGCCGTAGCTCCGCGCGCGGCGCCCGCTCTGCCACTACACAAGTGCCCTGGGCCGGGTGCCGCGCGCCCGCGGGCATGGCGATCACACATGTCACCAGCACCCGCGTCGACACCTTCGTGCGCAGTCTGCGCGACGCGCTGCATTAGACGCCCCAAGATGAGCGCTGTGCGCCCACCACTACCCGGGGGAGCACTTCGCGCCCTCTATGCCGCCTCGGCGCTCTCAGTGCGCCACATGCCTTAGTCTCCTGGCGGGATGTCTCCCTACCCCCCGCCCCACACACACAATGCGCGCGCTGCCCGCGCGGCCATTGCGTGGCACCACGCACAACTCCGTGCGCTGCACTCGCGACACGCCGCTCGGCTTGCACATCCCGCACCCGCGCGCAACGCTTCCTGCTCCTGTGTAGCGGTGGCGCCCGCGTGTGGCGCTTGGCACTGGCGCGCTCACGCCTTGTCGGCCCGCGCGCCCAGCACATGCAGACTTCACCTGATCCGTCCCGCCTTGGGCGTGGACAGGAACGTGCACCGTCTGTAGTGTATCACCACATACAGGGGCAATGGTCTGAAAGATCAGGTTTGGGCATCGCTACCCATAATGACTCAGTCCTTTAATGTCGTGAGTCTACAACGCGGACATGCCCTCCCAATAAGCACACAAGCCTTTGGGCAGGGAATGCCACCTAGTTAGGGGCCTAACATCACTATAGACGGGTGATACACCAAAACATAAATAAAATAATTAATGATTACCCTCATAGGTTCACCTCTTGATGTTGACCACCAAGGATTTTTTGATATTATTCTTCTTATCCAAAAATAGGCACATATGATTTCTAGAATATGCCCTATTGAATATCAACTCTTCAAATAAATTTCTATTATCCATTCAATTCAATCTCACAAATCTCATGATACACAACTCTTCAAACTTTAATTTAATATTATTTTATATCTTAATCACATATCCGTTTATTTACCCTCAAGATAATATAAATAAATATATAAACAAAAGTACATTCATTCAAAAATATAAACTCAATTATAATCATACTTTGCGTCCAATATCAAATGAATAAAGTCAACCACTCAATTTTCCCAATTCAATCTTAAGGACGAGCGTAAATTTAATTATTAATCAATATTCCCAATGAAATATACAAACTATCCCAGTGATATATAGTTTTATATTCAAATTAAAATGAATCAAAACCATAAAAGTAATCCTTTATTTGTATTTCTAAAATCCTTCAGTATCAGGATACACTACTTCTAATACTTCTCCCTTTTATGCACACAATTTCCAATCCCAAACCACACTATCCCAGTGATGTTGTGCGAAGAACAATAGTTTGGATCATACTGTCCAATTCTTTCACAATATAACAGTGGGAAAAAGAGAAGAATGAGGTACACTGTATATTCAATTACTATGTCCCATCAGAATCATATAGTGTGGATTTTTTCATGATCTTAATGAGACATAGCCGTGACGATTGAGAGATGAGGGATGAGCAACATCCCTGCACCAAGAAGTCCTGTCTTATTATGCCTAATAATTAGGGCTTATTGAGACTCTCCACGTTTATGCTTCTCCAACCTGTTTTTCCAATTTTCTGCCTACTATCACGACCTTTATCTTGTTCCTCAAAATACCTTTTAGTTTTTTAAAAATATATTTTTAGCTATTTCATAAATATGCTTGAATTCATTTCACACTTAATCTATTTTATTTAATCCTCTGAAGGAAATATCAAATATAAAACCATATATTTATGTATGATTGACATAGGTATAGATATACTACATGATACCATGAATTCTTTCAATCAATATAATGCATAAAGTAATGATGGACTTGTCAATGCATGACAGGTATAAATGTTAACTATAATTAATTAAAACATTTATCTATTGCCATTATTTCCTATTCTTGTTCTTTATACCTTGATTTATTCTCACATTATTTTACCAGCATGCCAATATTTCAATAAATATAATTGCATAGATGCTATATATTAAAGTCAAATTATATATTTTATATCAAGAGATTAAAAAACATCTAGAATGTAATATATATTAAACATATCTTTGTGAGTGTTACTACCATTGTTCTTGATGGAAATATGTGCATCCAGAAAACCAATCACACATTCCATATCTAGTATGTTAATTAATACAATATATTCATTATATTACACTTGTGTTTCCTAAAACGAAGTCCATGAATGCGTGATGAGATCATAATACAGATATCATTATTCTTTAATCATGTGTTCATTTATTCCTATTCAAAAGATACTTGAGAAGGAAATCAAAATATATGGATAGAATAGCAATATCTAGCTTCACTGGTATGATGAGTATGGCTGATCCCATAGCCATTACTATAGAGACACAAAAGTCAATATGGGATAATCTGCATTTGGTATAAGAGGAGATAGCTTGAGGGAAACCATAAGATGAATTCTTTGGCCAACATAGTGCAGTACCAAAGAACAGTTCTCTATTGCTTCCCAAAGGCATCAGTACTAATTTGGATGATCTATTAGACTTTGAAAGTTGCCCATAACCTAAGTCATCCTAGGACTGTGAATCGGATGAGGGAAAATACTTACATGGAAAACGATGATAGAGAGGTTCTATGGGTAAATTGGTACACTTAATTGTCTCTTCTAGAGCACAAGGTGTAGCTTTGCAACCTATAGTATGGAAAGTCAACTTATAGAGTGTGTTCAATTCATCCATCAATAGTTAATCTATATGATGATACAGATAATTTATTTGGAATCCCAAAAAATCTCATTAGACCACTGAAGTTGTTAAGGAGCTGATTAATGGGCCTGTAGGGTCACAAAATTTAGGGGCTTTATGAAAAATTACATTAAATATAAATGGGGGAAGCCTCTGAACAAAATTATCCTATGGCTTGGATTATTCAGGTGCCCACCATTCTTCTCCCTTCTTCCCTTGGTTCCTCTTCATTCCTGATGGGATCAGAGTGAAGTAATGATGACAATTGACTCCTAATGGGTATCGCCAAGATGGAGGAGGTTCAATGTGCTGAGGATCGTGTGGATACATCTTGAAAATAGACACGTGAACATCTCAACACGTCTAATTCAAGAAACTTAGAAATCATGGAAACAATCTGAAGAAAGGTGATTGAATAATTAGTTTTATGATTTTGTTATGATTCCACTCACAATCTTCCATTCCATGAATCATGTAAGTTTCTTCTTAGTCATGATACTAGTTGCATAATGTTCTTCCTTCATTTCTATCCCTGAACATAAAACACCATAAACTCCGGAAAAAAATTGGGAGTAATTTTTTCTTCATAGGTAAATTGAAAATAATTTTGGGTTTCTTTATGGACCAATTTTCAGGTGTAAGTTCCTGGAAACCCTATTTCTTTAACAAGACAACAAGTCTTATTAAAAAAAAATGAATATGAATGATTTAGAATGATTTTAGATTCAAAAGATAAATAAAAATTTTAAACTAAAATAATCAGTATTAATGTGCCCAATTAAGTATAACTCCTAAGTAGAACACCTTTGAATCAGTTAGAGATATTAATGTGTTTTAATACCCAAAATTTTAACCACCTTTAGCCATGCAGTTATGGATCGAGAGAACATTCCAAATCATCGGAAAATTCCCCCCCTTTATTTAATTAGAATAAGAGCCCCTAGATTTACAACTAAAGTATCAATTCTTATGAGGGGATTTAGTTGTATCTAACACGATCGACTAAAAATGAAGTTTCTTAATTAAAGGGTTTATACCAATATACACATTGTATCGTTCATCCAAAAGACAATTCACTAACTGTTTTATTGCATATAATCTAATTAAATAATCGTGTAAATATGTATGAAATCATTGGTGTGAGTATTAGTGTTATCATTTGTTTGGTCATATGATTTCATATTGACAAAAAAGCTTAACTAGAGATATAAAAAATAATATTCTTAATTTCTTAAAAATTCAATATCCGATCTTTAAATATTAAATCATCAAAAGAGTATTAAAAGTCAACTATTTTCATAAATATGAATATAAATATACTATCTCCATAAAATTGAAATGTCATTTTTAAATTAATTTAACAATGTTTCTGATATATATATTTTAATAATTCTCATGGATGAATTGAGCAAGGTATAACCACTCTTTTGAAGGGTTTGTGCAATTTTTATATGGACCAAAAAACGATCAGCCATTTTTATTGCATAAGTTTGTATGAAATATTCTTAATAAATATGAAAAATATTTTAAACTCCAAATTTCATCTAATATGTCTAAATATAAAAAATAATTTTTTAAAAAGAACCCATAAAGTGATTATTTAAATAAAAATTCTATGAGTTATAAAAGCAATAATAAACATAAATAAAATTTAATTGTACATTTTTAACTTACAAGTTTCTTATATCTTGGTAGATTTTTTTAAAACATTTAATTTTTTCAACGGTATCTAAGATTTATTTCGAAGTTATTATTTATTATAATTTTGAGAAAACATGCTTAATATATTTTTATTTATTTTCACAAAACTGGACGTTGTTCTAATTTAAAAAGCGTGCATATTTTGTATCAGTCAAGAAACTCTGCGTAATAGGTGTTCATATAATGAATATAGGTAAAAAATGTGAGGTCAAATTTTCATTGACTTAAAGGTGAATGAACTATCACCTTATTACTGTATACATTAGATATAGCTATTTATCATTTACATTTTAAAATATTTAGTTAATAATCAGCTTTAAGAAGGAATTTAATTTTTTTCAAGTAGAAAGTTAAAAAGGGATCGATCAATAAGTCTCGAATATCATTGTAACAGTGATAAAATTTCATTTTGAATACTTTTTGGACATTTCTATCTTGATGGATCTTTATAAAATTAAAATTAAAAAAAATTAAAGCCTTGTTGCATTTAGAAGTAGTTGTCTCGAAATCCATAAAAATAATTCGTAAAAAAATAATTAGATAACATAGAAACCTCTGTTCTATTTGATCAAGAGAAAATTTTATTTTTGATAATATTTCATAGTCTAGTAGTAAAACATTTACAATAAAAAAACAAATTTTAAAGCCATAATGTAGAGTAGCTTGGCACAGAGCATGTCAAAATATAATTTCAATGTACTTATAATTTATGATATAAATATCTATGTGAATATATTTTTTAATTATTTTTTAAAAATTATACTTCATCATAAAACTTATAGATTAATGCATTTATAAATATGAACACATGATTAATACAATTATATTATCATATTGTCAAATTATAATAGTTTTATTCTTTGAGAATGTTGAAAACTTTTTTGAGATTAATTTTTTATTATATGTTTTGGTTAAGTGTATGTATTAGTTTGATTATTTTTATTGCATGAATTAAGTTTTTTAGAATGGGGATGGTTTCTGATTTGGTTTTTTAGAAAACATCTAGAAGACAGTGTGAAGATAAATTTGGCGTAAGCTAGTTAGATATTTTTTATGTTGTTAAATAATTTGAATGATAACTCAAATGGTCATTTATGAAGTGTGAAACCATTTTTCCTTGTTTTATTGTAGCCGAGAGGCCCTACACGTGATAAGGCCCATTAAAATGTGGAAAAGAGGGATAGCTGCATAGATGAATCGTATAAAAGAATTGGAAGTTGGTTCTTGAGTGGCTGAAAAAAGCATTTGTTCTCAGTGCTAATGTTCTGTTCTCATTCTTGGAGCTTGCTCTTTGGTGCTCTTTCTCTCACCCGCTAAGGCTTTCTTGTTTCTTTGAAGATATTCAAGATCCATGATTATCTGGATATTCAAGAACATATCTTCTAATCATGGATTGTTAATTCACACATCCTGTGAAATCATCACATTTGATTCCTAAGGATTATTATGATATGTTGAAAGTATATGTGGATCCAAATTTAATATTCTAATAATCCATAATTCTGTGAAATCTCAAATCAGGAAGATTTGTTTGAAATATGCGTCCAAGTTAAGTGCATTGTAAGTGCAAGGGGATTTTGTCGATGAGTATTGGGCAGTGTCAGAAGATAATATTGAGGAAATAAAAAGAGGCATATTGGGGAAATATAAATAAAAAATTAGCCGAGTTTTGGGGATTAAGTTGGAAATTTACATCATGCTTCTTGTGATCTTCATCTAGATCCTATTGGGTTGTCTGGAGGAAAAATTATTTCAATATTTTGAGGAATCATTTGGGATCCATTTTAAGACAACTTGATAAACATATTCAATATTATCTTAAGGAATATTATTGAGAAACCTTGATTTAACTTGAACAGAGTTAAAATAGTGACACCTTTTGTGCCATCCTTGATCTCTTATTGGACCAAGTGTTAAAGTACAAGGAAATCTTTTGGAAGAAAATTAGGACTTGTGAAGATTCAATTGAGTTGTTGACCTGGAGTTTCAATGTATCTAGGGAATGTCAAAGGTAAAGAGGGGAAGTCAAAGTCAACATTTGTTAGTTTGAGCTCATCTATTTATATTTGTTAGTTTTTTTTAATTAGATAATCTTGAGAGGTCTAAGGATAGTATGAGAATTCCCTCTACTTGTCTAAGGGGGGCTGCTTCAATTACCTATGTACTCCATGTCGAGGTTGTGGTAACCTCATTCACGATGGCTAAGGGGGACAAGTGAAGTGACCTCAGTCGTTCAAAGAAGAGGAGGTGGACAAGGCACACATTTTGCAAGGCTAAGAGGTCCGGGGAGTGGCAAGTTCTTCAAAAACTTTTATTTTTCTTGATATCAATGTAAAACCCCATTTCCAAATATTTTCTTAAGTGGCTTTGAACTCGGGATAGGTATTTAGTGAATTCCAAGCAGGGATTTCCTCGAGACAGGAGTAAGGCCCTAGCCCTAAGATGAAACCTAGCAACGTAACCCTTAATGTAACCTTAAACATGAAATTTACCCCACCCCCCAGGTGTAAACCTAGAAACATAAACCAACAAACGACACATGCGCAAGGAGTCTCACTTTACAACCATATACTTAGCCAGAGTCAAGGTGATTTGTGACACTAGCGTAACCTCTCTAGTTCTCTTTTGTCTTCTAACTTTGACCAACAATGGGTCCCAAGAAAACTTGGATCCCAAAATCACTTCTTTCACGTGATCTACTAAAGAACGAGCCATTGCAATATTATTTTACATAGATTGAGGGATCTGTTTGTAGATCAACCTATATGGATGTATAAAAAAAGAGAGGCAAAAAATCCCTAAAAATTTCAGCCTGAAACTCATATATCTTCAGATATCTTGATTTGAACTTGAATCATTCTTGGATTTTGTCTCTTCTACAAATCTGATTCCTATCATTGCACATAAAGTTTGGAAAATTTTAAGAATCTTTCTTCTTTCCATTTTGATCATTGGTTTAGACCATCAAATGGTGCATGTCTTTGCCTTCTCTGAAGAGATGACACTGTAATCTGCATCATTCTCTATATACAAGTAAAAAGAGACATGTACACGTCTTCAATTATTTTCTGATGCATAAGAAAACACCTCTCAATTTCACTGAATTGTAATCCACATTATGCCTTCTCCTCAGGTTAGAAATTCACATGTATATACTTTTTTTTCTTCGTGAAGTCACATTTATTACAATTGAAATAGATGCATTTTTTTCATTGAATAATGTCACCTTTCACAATGAAAAAGAAGATTTTTGCGAGAAATGATTGGCCAATATGGCATCGTGCTTAGAGACGCCATAATGATACATTTTTTTTGAAAGTTTTTGTGACAGCCATTTTCTATAGCCAAATATTAGCTCTAACATAAATGTACAAGATTACAACATGTGGAAACACATCAATAGTTCTTCGATAATTTTATAAAATATATTCTCACTTATAAAAATGTTCTATATATATATATATATTCTGACATACAAAATCATATTATACATGATTTGAACATCAGAAAATCCTAAGAAAATATGTTCTGACTTAAAAAATAATTTTCTTCATGAATATGATGCCCTAAAATCATATAAAATACCAAAAATCCATAAAAATAAAAAAATCATATTATACATGATTTGAACATCATAAAATCCTAAGAAAATATATTCTGAGTCAAAAAATAATTTTCTTCATGAATATGATGCCCAAAATCATATTAAGTACCAAAAATACAGAAAAATATAAAATCATATTATACATTATTTTAACATCAGAAAATCCTAAGAAAATATATTCTGACTTAAAAAATAATTTTCTTCATGAATATGATGCCCAAAATCATATAAAGTACCAAAAATACAGAAAAATATAAAATCATATTATACATTATTTTAACATCAGAAAATCCTAAGAAAATATATTCTGACTTAAAAAATATTTTCTTCATGAATATGATGCCCAAAAATCATATTAAAATTTTAATTATTTTAAAATTATAAACAGGCATATATAAATATTTTAATGATAATTAACATTAAACATAAATGATATTAAAATAATAGTTATTCTGTTATCGGGGAACTTAGGTTGGTTACCAAACTGTTTAGAATATTATCTCATGGTGAGAATACCAGATATTACTAATCCCATATTTTGTATCCTCTCTAGGAGCTTGCATTATATTCCATCAACATATTCATCATCTATATTATGTTATTATAGGATTTTTGATAAGTTAAAAGCACATGGAGAAAGTTTAATTGAGATTGATGTTTGAGGTAATGTAATGATATCTCCAGAAGTGGATCCCTAGATTCAGGATTGAAAATTTTCTTCCTTGATTTTTGATTGTGCTCCATTGGTGATGACCATTGTCAACATGCCTTACATAAGCTCCATATCCTGACATGCCCCATTACCATGGCCACATCAAAAGCAGATCTTACAAAAAACATGATTTGCTTTAGATGTGGTCATGGTAATATAAAATCAGAATTTAGAAGACATAAGAATATGATACTTTAAAACACCAATTTCAACCTCCCTTACCAGTATTTTTCAGTATCACTAGTTCCAACAGAACATATGATCTATTTTTTATATTACCATCAGCCAAGTAGTTTGTTAGACTTCACATAATAATGTATATTACCTAAGTTACTTATATTAGAATTCATATCTTATGCACCTAAAATTTGAAATATTCCACTTACAATGAATTATTTATGTTACTTTCATGGATATCTATTCTAAACATGATCCCAAATCTCATTGTCCATCTTCAGGAACATAAATTATGTGTATCTCCTACCACACTTCTTAAGATCTAGGAATGAGCTCAAGAGTTATCTTGCTTCCACAATTTTTAATATGGGTCATGTGGATCAATGACCCTAGTTAGAATATCAGATAATCCTCGGATGTTGATGATCAGATCAACATATTTGCTTTAATGCATGATGTAAAAGAATTCATACTTTAAATATCATAAACACTAGGGTAAAAAAACTAAAGATATGCCTCATTTTGTGACTGACAAAGCTCTTATGGGAGTTCATGCTTAGGTATGGTTAAACCATGCTCAGTACAAAAAAATTGCCTCAGTCATTGTCCCTTTGTCGTAGAGTCAAAGACATGTGAGATATGGATTAAACATGTCTGTAACATTATCCTTGTGTGTCAGGCATCACTATTGAATGATTTGATATCAGGTCAGATTCATCATCTTCCCCAAAATAAGATATGTTATGTCACCCTCCAGTTAGTTTTCTAGATGAAAACCTTTTTTCTTTATATAATAGAAGCCTCGTAGAAATATAGATTAAAATGGAATTAATTATTATTTCGTGTAAAATATTCACTTAATAGCATACTTAAAAACACACAAATTTATGAGTCTAAATAAATATAAAAGGTAGGAAATGACTTTAAGTAAAAATATGATAAACTAATGAAAACATGTTTTCAACTCCTCTCTATCTTCTTGATAACATGACAATCTTTTTAGTAACTACCATTAATTCTGCGCTTATAAATCATGAACATATTTTTTTATCATCATAACTTCATGAATACTCTTCTGGTTCCTCTGAAAATAACTATCCTGACTTCATAGAAATCAAGGACTTTTAAAATGAATAAATATTTTTTAGTGTCATGGTTGTAAGATTACAAAAAGTAAATGGGATAATTGAGTATAGGCAGGAGAAATCCATTGGAAAAGAACAACAAATTGGCAAACACATGAATTAGGGAATTACAGAATAAAATCTCAGTAATCATCTCCTACATATAAAATCCCCTTCTTCTCCCTATGTCCTCATTCTAGATGTGCACTAGTAGATTCTGGTTTGTAGGAAAAAGGTTGTCCAATCTCCAGGTTGATAAAATTGGTTGATCTAAAGGTTTTGAACATATTACTCTTTTTAACCCTTTTTTATATATCATGGAGGACTATACGATAAGAGATGAGGTTGAGAGCTCAAGACATAACAATATATATCATAGGAACTTAGATTTAATAGGTATCCATCATCTTCATCTATTTCGTCCATTTGCCATCACTTTCTCTCTCTTAAATAGCCACTTTCTTTATCTAGAACCAAAATTATATAGCTCAATTTTTGCAAAAAAAATATAAAAGGAAACATTAACTTCCATTCCAAAAACTGCTCACTAGAGTTGCTCACAGCAACCATACTTACTCCCATCTCCCTCCATGATTGATTGCATACCCTAGGCCCACCTTCAGTCCACCTCACTCTTGGCACATCTAGATCCTATACATGCCACCAGCATATCCTACACCCACCTCTAGCATCTTGGATTCTAGGTCTGTTATTGAGGTAACACTGAAAATATTCATGCAGCACAATACTTAAAATGGAATTTTAGTGACACTTAAAACATGCTGATCAAATGGGCTACATGCAGATTGGATCCAAATTTTTTTATTTCCCCAAACAAGAAGTGTTGATCGTCTCAAGTGTGAAATCCTTGGAATGTCAAATCATCTCCATCTTAATGATATACATTATCTCTCCAACATTCTCATTCTATTGTTCCAATCACATCATGAGTGGAGAGGGGCCAAGGGGAGAAAGAAGAGGAATGATGGCACCTGAAAATTTTTTCCTAGTTGAATTTTGTTCAAGGCCTTCCCTTGTTTGTACTTAACGAGGATTTCTCATAAAAATCCTAAAATTTAATTATATCTTCCAATATCCAAAAGACCATTTGTGTGTGACCCTTGAGACCCATGAAAGACTCCAGTAACATAATAACCTTTGTTGGCTAAAATAATTAGTTGTCTATCTCATCATGTAGATTATCAACTTAACCCAACTGATAAGTTGGGTTTACAGCCCTTAGGATGCCAAGTTACACTTTGTGCTCTAGAAGATACAAATGCACAAGGAACTGTTGTTTCATCATTTAATTTTTATGTTTAGTCCCACATCCTCTTCTTACACCTAATGTTGGAAAATCAATTCAGAATTGATTTAATAAACCATAGATGGTCATATCACCTTGTTTGAGATGAAGAGAAGTCAAGGGGCACCCAGATCTGGTTGGTCGTGGTACCTAAAATGGGTGCCGCATCTATTTATACTTCTTTTGAAAATTTCACAAAAAACCCTCATAACTTAAGTTTACCCGATAGGCCATGTAGGTAATACTTAAATGACCAAATAATATTCATTGGTTAAACTTATTTAATAAACTCATCAAATAAAGATAAATAAATCAAGGATCTTTTAACCCAATCTGTAATTTGAGTTTCAGCTCATGGGGTGCAAAGATACATCTTGTGCTCTGAAGATGTAGATTAGCGATCTCCTAGATGAAACCTTTACCATCATTGGTTACTATAAATATATAATTCTTCATCTTTGTGATACTCCCAAATGACTTGAAGTGCTTTAACTTTCAAACCCTAATCCATTATTCCAATTAGTACTGATGCATACAGGGGATTATTGGTGAACATCTTCTCCAACATCTTTACTAACTTGGCTAGAGATTTAATGCATCTTCCTCCTTGAGTCAGTCCCCTCTCGTACTGAGGGCAACCAATCATATCTTGACCACTCAATCACTTTCATGTACTTCTTACTAAATCAAAACTAAGACTAGGTGATGGAGGACCATCGAGAAGCTACTGTTCAAGCTCGCCAACAACCACGACGTGACGCCCGAGCCGTTGCGAAGAACCCAACCTTCAAGTACACAGCTTGACGATTGATCGGATAATGTATGCAGTTTATTTTATTTATAAATTTATTTATGTGTAAGGATATTTAATGGGACACCTGTTTAGGCCTAGTCTTGTTCTATGTTTTAATTTGTTTTAAGTTGGCCCATTAGGGGAAGGTCTCTCAATTGGACCATTCCCCTAATGTTCCATTAAGGCACCCACCCTTATTTAAAGGGGGTATGCCCTAATGGAAGACCAGATTGGCTTTGGAAAAGTCGTATTGGTGTTTGCTTGTTTTTTTCCTGTTCAATTTCGGTGGGTCCCACTACCTATCTGTAGGAAGGAACAGTTATGGTCGACCATTCGACAGTGAAAGATAAATGGGAACTGCTACTGCTGCTATTCGACGGTGAGATCTCCACAGAAGGGTCTCTATATTGCTGAGAACAACGTCAGAATCCCTCTATTCAGTGGATATGAATTTCTCTCATCAAAATCTCCACCGAGGACCTGTCTGCCATCGTGTGGATTGAATCGATTGTCACCTTATTGCATCAACTTCAGGACGTCATTGTCCCCGAACTGATTGTTGTGAATATCCCTGATCATTGGATTTCCAAAAACCGCAATTGATCACAACAGTCAGCTGTGGCGGACAGTTCTCCAACCATATTTGACAGCGATGAACTCAGGCATCCAAGCTAAGAGCATTCTTTACTATAATCGCCAACAAACTGTTGGTTTCTATAGTCCTAGATCTAGATGAACAGAACAAAACGATGCGCAGAGGAAGTCTTTTTTGCGAATCGAACGACATCAACATAAACATTGAAACGAGTACCTTTGCACGAATCTCATTCGTGATTTCTTCAATCCCACACCGAGACGAGTCGAGCTGCTCAAGTGTGCAGCCTCTAGATGTATCCACGCGCTCCTCGGCGCGTCGGATCTCCTCCTTCTCGTTGACCAGCCCCGTTCTTTCTCCGTCGGCGTCGTTACGTCGTCTTGATCACATCAAGGATGGAGAGGGGGTGTGGGGCGAGTGGAGAAGAAGGGGAAAGGCCCCTGAACAATTCTGGCCTGGGTGAATTTCATTCAGGGCCTTTCCCTATTTATACTAAGTGGGTATTTTTCATAAAAACCCCCAAAACTTAAGTATATCTTCCAACGTCCAAAAGACCATTTGCGTGTGACCCTCTAGGCCCATGTATCAGTCTAGTTAACGACTCCAGCGGCCGAATAACCTTTATTGGTCTTCCAAATTAATTAATTATATCATCATATAGATTAATTAACGTCGGATTGATTTAACCCAATCGATAGGTCGAGACTCCAACACGTGGGGTGCCAAGCTACACCTCGTGTCCTAGAAGATACAAAGGAGTGTGTATCGACTCACATATGGAACATGTTCATCATCGGTTACCGTGTATGTATAATCCCTCATCCACTTGACACTCCTTGGACGACTTAGGGTATGGTCAACTGTCGAACCCTAATCGGTCATCCGAGTTAGTACTGATGCTTTCGGAAATCATCGGAGAACTCTTCTCCGATATTTCATTGCCTTGGCCAAGGACTTCGATGCATCATCTCCCTTGAGCTATCACCTCTTATACCGAGGGTGGACGATCCCATCTTGACCACTCAATCGCCTTCGTGTACTTCTTGATGCACCCGAACTAAGACCGTTTAGAATCCCATGATTAGAGACTCGTTGGCCATAGCCAAAGTACAATCGTCCGTCCATAAGACGTCTTTGGTGTCTCAGGTCTAAGGACCACTTACACAACCGTGACGTGAATCAACCTGATTGACAGTTCGGTATAATACCATTCAGGGATTCGTACGGATCAATTCACTGAACTCTTTCCACTAAAGAGCACCCACTATCTATCCTTAGTGTCTCCACACTAATGGCTACGGGACCGGCCATACTCATCATATGAGTGAGGCTAGATAGTGCTATTCTATCCGGATACTTCGATGTCCTTCTTGCTTATCCTTTGAATAGGAATGTTTAGAATACATGCTTAAAGACTAGTGATCTCCGTATTACGATATCATTATAATTCACTAAGTCCGATCATGTATTCATGGACTTCATTACACGCACCACACGTGCACTATAATGAATATGTTCTAATAATGCATATGGAACGAGATGTGGAATGTGTGATTGGCTTGCCCGCCACATATATTTCCATCACGAACACCTTTCATAGACGCCTGAAGTCAACCTCTCTCTATCTCTCAATTGCTGAATACGACAACTCATCGGCGGTGCATCATCGACAATTCTGATGTTTTCTAATACTCATTTTTTAGACAGCGACTCTCAGGTCAACAATACTAGGTCTTCTCTTCAAATAAGAAGTGCAAATCAAACTAATTCGGAGTCACTTGGATTGCTGCTTTCTCAAGCTGCAATCGACGAATTTGGCAACAGGCTTCTTTGGGATTGGTTATTCCAAAGTTTTTCATCGACGGCGGGGTTCTCTGCCAGCTATTCCCAAAATCTTCATCGATAATGATGTCTTCTGACCAGGTTACTTTTAATTCCCCATGTAACCCCTTTAATTTCACACCTTAGATATTTTCTTCAGTGTCGACGACATCGTCTCATTGCCGGAGAGATACCTTTCTTTTGAATTTTCATTCTCATCGTGAGAGTAGGATTCCCTTTCCTTGGTATCGGACTAGATCTGTTAAAAGCGATGTTCATGGACACATACAGGCAGTGATTTGCTTCCCTTCTTCATCGGTGTTCGTGCTGAACTAATGGGTCATTGGGAGCCTACCAGCCCTAGACTTCTCGTATCATCTCTAGATCTTCATTTTACATTGGCAACAATAAAACCTCTTTACGTTATTTTAAAAGTTGCATCCCTCAAAATCCTGGTATCGCGTATTCATCTATTCTCTGTGTTGTAAATCAATCCGACTAATTCTTTGAATTGGTTTACATCACTAGGGTGAATCATATGATAAGGGGCTCATACCTTTGATTCAAAATATAACTTTCTATCCATAATATGTGTTTAGCATCTCATGTCTAATGATTACTTATAAGACCATGACATGAATCAACATGATTGGCATTTAGGTATAATATCATTTAAGGATTCATACTGATCAATTTAGCAAATTATTTCCCTAAAGAACACCCACTATATTTGCTTAGTGTCTCCAAATTAATGGCTACATGATCAACCATACTAATCATGTAAGTTAGATAAGACCATGTGTATATTTCTATAGAGTTTGACATCTATTTTGAGTATATTCAATTAAGAATATATAGAATACATTTTTAAAGACTATTGATAAGTGTGTTATGATCACATCATAATCCACTAAGTCCTTGCATGTACTGGCTTCGTTAATAAACATCACACACAAATCATAATGATTCAACATTTATTTTCAATGAATTTAAGTATGATATAGATGTGTGATTGGCTTGAAGGCCACATAATATCCATCACCTTGGATGACTCAGGGTATGATAACCTTTCAAAACCTAATTTATCATCCAAGTTTGTAATGATGCACTTGAAACTATCCAATAATTTATCTATGATATTCCCCGCTTGGCCAGTGACTTAATTGCATGATTTTCCTTGAGATTTAACCTCTTTCATTGAGGGTGTATGAACCCATCTTGCTACTCAGCCGTCTTTGTGAAATTGTTGTTGCAGTTGAGCTAAGACTGTTTGGTATTCCATGACTAGGAACACATAAGTGATAGTCAAATTGCACTATACATTCACTAGACATCTTTCATGTCCCATACAAAGGAACACTTAGACAACTGTGAAGTGAATTAACCTGATTCACATTTTGGTACAATACCATTCAGAGATTCATATGGATCAATTAATTGAACTCTTTCCACTAAAGAGCACCCACTACTTGTATTTAGTATTTCCACACTATTGGCTGTATGATTTACCATATTTACATATTAGTGGGAATAGATTGTGATTTTATGTGAAGACACTTCAAT
This sequence comes from Wolffia australiana, assembly GCF_029677425.1. Taxonomy (NCBI): domain Eukaryota; kingdom Viridiplantae; phylum Streptophyta; class Magnoliopsida; order Alismatales; family Araceae; genus Wolffia; species Wolffia australiana. The sequence continues at coordinate 4,785,148 of NC_135854.1, read as the reverse complement.
GTCCCTCTTGAGTATATTTTGAATAAGAATTTTACTAATTCATATATAGGACTAGTGATTGTTGTCCTATGATATCATTATAATTCGCTAACTCAGGTCATGTATTCATCGACTTCATCATAAGCATCACACATGCATTACAATGAATATATTTGATAATTCATTTTTAGGGATTTTAAATTTTAATTTTTGAAATAAAAAACCCAATAAATTTATGATATTTTCATAGTCAACACAAAATAACCAAGTATAGAGAGAGAGGGACAATAGGGTCAAACCATAGAAAGGAGTGGCAATTATATGTGAATTAGGTTTTCATGATTATAATTGGAGAGGCGAGAAGATAAAATGAAGGATACATGACAAAATGGAGTGAATGATGCAGTGAAAATGATTTATATATATTGATGAATGTGAACTCCTAAATCTTGTTTTCAAGATTTAAAAATTCATGATCAAAAGTGAAAAAATGTAGGGTTTAGGAATGATAGAATCAAAGTGAAGACAAAGATAAATGGAAGAAATTATAATTCTTAACTTTTTTGAGATCAAACATCTATGAAATGATGCTCACATCAGGGATAGATCATTCGTGACATGTTTATGTCACCCAGATTTTGGTGTGTTGCATTGAACATGAAGATTGATATGACGGGGAAGAAACTTGCTTTTTGAAGAGGAAAAAACTGAAATTTGATGATATCAAGGCACTTGTTTCACAAGGCTAGGCAATGCTAAGAGTACAAAAGAAAATGTGAAAAATACTATCTTTTGCCTTATTTATAACATTGGATATGCTGGATGTTTAAGGGGTGAAGAGTTGTGTCTGCCAAAAATTTTCATCCAAAACCTCCATCAGGATCAAAACTTATCACCATTTGAATTTTCAGCATTCCTGGATGTCCATTTTTGTTATTGCTTTGATCTGATGGTGGTTTTTGTCATTGATCTTGTAACTAATCATTGGGAGGGCTAGGATTGCACCATGTTTCACTCTCTGATTGGACGAATCATTTGATCAAGATCGTAGGTGATTTAAGTTGTCCAATATCCTTCATCAAGTGTGGCATTAACTTCAACCATCAGCTTAGATAGCTTGATGATTGGATCAAGTGCGGATTGTTAGATCCGCTGGATCATGATCAAAACACATTAGATTGTGGTACATGTGCACCTACAAAACATGATAAAAGGGAATAAATCAAATCAGTAGTCTGATCGGGATATACCATCCCATGTGTGGTCATATATCAGAGTCTCTGAAAAAGAAGAAACAAAACAAATCGAGTGTTGTCATTGGATTTTCAAAGGAGCGGTCATGTGCAGCTACGTGGAAGCAATGATCCATTATCAAAAAGTGAAGTGGCACCACCTTTTTTTGATCCAGATTGCCTGGATCACATCCAAGGATTGTGTGGTCCTGATCGACCGATGCCCATCAATGCTCCAGATGTAAGCCACATGTCTCGTCCTCTCTTGGTACACCAAGTGGCATGCCTACTACATGGACCTGACATGTATGCCCTGCAGTTTTTGATACATGTTGCTGATTTATTGCTTAAAAATACATTTAAAATATATAAAAATTCTGAACATTCCTCAAATTTTTTAATGTTAATATATTTCAAAATAAAATTAATATTTGCATGAAATATTTTCCCCATTTAATCATTATCAAGTATAATTTCCACTCCATTCATAATTAAGCTCAAAATATTCTTAATTTATTAAAAAATAAGTATATAATTGAATTATACAATATTTGGGAAATCTTCATAAAAACGTGGTAACATTCATTAAAATGATGTAAAATTGCCTTAAAAACACTGAATAGGCATGGGTTATCATGTAAAAAATGCATGTTATCAATATTTTTTAATGAAAACTGAAAGATATATGTAATGTGTGGTTGGCTTACTGTCCACATATATTTTAATCACAACCCACCCTGCACCCATCACACGTATATCCTATGGCTATTGCCTCGTGTTTGTGAATGCTGCTAGAGCATCAGTGACTACCAGTCAAATATATGAGAAATTTATTATGCCAATCATCATTTTCATCATCTCCATGACATTATCTTATATAAATTAAATTAAATATATGTTAAAAATATGAAAAAATACATTTCTCTCTTTCTCAAACTTCTTTTCCCAATTCCAAACCTAGATAAGATAAGAAATTAAATTTCCACCTCAATATGGGGTGACTATTTTCTTGTACTATAATTATGGTAGAGTAACTAGGGCAAGAAAATATACATATTTTTGTTCCAGGTCAGATCCAATATATGGCTTTCTTATACCCATGGCTACATATGAAAATATCGTGATTAGACGAGATAAGAATTTAATTGGCCTTTTTGGATGGTAAATAATTTAGACACAGTCAAATGAACTTGAATATTTCATTCATGAACATAAAATATAATTATTAAATCTACTTAAAAATCAGATCACATTCAAGGATCAGAGATCTAGTAGGAGTAAAACTTGATTAAGCACTTAATGATCTTAAAGAATCTACAAGTTCATGTTATGAAAGGCTTACTGTTATGCTTATCTCCAAATATTAAAACAATTTGGTGTCAATAGATTTTTGTTTATTGATATCATTGTGAAGTATGTGATCTTAGTTTAAGGCCAACAAAAATGACATCGATTTTTCCTTCCAAAGAAATTTATTATATTGGATAAATTTTGATTCCATTTTTCGAAGGTTTTGAGGACACATCTTTAGTCAAATTCTACTCGAAGTACATCTAGCTAGTCATCATCCCTAGGTTATGGAGTTCATTGATCTGTCATCTTTCCGTCATATGATACAAAACTTCTTATCCTCAGTTGTTACATAAGAAAAAATTTAGATGATAAAGTTGTGTGGGATTTGATTTTTTAACTCAAATTTGTGATAATAAATAAGGGTTTTTTTTCCTATTCCAAGAAAAATATAGGAAGGATTACTCATACTATATAGTTTGAATGAAGTTGCATGTAAAGATACTCAAAGGAGCACTCATACTAAATTGGATTATGATGCAACTTAAAAAGGGATTAATAAAGTAAGTTATTTGGGAATTATAGTATACTTTTTCTGTTTGATGGCCAATAGGCCAGAGAACTTACTTAATACATATGTTCCCAGTTTCAAAGAAATCTGTAAAAATAACAAGATAAATTCTTCCTATACTTTATAAATCTAAAAGATACAATATAGTTAGAATTTGATATCCAAAAATAAAGAGTTAAAGTTTGGTAACTATCGCCTCTCAGAATTTTGTGGGAGTATCAGTGAAATAACTCCATAGTACATGTGCATTCCTTGAAGGATCTCTGACTTTATGGAGACCTAGAAAGAAGAAAGGCATTCATATATCCACATGAAGTACTTAGTACATAGTGAGTGGTATGGTGTTACCCAAATTTTTTTTCGCTATCACCATCTAGAAGATTAAATAATTTATTCAAAAATACTCTCATTTGTTTGAAACTTCACCACTAATTTGGCCAAGAATCTAACCATTCATTTGTAGCACAAAGCACATTGTTGTGAGACATCAGATCATTAGCAATCAAATCAATAAAGGCAATACTTGTATTAATTTTTTCAACACTTGTCTCCAACTGGATGGTACCTTCACCAAACCTTTAATCTAGGAAAGTATTATATCATTTGATGATAATTAGGCATGAAGTATTATATCATTTGATGATAAAGGTCATCCCATCCCATGCTTTATTTTTATCATTATTATTTTCATAAATTTAAATTAATTTTATTTATCTGTCAAGAAAAAATTAAATTTCATTTTAATCTCTTCATCTGGTTACACTTAGTGGAATAAAATTATCATAAATGACATTAAATTAGAAGGATCAAGTATTAATCTAATTAGTTTTTAAATTTTAATGTCAGATAATTACTTCTAATTAGTTAAAAATATAAGTAAAGTTGAATATTTTATGAATCATAAATATCAGATAATTACTTCTAATTAGTTTTAAAATTTTAATGTAATTAAAAAATTTATCTCCTAGTAGTTTCTTGATTTTGAAAACTGCTTGCGTAAGCCCTAAATTTGTTTTAAATGACCTATTTTTACTATTGAGTTTTTTCTGATCAGGTTGCTGAAAATATCAGATATAAATTTGAATTAAGAATTCTCTAAATATTTTGTAATTCAAAGTTTTGGGTGAATATTCACTTCAAAATTCAAAGTTCAAGGGAAATATATGCTTGAAACGTTGGGATTTATTCATAAATAATTATCCATCATATTTATCCAAAAACCTTCAAGTTAATTATAAGGATAAATGTTTAAGAATAAAATAAATTATCATTGAATATATATCTAGAGGAAGAGGAAAAACTCCCATCACCTTTAGAAGACAAAGTAATTACGTCCCATCTATTCAAGAAAGCATATCAGAGGTAAGTTTGTATAAAAGTAGCACCCAAATCTTTACCATGTAGGTTTAAGTGCCAAATATGAAGGAAAGTTCGATTTTGAAAGGATGAGGGTCAGTTTCAACTCCCAAATTAAGAATATAATTCCCTGGAATCGCATATATGAAAGTTTCATGGGCTAAGGGTTAGTTTGTTCAAGTAAATTGACCAGGGTTCAACCTTTATTGGATACAAAGGGTGCGCATAAGGCTAACAAGTAATGATTAGGCCAAAGTGGCCTAGATTACTAGTTTTTGTAGATTGTATAAAATTGTTCTACCTATTTATTATATAAAATTATATTTACCCAAGTATCAGGAATAATTTGAATAATTTTCTTAGGCATCAACATACGGGCCAATGTATCTTGGCATGCGGGCAAACTAAAGTGGTGAATAATATAATTAGCTTAGGCATATATTTCATGGGTTACCGAGCTGAATGCTAGTAATTTTATAATTACCTCAGATATATAGAAATATCAAAAAAAGTAGGCATTTTTTGCATCTCATGGATGATTTTATTGATAAATGAATAGAGGAAAATGTATACAGATATAAAATTAATACTTTAATTATTTTATGTACCTAAATAAGTATTATATAGTGAGGTACTATTTTAGGTGTCCATGCCAAGTAGACCTGGGTGCCCCGCTTTCTTCCCTAATGTCACTCCACTCTCTCCACTCACTCTATTAGAAAGACTTGATGGTTAGGAGATCAATCAGATCTTCAAGAAGAGTTGGAGGAAAAGAAGAGGAAATCCATTGTGATATTGATCACATTGATAGATTTAGAGATCGAACATGTGAACGGCTTGAAGAGTATTTCCTAAGGAGAAAGTCAAGGTTGGAATTGGTTCCCCATAATTTAATGTGATTATATGACCTTTATAGAATACTTATATACATGTTCATAGCTTTCACTGCATGAAAAAAGGTTTTTAAGCATTCAATCAAAGCCAAAGAACTCAAGAGTTAATAAAGTTCATCTTGAATTGTGATAAAATTATAATTTAAATAAATTTATATGAACACTTTTTAAGATACATGATGCAAGTTTATTTTAAATTCAACTCTGCTCATCTCATCAATATGTTACCCTAATATGAATCTGAATCTATCTTGCAACTACATTCAGCATAATCCCCCATTTGTTTTACAGTGATATGTCTTCCTTAGTAAATGTTTATCTGTGATATTTATGTCCCCACTTGTTTATATTTTCTTGAGTTCTTATTTATATCATACTTGTTTAAGAGTCATTCTACATAACATCACTGTATTGCTTTGGTTGGATTTTTAATCATTAGAATTATTCAAACAAAGATAAAGTCGTGAATGAGTACCTTTTACCCACTCAAAACTTGAATTTAGTGTACAGTGATCTAACAGATCAACGCACAGGAAAGGTTGATTTTGACTTTATGGAAGTTTGATAACACACTTGTGCTGTATTTAAATATTCGTTCATATCTCCTTATGGTGGTGCCAAGTGGCTGTTTCAACATGATTACAAAATTAAGTTAGATTTGATTGGGGTGTAACCCATTGAATGGTCTCCGTCTCGCTTAATTCTTGGCGGAACGCAGACCAAGTGGGAGATGATGGTTTGGTATTGGGTAAGTTGGCTTGCCCCAAGTTCAAAAACTATACACCCTTGATGGCAGTCCAAGTGGCTGGATTTTGTTAGTTTATGTAAACAAATATAGTTGTCCCATGCAGATCCTTCTAATGTGACAACCCCCCAATTAGGATGCATTGTGTGTTTGGCACGAGTTTCACGACCCACAGTTAATCCCCAAACAGATAAAAAAACATTTAAAATACTAGTAATACTTCTAATTAGGGATTTAATGTCATTAGTTACATTTTAAAGAAAAAATAAGCCATTTTATTTGATTCAAAATATTGTCATGCTAGCTCAATTTATTTTCATGGATTATTAATCTGGTAAAGCTATCATTAAAGTCTATCTAAACACTATTAAATATTGGGAAAAATATCAGGACAAACATTTTACATTATTAGCAATAATTAAATTTGGGGGGAAATGATTCTTTTACCTGTCAATTATCTGTTACAGGTTAGTACCATATCCAAAAATAATAATAATTGAGGGGGGCAGGGTTGGAGGAGTCTCTCTTGTCCAGTGCGGAAAATAAACCTCCAAAGTTATAATTATAACAAAATTAACCCAATAATTACCCATTTATTTGTTTTCAGAATCGTCAAGAAATTTTTATTGGGAGTAAAAAATGAGAAAATTAGTTATGTGCCGTCACCAAACAGAATAAATATAAAACAGATACAGAATTTAATTAATGAAACTTCCATAAAAAGAACTCCGCACATCTAACAGTTTAACATTATAACTAAGTTGGAGATCAGACTAAGGACTCAAAATGGGCATATAACTTCACTTCATGATGATAGAAGAAAAAGACCGGGGTGCAAGGAACGACCTAGAGAGAGAAAATTTCAGAGAGCGCATGATAGAAGAGAGATTGAGACACAGAAAGTTTATCTTTGTGTGTGTAAGAAAGAGAGAGAGGTAGGAAGAGAGACTGAGGCACATAGAAAGTTTTTGTTTGCGTGTGAGGGAGAGAGGTAGGAAGAGAGACTGAGACACAAAGAAAGTGTTTGTGTGTAAACGAGAGAGAGAGAGAGAGGTAGGAAGAGAGAGTGAGACACAAATAAAGTGTTTGTGTGTAAACGAGAGAGAGAGAGAGGTAGGAAGAGAGAGTGAGACACAAATAAAGTGTTTGTGTGTATGAGAGAGAGAGAAAGGAAGAGAGATTGAGACACAAAAAAGTGTGTGTGTATGAGAGAGAGAGAAAGAGAGGAAGAGAGACTGATATACAAAGAAAGTGTTTGTGTGTAAGAGAGAGAGGAAGTAAGAGAGACTGAGACACAAAGAAAGTGTATTTGTGCAAGAGTAATAGAGAGAGGTAGGAAGAGAGACTGAGACAAAAAGAAAGTCTCTGTGTGTAAGACTGAGAGAGAGAAGAAGAAGAAGAAGACGAAGAAGAAGAAAAAAGATAAAGAAAAAGAAGAAAGAGGATGATGATAGAGGGGGGATAGAGAGACAGAGAAAGAGGGGCAGAAGAAGAAGAAGGAGGAGGGTGAGTCAGGAGGAGAAGAACTGAGGGTAGAGAGAGAAAGAGAGAGAGGGAGGCAGAAGAAGAAGAAGAAAGAGGGTGAGTCAAGAGGATAAGAAAGAGGGTAGAGAGAGAAAGAGAGAGAGAGAGATGCAGAAGAAGAAGACGAAGAAGAAGAAGAAAGAGGGTGAGTCAGGAGGAGAAGAAAGAGGGTAGAGAGATAAAGAGAGAGAGAGAGAGGGAGAGAGAGAGAGAGATGGGTGTCCCCACCATGTGCAGTCGCTCTTCTTAGAATCCTGTTTCTTCACTCAACAAAGGAAGAGGTCGTCCAATTTTTATCGACGACTGCCTCTGGACGTCGTTCCTTGGCAATAATTGTCCCACCCCCTCTCTCTCTCTCTCTCTCTCTCTCTCTCTCTCTCTCTCTCTCTCTCTCTACTTTCTCTCTCTTCACCATCGCCCACACGCAAACCCTATTGACCAGAGATTGCCGCTGTCTAGGGACATCCTTGGTTCTAGAAATTCTTATATAATTAGATAAACCAACGGACAGGTAACTTAGATATCAACCCACATAGATACATACATGGGTATGTGAAGAGATAGAGAGATGGATATGCCAATCTAGATGGATTTATTGATGGATTCATGGTGTAGATTGACGACATAGAAAGATAGAGAGATGGGTTTTCCCAGATATTAGATAGGTGAATGGATAGTTCTGTAGATGCCTGCTTATATGGGCACATAAATGGATAGATGAATAGATGGACGGATTGATAGACTGGTGATGTGGACTGATGATAAAGAAAGACGGAGAGATGAGTTTGGCTTGTTGCACTTGGTCACGAGATCTGTCCTCTCTCTACCTGCCTATCCATTTATCTCTCTCTCTAGAAGTGCAGTAGCAAGAGAGACAGATCAGAAGAACACAACTTGAATATGATGACAACTATATTTTAATTACAGGGAAACCAAACTCAAACTCTCCTCTATCTATCCATCTGTCTGTCTGACTGTCTGTCTGTCAGTCTATCTATCTACCAATCTTTCTATCTATATTTTTTTATTTCTATCTCTCTATCTATCTATATGTCTCTCTTTCTATAGATCTCTCTATCTATCATCTACGTGACTCTATTTCCTCATATCTCTCTCCCTCTAACAATCATCTATATGTCTCTCTTTCCTTATATATCTCTCTCGACCTGTGTATCTCTCTATCTATCTATCTATCTATCTTTCTATATTTCTATCTTTCTGTTTCTCTATCTATCTATCTTTCTGTCTCTCTATCTACTCTATCTTTCTGTCTCTCTATCTACTCTATCTTTCTGTTTCTCTATCTATCTATCTATTTTTCTGTCTATCTATCTATCTTTCTGTTTCTCTATCTATTTATATATCTAGCTATCTTTCTTTCTTTCTTCATATATATAATATGTCTATCCATACATCTTTCTATCTATCTATCTCTCTCTCTCTATCAGTCAACATATATATATAAATTTCTCTCTCTAATTCTGTCTTCTCTGTAGGGGCAAGTGGTAGTGAAGGACGAGTCTCCTCTCTTAGCCCTTCCCCATACGGGAAGCCAAGCTCACCCTGTATCTTAATCCTGGGGCCCATCTTCTCTCTCTATCTTTCTCTCTCCTTTTTGGTCTCTATCTCTCTCTACATCTCAGCAGGTGTCCCGTCTTCCCACGGCAGCCGACAGTGTCAACGCCGTCCCCCCGTAGGAGAGAGAAAGAGGGCTGCGTGAGAAGGAGGGACACCGACTGGATCTCAGGCAAGAGAGAGAAACAGTTCGGTGGGCATTTGGAGGGACAGATCTAGAGAGAAGAAGGGGTGGGTATCTAGAGAGAGAAGAAGAGGTGGGTATCTAGAGAGAGAAGAAGAGGTGGGTATCTAGAGAGAGAAGAAGAAGTGGGTATCTAGAGAGAGAATGGGTATCTAGAGAAAAGAAGTGGGTATCTAGAGAGAGAAGGGGTATTTAGAGAGAAGAAGAAGTGGTTATCTAGAGAGAGAAGAAGAAAGGGGATACCTGGAGAGAGAAGAAGGGGGTATCTAAAGAGAAGTTGGTATCTAGAGAGAGAATGGGTATCTAGAGAGAAGAAGTGGGTATCTAGAGAGAAGAAGTGGGTATCTAGAGAGAGAAGGGGTATTTAGAGAGAAGAAGAAGTGGTTATCTAGAGAGAGAAGAAGAAAGGGGATACCTGGAGAGAGAAGGGGGTATCTAAAGAGAAGTGGGTATCTAGAGAGAGAAGAAGAAGAAGAAGAGGGGATCTATAGAGAGAAGGGGTATTTAGAGAGAGAAGAAGAAGACGAGGAGGAGGAGATCTAGAGAGAGAAGGGGTATCTAGAAAGAAGAAGTGGCTATCTAGAGAGAGAAGAAGAAGGGGGTATCTTAAGAGAAGAATAAGAAGTGGGTATCTAGAGAGAGAAAAAGAAGTGGGTATCTAGAGAGAGAATAAGAACAAGAAGAGGGGATCTAGAGAGAGAAGGGGGTATCTAGAAAGAAGAAATGGGTATCTAGAGAGAGAAGAAGAAGAAGAGGGGATCTAGAGAGAAGAGGGGGGATCTAGAGGGAGAAAGAAGAGATAGAGAGAGAAGAAGAAGCGAAGGAGATCAAGGAAGATCTCGAAGAATCGTTCAATGCCATGCTCTCTTGTCCTCAAACTCCCCCCAGTGTCTGTCGTTTCGGAAACAGGGGACCACCCCCCTTTCTCTCTCTATTATTGCCCGCACCGAAATACCCAAAATATCCCTACCCTCTATCTTCCTCTCTCTACCATTTCTCTCTCTAAGTCATTCGATCGTGGATCATTTCGACCTCAACAATCCAATAGAAATATGCCACGTGTCAAAGACAATCAAAACAGGCATAAAAGACTGTTTTAAGGGACGAGACTAAAGGGGCAGCCGTCCGTCCACATTTCGTCATCTTCACCATTCCATCATCAGTCATGTCTGGTCATTCTTTCGTGGCAAAGAACGGAACGGATGACGGAAATGACCTGGCCAGTGGATCAACTTTATGTATCTCTCTCTCTCTATGTATCCATCCATCTATCTATCTATCTATATATATATATCTCTCTCCCAACTCTCTCTCTTTCCCTCTCTGTCATTTTCTTCACCAATCATTTGGCTAATGACAGAAATGTCTTTGTCCAGACAGCCGCCTGCCTTTGTAGAATATGAAGGACGACGGATTATGAGGAACTGGATGACGACTTGTCATCTGTCCTCTAATCCTAGATCTGATCACATCTGATCCATGTCGTCATCCATCGTTTGACTAATCACATGAATGTAATTGTATTGTCATCCATTCGCCAGTGAAGACAATCACATCTGATGGATTGTGATGAAACAGACGACAATCCATCATCTGTCCTCCAATCTTAGATCTAAATTGGGTTTGATTCGTCATCCATAATTTGACCACTGAAGTAAATGTAGTAGATTAATCATCCATCCACTGGTGTAATCGTTGACGGATGACAGATTGCAAATAAAATCCCTCATCCGTCCTCCAATCCTAGATCTGATGCCATTCGTCATCGTCATTAGACTAATTACTCAAATTTATTTGTCTACTAATCAGTCCACTGGTGTAGACAATGAAGATGACAGACTATCAAGAAGCAGACGACAATCCAATTCATCATCCGCCACAAGACTAATGACATAAATGAATTTGTCCAGTCATCCATCCACCGGTAAAAAGCACACGATGATCAAATTCGTCATCCATCACTAGACGAATGACATAAATGAATTCATCCATTCATCCATCCACCGGTTTAGACAATAAGTGATGACGGATTGTGACGACACAGACAACAATCCATCCTCGGTCCTTCAATCATCGATCGGATCCAACCCGTCATCCGTCAATTGACTGTTGACAAAATTCATTTCTGTCATAAATTCGTCCTGTCATCCCGCCGGCATAAACAATGACAGATGACGGATTGTGACAACACAAACGACAATCCATCCTCGGTCCTTCATTCCTAGATCGGATCCAATTCGTCATCCATCATTCGACTACTGACAGAAATGAATTCGTCCCGTCATCCGTACACCAGCGTAAACAATGACGGACGACGGATTGTGACGACACAGATGACAATCCATCCACGGTCATTAAATCCTAGATCCACTCCAATTCGTCATCCATCAAATGACTACTGGCAGAAATGAATTCGTCCCGTCATCTGTACACCGGCGTAGGCAATGACGGACAATGGATTGCAATGACACAGACGACAATCCGTCATCTATCCTTCAATCCTAGATCCACTCCAATTCGTCATCCGTCAATCGGCTACTGACAGAAATGAATTCGTCCAGTCATCCGTGTGTAGACAACGGCAGACGACGGATCATGACGAAACCAGAGTAGACCCGATCCGTTCCGCGCAGAGCAGAGCCTTGCGTGTGGTGTATGGTGTGGGGGTGGGGGGTATAGTGCAGGGGCGCAAATCGGGACGGAAATTCGTCCTGAGCCATCAAGACGGGACGGTTCCGTCCACTCGGACGAAAACCCGTCCCGTCCGCGTTCATGCATGGGCTCCGGACGTCGGACGGGACGATATTCGTCCCGTCCCGTCCATCGTCCACGTCTCGGTCGATCGGGGGCCAAAAGGGTCCAGAAACTTATGATGGCAATTCCGTGAATAAAACAAACACGGCTGCGACCAAAGAGGGGGGCACAAAGGGGGGCGCCGTACGATCCCATTGCCACGTGGCGCGTGGAGAATCGTTTTCCCGCTCGGCTACCTCACTTCAGGAAACGTGTTCTACTGGCCCTCGTTTCTCTCTCTAGCACGCGCGCGCGCTCTCTCTCTCTCTCTAAACCATTATAAATAGCGATCTTCGTCTTCCTCCTCGAGAAAGCCCTAGTTCTCTGGTTTCTGCGAGCAATGGCGAGGTCGCAGGGGATGATGGTTAAGCTGCCCCCTGGCTTTCGGTTTCATCCCACGGACGAGGAGCTCGTCGTGGAGTATCTCAAGCGGAAGGCCTTCTCGTTCCCGCTGCCGGCGTCGGTGATCCCCGAGATCCAGATCTCCAGATTCGATCCCTGGGACTTGCCTGGTGAGTTTCTCCGATTCTGTCCGTTTTTCTCGTTTTTTTTTGGTGTTTTTGATCGGTTCTTGGCCGCGATCGGTGGTGTAGGATGCGGTTTCTTTGTTTAGATTCGTGATTTTTGGAGATTTTGATCGGTTCACGGCCAAGGTCGGAGGTGGAGGGAGCGGTTTCGGCATCGATTGGTGATTTTGAGGTTTTGGTTGGTTCGAGGCGGCGATCGGAGGTGGAGGAAGAGATTCTAGTTTAGAATCGTGATTTTGGAGGTTTTGATCGGTCAAGGCGACGATCGGAGGTGGAGGAGCCGATTTGGTTTAGACTCGTGATTTAGAGGTTTTGAGCGATTTAAGGTTGGGATCGGAGGTTGAAGAAGAGATTCTGGTTTAGATTTTGAGCGATTCGATGCTGCGATCGGAGGTTGAGGAAGAGATCGGTTAATGATTAATGATTAATGATTAGGAGGTTTTGATCGGTCAAAGGCCGCGATCGGAGGTGGAGGAGTCAAGTAGGGGTTTGTATCCATGTTTTGGAGACTTTCATCCGAATTTTGACGCGATTTGTCATCTGAATTCATTCGGGTGGACCCCTGGGACTTGCCTGGCAACATTTAACGCTGTTCCGTGAATTTCAATCGGTTTACACCCACGATCGGAGCCGATTACTGTTTACTAATTGTTAATCAGTGGATTTCGACGGATTTAGGCCGCGATCAAGGTCAATTAGGGTCGGAATGGGTGATTTTGGGGTGAGTTTAGCTCCAATTAAGCATCTGAAAAACCTCAGGAGGATCGGAGAGGGAGCGGTACTTCTTCAGCGCAAGAGAGATCAAATATCGGAATGGGAAGCGGCCGAATCGGGCGTCGATCGCGGGTTATTGGAAGGCGACGGGGAAGGACAAGCAGATCGTGGCTAAGGGAGGAAACCAGATCGTCGGTGCGAAGAAGACGCTCGTCTTCTACCGTGGCAAAGCCCCCGCTGGCGAGAGAACGGACTGGATCATGCACGAGTACCGCCTTGCCGGCGCTCTACAAGAACAACCCCTCGTAAGTCCCGTTCCGTTCTGTTTTGTCTTCGAATTCCTCCCATTCCGTTCAACCCCTTCAATTCACCGTCCGTTCAGTCATCCGTTCTGTCTTCTAATTCGTCCCATTCCGTTTAACCCTTTCAATTCTCTGTACGGTTCAGTCATCCGTTTTCTCTTCGAATTTCGTCCCATTCCGTTTAACCCCTTCGATTCTCCGTCCGTTCAGTCATCCGTTCCGTCTTCAAATTCGTCCCATTCCGTTTAACCCTTTCAATTCACCGACCGTTCTGTCTTCAAATTCGTCCCATTCCGTTTAACACTTTCAATTCTCTGTACGTTCAGTCATCCGTTTTCTCTTCGAATTTCGTCCCATTCCGTTTAACCCTTTCAATTCACTGTCCGTTTTGTCATCCGTTCTGTCTTCGAATTCCTCCCATTCCGTTCAACCCCTTCAATTCTTTGTCCGTTCTGTCATACGTTCCGTCTTCGAATTCGTCCCATTCCGTTTTAACCCTTCCAATTCACCGTCCGTTCTGTCATCCGTTCCGTTTTCGAATTCCTCCCATTCCGTTCAACCCCTTCAATTCTCCGTCCGTTGAGTCATCCGTTCCGTCTTCGAATTCCTCCCATTCCGTTCAACCCTTTCAATTCTCCGTCCGTTCTGTTACCCCTCCTGTCTTCGAATTCCTCCCATTCCGTTCAACACTTTCAATTCTCCGTCCGTTCAGTCATCCGTTCCGTCCAATTCCATAAATGAGCGGTCCTGTTCACTTCCGTCATCCGTCATCCATCAATCTTTTTCATTCAGTCTTTCGAATTCTGCTGCTCTACCCTATTTTGTTAAGGGTTGGACGTTATGTCTGGTCAGTCATGTCCCTTTGCGTGGCAATAGCGTAATTATACCACCCGATGTAGCCCAGAAGCCCATTCTCCTTTGCATCGTCTTCCGTCTGTTGCGTCGTCCATGCACTGACCGAATTGCCCAATTTGATGTGCCAGACGAGAGAATGGGTTCTTTGCCGGATCTTCAGGAAGCGGAGATCCTCGACGAGGACGACGGACCGGGCCGATTTGGTGGACTCGGAGGCCGGATCGGACGCCGAGCCAAGCTGCGTCACCGAGATCAACGGCGAGGCCGGCGACGGCGACGACAGCTGCTGTTCATCACGATGAATCATGGAGCTTAGGTTAGCCTTTCGTCATCATCATCATCATCGTCATCGAGGGCGGCCGTGGAATGGCAGGCCGCCGCTTTTGGAGATGGCTCTTCCTTCTGTAATCAGAGTCGGAATCGGAAGTTCCTAGTGTAACGGATCTGTGGACGGATGACGAACGGGACGGGACCCGATCCGTTATTATTTACGTCTATCTCGATCGTTGTCGATTCCACGGAGGACGATGAGAGGGTGATCATCGGGTGGGTATTAGTTAAGTAGGATTATTGATTGATTAATTAATGATGGTTGTGGCGTGTAGGATAACTAATTAATAGATTAATGAAATATTTAGGGAGTGGAAATAAGGGTGGTGGGGCGGGGTTGACTGTTTTGCGCGTGGGGGGGAATTGTTGGCGGTCGAGCCGACATGCCTCCGGTTGGACACGAGTCGCCCGCTGGTAGCGTAGACGTGCACGTAACCTCCCCTAAATATTCTTTCTCTCTTTCCCTCTCTCTCTCTCTTCTCATTTCTGTCCCTTTCTATTCTTCTCTCTCTCTCTCTTCATTTTTGTCCCTTTCTCTCCTCTATCTTTCTCTTCATTTTTGTCCCTTTCTCTCCTCTCTCTCTCTCTATCTTTCGCTTCATTTTTGTCCCTTTCTCTCATTCTCTCTCTCTCTGTTTCTCTTTATCGTCATTTCTGTCCCTTGCTCTCATTCTCTCTCTCTCCCTCTCTCTCTGTCTCTCCTCATTTCTGTCCCTTTCTCTCTTCTCTGTCTGTCTTCATTTCTAGCTTCTTTCTGTCTCTTTCTCTCCCTCTGTCCCTCTCTATCTCTCTCTCTCTCTTCATGTCTATCTCTTTCTCTCCCTTTCCTCTGTCTCCCTGCATCCCTAGCTCCTGGACTCTCTCTCTCTCTCTAAGTCTCTTTTTATTTCTTTCTCTTTCTCTTTCTCTCTCTCCCTTTCCCTCTCTTCATTTCCATCTCTCTCTCTCCACGTTTCTATCTCTATCTCTCTTCATTTCTATCTCTCTCTCTCTCTTCATTTCTATCTCTTCCTCTCTCTTCATTTCTGTATTCTCTCCATCACCCTTTCTTCATTTCTCCCTCTTTCTCTCTCCATTTATTTCACTCTCTCAGTTCATTTCTCCTCCTTTCTCTCTCTTTCTCTCTTTCTCTCTCTCCATTTCTTTTACTCTCTCTCTGTTCATTTCTCCTTTCTCTCTCTTTTTCTCTCTCCATTTCTTTCACTCTCTCTTTTCTCTCTCCATGTCTTTCACTCTCTCTCTGTTCATTTCTTCTCCTTTCTCTCTCCATTTATTCACTCTCTCTTTTCTCTATCCATGTATTCCACTCTCTCTCTGTTCATTTCTTCTCCTTTCTCTCTCCATTTATTCACTCTCTCTTTTCTCTATCCATGTATTCCACTCTCTCTCTGTTCATTTCTTCTCCTTTCTCTCTCCATTTATTCACTTTCTCTTTTCTCTCCCCATTTATTTCACTCTCTCTCTGTTCATTTCTCCTCTCTCTCTTTCTCTCTCCATTTCTTTCACTCTCTCTTTTCTCTCTCCATTTATTTCACTCTCTCTGTTCATTTTTCCTCCTTTCTCTTTCTTTCTCTCTCCATTTATTTTACTCTCTCTCTCTCTGTTCATTTCTCCTCCTTTCTCTCTCTTTCTCTCTCCATTACTTCCACTCTCTCATTCTTTGTTCATTTCTCCCCCTTTCTCTTTCCCTTTCTTTCACTCTCTTTCGTTGTTCATTTCTCCCCCTTTCTCTCACTTTCTCTCTCCATTTCTTTCACTCTCTCTCGGTTCATTTCTCCTCCTTTCTCTTTCTTTCTCCCTCCATTTCTTTTACTCTGTTCATTTCTCCTCCTTTCTCTTTCTTTCTCCCTCCATTTCTTTTACTCTGTTCATTTCTCCTCCTTTCTTTCTCTTTCTCTCTCCTTTTTCTTTCACTCTCCCTCTCTGTTCATTTATCCTCCTTCCCCTCTCTTCCTCTCTCATTTTCTTTCACTCTCTCTCTGTTCATTTCTCCTCCTTTCTCTCTTTCTCTTTCCATTAATTCACTCTCTCCCTCTCCATTTCTTTCACTCTCTCTCTATGGTCATTTCTCCTCCTTTCTCTCTCTCCATCTCTTTCACTCTCTTTCTCTCTGTGGTCATTTCTCGTCGTTTCTCTCTCTATTTCTTTCACTCTTTCTCCGTTCATTTCTCTTCCTTTCTCTCTCTTAATTTGTTTCACCCTCTCTCACTACATGTTTGTTTCTCTTTGACCCTTCATAGCCCCAGCTACTGGGCCAATTGAAGCCCACAAAATATTATAGGATATAAATGTTATAAGAGATATGCATAATTGATAAGAAGAGTGGATAATTAGACATATATATTGTTACATGGTCAGATATACCGCTGTTCTTATCGGAAAGATAGATAACTAGATAAACAAATGAAATGCTAAGTTGATTTATAGGCAGGTAGATGCATACATTGATGACTGAAAATCAAAGGTTGGATGACTTATTAGGTAGGTTTCTAAACAATTTTATTGGTTTATAAAGTAAAGTATGTACACTGCTGGACAGAGACATGAACATAAATGTATGTCTATCTATATATATGGATAAATGATAGAATTTGATCGTTTATGTACATAGACAAGGGGAATGCCAGAATATTGCTTTATTTTTTTTCATTTTTTCGCCCAGACAAACTACAATCATTGCTCATATCTACAAGATTTGCACTAAATCAATGATTCTATTTTAACTCCATTTATTTGCACCCATATCCCTAATCTTTACAGTTTGTTTTATAATCCTTAATTGGGCTGATAAATTGTTGTTAGGTGTCGTGGATTATGAATCTTCATTAAGCATGTTTCATTCTCTTTGTGAGTCTGTGTTTCTTGTCTATCTCTCTCTCTACTCACCCATGTAGAGAGAAGTAGAGAGAGAGACTGATGGAGTGGAGGAGAGAGAGAGAGAGAGAGAGAGAGAGAGAGGAAAGAGACATAGAAAGGGCTTAGTAACCTTGATGGGCTCCCATCATTCATGTAGCCCTCTTTGAGCCCATGACACTTATGGAGGTGCAACTGTCTCATCAAAGATGACCATGATACTCTGTGCAGGAACGTGACGGGGCCCATCCACGTATACATACTGGGGCAACATACATACATACATTCATACATACATGAACACATATATCAATACATACCAATGCAAACATGAGAAGATGTTCAAATATATAGATTTATAAGTAATAAGATTGATGGATAAAAATATAAGCATGTAGATGCAAAGATAATATACAGATACCCAACTGGAGTTATATATATATAGATAGAGAGAGAGAAAGAGGAGAGATAGATTCATACATGCAAAAGATATGTATGTTAACATATTGATAGATGAATATATTGAATGCAAGGGAAGAAATACAGAGGGGTTAAGGAGGGTTAATGTTAAAATGTTCATTGAAGCACTGAAAGATCAGTCTATGGAAGTTTGGGCTAATTTTGCTATCTAGGTACATCTAGATAGACAGAGAAATAAGAGATGGAAAAAGGGATCAAGAGATACAAGAGGAATAAATATTGATAAGAGAGCAATGGGAGAGTGTGACAGAGAGATATATATAGAGAGGGGATTTGAAAAGAAAAAGAGATATGTTGATAGATTGATAGGGAGATAGAGAGAGATTAAGGTAGATGGAGAGAGAGAGAGGGATGAGGAGAAAGAGAAAGATTGGTAGGGAGAGAAGAGAACTAAATAGATATCATAAAGAGAGAAGAGAAGGCAACAAAATAGAGAGAGAGGGTAGAGGAGAGAAAGAGTGAGAGTGAGAGTGAGAGAGAGAGAGAGAGAACAAGTTCAACCATCTGGGTTGCTAGCTCTCCTCTTCTCCCTCCAATTTTCTCCCCACATCTTGGCCTCTGCCACAGCCCTCTCCCTGTCAAAATCCCTTCTTGTCATCGCTGTCGCTGTCGATGTCACTGCCGCTGTCCCTGTCGCTGTCGCCGTCGCCAAAGAAGACGAATCCCAACGCCCGCCAGACCCGCTGGTGCCGCCCTCGTTCTCCCACCTCCCCGTCGTCCGAACTTCCCCAGGGGCCTTCAAGGCAGCGGCACTGCCCCCAAGGTCGTAGGAATGGTTTGCCAGGTAAGTCAGTGCAGTGACTACGTCACCAATCAAAGGCCGGGCTGCCGCTTCCTCATTGATGCACATGGAGGCCACGGCAAGGGACTGGTACAGGGCTCTCATTGTATACTGTCCCAGCAAACTTGGATCCACCAGCTTGGGTAGCCTTTTCCGGTCATTGAACATAGTCCTTGCCTGAAATGGATACAGATCCTAAGATCATCATCATCATCATCATCATTATCATTATCATCATTGTCTAAGACCCGGGCAAATAATGGTACTTTAAGATCATAGAAGGTCTTAAAATGAATCATCTAGGCATTTTTCATAATTGGAAAAAGTCAGATCAGGCGGATAACACTAAGTTATAACCCAAGAGAAAAATGCCAACCACTCTTGATGTTATTAAAACTCCGAAACCCTGAAAAAACTTGGAGAAAAAATACGAGAAAACGAGTAAAACACAACCAGAAAAGGCATAATTGAATACATAGAAGGAAATTTTTTTCGAGAATCATCAGAAAACCGTACAGTGTAGCCACAGAGCTAAAACGTTTCCATTAATCGGGGTAGCCAAACAACCAGGAAAAGGTAAATTAGAATCCATAAACAAAATATCAAGACAGTAAAATAAAGAAAATGTGAATAAATTACCCAGGATACAAGATTCTGCTCCCCATGAGCCTTGGTGCTGTCAATGGCCTTCCTCCCGGTGATGAGCTCCAGGAGCACAACCCCAAAGCTGTACACATCGGATTTGACCGTTAGCTGCCCCGTCATTGCATACTCCGGAGCGCAGTACCCGTAAGTCCCCATGACCCTGGTTGAGACATGTGATTTATCTCCAATGGGCCCAAGTTTTGCCAGCCCAAAATCTGATAGCTTGGGATGATAACTCTCGTCCAAGAGGATGTTTGCAGGCTTGAAATCTCTGTAAATGACGGGCGGGTTTGCCTTGTCGTGCAAGTACTCCAGCCCCTTTGCTGCGCCGGCAGCGATCTTCATCCTTGTGTTCCAGTCCAATGGCTCCTTTCCCGGGGGCAGATCTGTCATTATGAGTTAAGATGTATGGTTAGATACAAAGATGGTGATAATCTGGTACACTTTTTTTCCAAGGTTAGTGGACTGTAATAAAATTAAAAGAGCATTCAACATGCCTCCAGAAGTTGATAGCCATTGTACATAATTTTCTATATTTTGAATCCAACTTGTTTGGTAGGCGGAACAAGGTGTTGGGGATAGATCCAATCCACACATAATTTGTTTGTGGTCAAGGTATGTGTGTTTGTTACAAATTTTAGATCAGATCAAAACAGTGGCCGTAAGAGAGAAAGAGGGAGATTTAATCATGCCCAACATGTGGCAACACCCAATAGGATTGATGCCAGTTACAGGGATGACGAAACGGTCGACCATTATCAGCCCTCTTGATCGAATCTGATTGAGGAGCCAGTCATGATCAGGACATTTTGATCGATTGGAGTGGATTGATCAGATAAATAATCTGGTGTCTAATTGATTGAATTTTTTATCATGACTCAGATCCGATCTGATCTCAGACCCCTAGATGGAACTTCGTTTTGAGTTCACATAACTAATTACCACGACACTTGAGTTCACAAGGGATATTGAATCTACAGTCACTTGATAGGCCCTAATAATCCACAAGCACTAGAGCACTCTCTCACAAAGAAAAATAACGCAAAAAGAAGTCAAGTTCTCAGAAGGGACAGTACATAAATCCAAAATAAAGTCCAGAGAGGAACAAATAAGAAGAATCTCTCCCCCACATACACAATAGATAAGTCAAAACTCTCTCACCGACAGTTTTGTTGAGCAAACAACCGAAGTTCTTGGTAGATAACATTCCCATCAAAGGATCTGAGCCTTTCTTAACCAACAAAAAATAGTATTCCTAAAATTAGAGGATCGAAGAGGTTTGCACAGTCCCAGCTTTTGCAAGAGATGTTTCTGAAAAACTGGCATGAGTTTCACTGAATGATTCAACATCATGGTTTGTAGGATGACCTCAGGAATCAACATAAAATTTGTTAAATGATTTAGACTTTAGTCAACGATTGCAGGGTTCAAAGTGGCTACAGGATTTAAAAAGATGAAACATAGACGATGACTCAAGCCTAGGAGAAAATCCAGAAGATAGCGATCAGGAACATTAGAGAAACGTATGGTGAACCAGAATCTTATATGGACATATCATCGCAGAAGAGATTTTTTAAAATATTCCCAATAATTGCTGCTGGCAAATGCTAAGTTACAAGGTTTCCCCGCTTAGAGTTATGATATGAAGAACGGTAAAAAGCAACAAGTCATATATATTATGTGTACCATGGAGATGATCTTCTAATGAACCAAGGGGCATGAATTCATAAACTAATAGCCTTTGATCTCCATCAGCGCAGTAACCAATTAGATTAACAAGGTTGGGATGATGCAACAGGCTCAGCATCAAAACCTCCACCAGAAATTCTCTGTTTCCTTGCAGCCCATTTCGGTCCAATTGCTTCACTGCAACAACCTGACCAGCACCATGTACTGAACTTTAGCTTTGGAATAAACTTAGGGACTTCATTTGCATATATTTAAATTGACATTGCGGAATTTTGATAATTGAATAGGATGGAAGCGATAAAATTCTGATTAAGATATCTCCAGACCAATGTATCCGAAAAATAAGAAAACGTTGACTTCTAATATCAAGATGACCCAGAAATCAAACAAAAAAATTCAAAATTAAAAAATAAATCAAACTGATGCAGAATTTATCAGGTTGAAAGCTTGAATCGGATGCTTTTTCATGATAAGGAAACATCAATGGAAAAACTGGGTATCTCTGGGCCAATGTATCCGCAAAAGTAGAAAATATTGTCTTGCAACTCCCGGATGACCCAGAAAATAATGGAAGAAAGATAAAATTAAACAGAAAAATCAAACAGACGCGGAATTTTTTTACTTGAAAGTTTGAATCGGATGGTATTCCATGTCCAATCAAGGAGAAAATAATGGACAAACTGGGAATAAAACCGCCAAAGGCAGAAAACACTATCCTGTAAAGTTTGAACAACCCAGAAATTCTCAGAAATTTTTTTAAAAAAAATCTAACCGATGCGAACTTCTCAGAAAAATTAGAAAAAAATCAAACCGATGCGTAATTCACCTGGTTGGTAGTTTGAATCCGACCCCTGTAAACCCGCCCAAATCCTCCCTCTCCCAGAAAACACTCTGGGCTGAAGTTCTTCGTCGCCGCAGCGAGCTCGCGAAGAGGAAACACATGCGCTGATATGTTCATCCCAGCTCCATCCTTTTGAATCTGGACTTCCTTCTTGGCCCCCGCATTGCTCTTCGCTCTTTGCCTGTCCGCCCCTGCAATCCCACGATGAGATCTCTCAATTCCAAGTTACAAACGCATGATTTTGAGCTCTTACAGACGCAAAATTCAATTGGCACCCAAATTCCACGGCAAATTGAAGAAGAATTGAACCCGGCGAAAGATCTTCACCTGTGGAGACCCGATGAACTTGCGGAGGAGCCATCGGCGATTCATCTCGTCGGTCGTCTGCCTTGTTTTGTGGGTTCAGCTGCTCGGCTTCCTTGGTGTCAAAGCAGGAAAAACACCTCATGGCACACGACAAGAACTTCTTTCAGTAGAGAAAGATGGAGAAGAAAAATGGGATTTTTTTCCTTCAAATCAACATCTTCCGAAGCTACCCAACACTGAAATCTTTGATGGGTACGCGTTAGATCGAGCCCCGAGATGGTTTCTTCTTCTGGGTCTTGGTGGGCATCCAGCAAAAGAGAGAACGGAGAGAGAGATAGAAAGAGAGAGATCGTATCGCCTTGTAATTTATGGAGGATGGTTAGCAGAGAAAAGAGAGCGTTTTTTGTAGGAAGATGACTGTATTTGTGAACACCAATTCACTGCGTTTGGTTGGTATTTTGCTCACTGTAGTCGACTTTTCACACCATTGCCAGAAGATGCGGCTGTTTTGGGCTTGTTTGCTCGCTGGATGAACAAACCCGGGTGTAATCAGATCATTTTACATGTTGATTAATTTTTTTCTAAAGTTTATTGTAAAAAAGTTGAAAGTCATGCTTTTCTTTGTATCATGGTAGAGTTCTATGTCCAGGTGAAATCATAGCATTTAGATTTGGGTTAATTTTTTTCCTCAAGTTTATATAAAAAAGTTGAAAGTCATGCTTCTCTTTAGATCATGGTAGGATCTTATGCCTGGGTGTAATCAGATCATTTTCCATGAGTAATTTTTTTCTAAAGTTAATATAAAAAAGTTGAAATACATTCTTCTCTTTAGATCATGGTGGGATCCTATGCCCAGGTTTAATCATAACATTTATATTTTGGGGAAATTTTTTTCTCGAGTTTATATAATTAAGTTGAAAGCCATGCTTCTCTTTATATCATGGTAGGATCTTATTCCCTCTTCCAAGGGCGTCTTGGTCAGTTCTCCTTGAAAGGGTATTTTCTTAGTTTACTTTTAGGATGGTTTCCTTTACTTGTTGTATTCACTTTTTCTTTTGAGAGTAGGTGCACATGAGTAGAAGATGTGCATTTGGTTTGAGAACCACTTTTATTGATAAAAATTACACAAAAAGGTTCTATCATTTCATGGATCCTTGCACATTTAATGATAATTGTGTCTTTTATGAATAGCTGATATGTATTGGTCATGTAGCTTGATGCAAGACAACGGAAAATTGGAAATATTCCATGGATATAAAAACAATCAAATCACCCAAAGGAAAATATTTGTGGGATTAGCTATCTATATATAAATATGTGTGTGTGTGTAAGGCATGTTAGTTTGATTACAGAAAAGTAGATATTTTGAACCCTAATAAATATTCATCAGATGACTATGTATAGTATACTCATCATGGCTATTAAATCAGAGAATGTTGGGTATGAAGGTTCCATTTAGTTACTGAAAGCAAATTCTACCGGATGAAGATTATCATAACTCGTAGAAGAGATGAATGTGAGATTTTCTAATAAATTCCAGAAAAATAAATGAGGAAACATTAATGAACCTTCTCCTCGACCACTTAAAAAAATTATGCACGATGGATAGCTAAGGTGCATATGGTGAAATAGTAAAAAATATCAATATAAATGTCCATGACCCATATCTCAAAACAAGAGAGAAATGAGACTTACAAGTCACTATTGATCAAAATCACAAAGAGAAGATCATAGCATTAGTACTGTAAGATATTGGGCCATGATTCACAATCCAAAAAGATTTGTGCAATGGGACAAAATGAATTTGCAAGACCTTTTTAAAAAAATTGAACAATGATCCAATTACCTTATATGAACTTGAAACCATTACTGTTGGATTCCTTAAATGATGAATCTTCATGAGGTGCATAGGTGTCTGACCTCTAGGCATATCCTCATGGCAATCAAATATATTTAATGATTGATCTATTTAATCCCGTTGATAAGTCAAGTCATCAATACATGAGGTGTCGAGCTACACTTTATGCTCTATAAGGTACGAAGGAGCTCATCAACTCTTTCATAGAATCTCTATGGTATTTTCTATCTTGCACAAATAATTTCATATTTTTGTGACATTCCTAAAATGACTAATGTCATGGTTCACTGTTAAATCCTTATCAGACTTCTTAGCTAGTATTGATGCACTGAAAAATCATTCAAAAATATTTTCTTCTGATATTTCCATGACCTTCACCTAGGAGTTAGTCACATGATATTGGTTGAGCTCTCTCATCAATATGGAAGATGATTCCATATTGAAAACATTATCACCTTCTTGAACTTGTTGTTGCATTAGAATTAACTGTGCGGAATTCCATGATTGGGGATGTAGAGATCATATTCAAAACATAACCATCCATCCAAAATATGTCCATGGTGTCTCAGATATGAGGGTCACTTAAACAATTTTGACTAGTATTAATTGGTTGACAATTAGTTTTAAAATTATCTAGGGATTTGTACTTATCAATTGATTTAATTATTCCCTTAAAAAGCTCACATTTTCTCTTCTTAGTGTATCCATATTAATAGAAAGGGGATCAAATATACTCATCATATAAATGCAGGCATGTGTTTCTATCATATTAGTATATTTTTCTTCTTAGTGCATCCATATTAATGGTAAGGGGATCAAATATACTCATCATACAGATGCAGGCACATATTTCTATTCTATTAGTATATTTCTATTTCTATACCTCTCTCAAATATTTTATCAGTAGAAGTGTTAATTATGCATGTTAAAATATAAATAAAATGTATTATGGTCTCATCATAATCCATTTATCATTCCAAATATCAGTCGACTTCATTATAAACACCACACTTGTATAATAACGAATATGATTTTTATTAATGAATGTTGAAGGAGATGTGGAATGTGTGATTGGCTTAAATAACATGTATGATTCCATCATAAAATCATTCTATTAACTCCTTATTGCGTTACTGGTGCAGCTTTAGTCTTATATAGCAAAGATATCTTTAAAAATCCCATATTTCCTCTTGGAGGCTTTAATAGAAGGACATAAATAGAAATATTTTAATTTAATTGTGGTTGTAAATTTAATTTGATAAAATAAAAATACTCACTCAAATGTATAATGGGAATGAGGTCGTCTCCACAGAGACTGGCCTTTAGAGATTTTTTAAATAGTTGAGTTGTTATTTAATAGGAGTAAAAATAATAAGACGAAATAAGTAGTAGTAAGTAGATAGAAACTAATAGGTTAATAAGAAAAGTTGAGAATAGAGAATATCTGATATTATATGTATATGTATTTTATAGGTACTAAGAATAATAAAAAATTAAGATAATATATATTATAGTTAAAGATGGTATTAATATAATTAGTGAAGAAGCATAGAGTACTTAAATAAGAGAAATTAGAAAGGGGATAGAAGAAGAGTTAGGTATATGGGTATATATATACTAGAAAAGTAGAGGGGTTAGAGAAGTATTTTTATATATATACCAAGAATATATATAAGGAGAGAGTATTAAGTAATTATCCAACAAAAATATACTAAGCAAGAGTTTAGATAAGCATAGAGATATATTAAGGATTAAAGAGATAGTAATAGAAATTAAGAGGTATTTATATAACTATAAGATATACTATAATTATATAATACTACTTATATAGATAAGATATTTTATTATAGGATTAATATAGGTAGTTTTAGATGTTTTTTATTATTTATATATTTTATATGATTTTATATAGTTGATTTAATGAAATAAAGGGTGATTTGGTCAAACACTCGAGAGGTGTTCGACCAAATCCCCGAAAGGAGATCGAAATGTAAGGGAGATGTGTAGTACTTAATTTATAGTAAGTTTTTTATGATATTTATATTATATTTTATAGATAAAATCAAATATAAGAGGGTTTTTCTGTCAAACGCCCGTGAGGTATTCGACAGAATGCCCGATAGAAGATAGAATAAGGGGGAATGAATATTTTTTAAATTTTTTTATAAGATTGATAAGGTCGAACTTAGATAAATCAATAAATCTTCATTGAACACATATATGTTCGATGACATGCCGCAAAGAGTATGCGGTACCAATTTCAACCAAAACTCAACTCCTAACTAAATTTAACTAATTATAAAGCATCCAGATGAAAGAAAATATACAAATCAACCTTAGATATCCATGAACATACCTGAATTGCCTGAATTTGAAGACAAGAGTGGCGGCGGTGAGCTTCGGTTTTGAAGTTCCCTCGTTCTTCTCCTCCGTCTGAGTGCGAATACAGGGACGCTCAGACTTCTCTCGATGACGCCTGGAGGTTCTTGGGCAGGTAGGAGGTTGTCACAACCCTCCTTCGGCTCTCGCCGCCGCTGGATGGGATCCCTGATAAACCCAAAATGTATCATGTAATTACACATATTTTAAAGTCATTTTGGGATAATTTCATGTGTATTTTGTCCAATTTTACAAGATTTGCATCAAATGCACTAAATAGAGCAAGTTATAAAATAATGCATTTTTATGTCATTTTCTTGCATGTTCTACAACTCTAAATATTTCTTAGAAAAAATATGTTTAAGACCTTTTTTAAAATTTTAATGTTCTATTTAGTATGTATGCTATTGCAGGGAAGAAAAGGAAGTTGGAGAAATAAATAGAATAAAGAAATAGAGAAAATTAATGAAGAAGAAAGAAACATATATATACATATAAAAAGGGGTTATTATGCCAGCTAAGGAGCCAACCAGGCGCATAGAGCCCAAGCCAGCTGCAGGTCAGCGAGCGCGAGGCTCAAGCCAGCCCACAGCCGGCAAGGCTCAAGCGCCTGTTCGGAGTGCCCAGCCGGCCACAAGCAGAACATGCCCACAAAGAAGCGAGGCCCACAAGGGGGAAGAGGTATGGCTTTTATTTTGATTCAAAATCCACGTACATTT
This sequence comes from Wolffia australiana, assembly GCF_029677425.1. Lineage (NCBI taxonomy): Eukaryota > Viridiplantae > Streptophyta > Magnoliopsida > Alismatales > Araceae > Wolffia > Wolffia australiana. The sequence continues at coordinate 4,757,727 of NC_135854.1, read as the reverse complement.
ATATAGCGCCTCATTTTTTAAAGATTTTAAATATGGGATTTAGATCCCTTGTCTATTTTAGAACTGCAGCGGGCCAGGCCACAGAGCCAGAAATGATCGCGGTGCAACAAGCCGCGATCTAAAGATTATAAGAAGAAGGAAAGACTAGGCTTCGAGTCATCCCAGCCCAAAGCCCTGTCTTTTCGGGTTTATTATTTTCTATTTCAGTAAATATAAAAAGAAGAAGAGACGGATATGATCTCGTCCATCCAATCTTCTGTAAGAAGATTGGACGGTGAGATCGAGCCGTCATATTGAACTATTTATATTTTCTATTTTAGGCCTCCCGATTGGCCGGCAGCGCTAACGCGGATCATGAGACCATCCTTAGGTGAATCAAAAGAAGCGTTGATGATGGGGCCGCAAATTGGGCGTGCTGATGGGGCACTGACGTGGCGACGACGGGGGTGCACCGTCAGGGGGTCCACGGTTGGACGGCCAAGGGCATTTCCATCCAACTTCACCCCTGGCCGTCGAAGCCGCGGGCCGGAGGCTGTTTTGGCCAGTGAGGGGGGACCATCAGGCAATCCGACGGCCCGGGAGGACCCCCAGGGCCGTCCCCCTCCATCGAATGGCCTTTGGGAACCCTCCTAGGCCGTTAAAAGGGGCCAAGAGCCCCCAATTTGAGACATATTTTGACCTTAAGTCCAGAGTGACGATGGGGATCCCTCTCGGAGTCGGAGGCAGACTGCGGCGTAGTGACAGCGCAGGCAGCTGCAGAAGAACTCGTGGAGGCTTCAAGAGGGACTAGGGAAGCTTGGATCCGCACCCACACGGAGGAGAAGAATGAGGGATACCTTAAACCGAAGCTCAGCGGCGGATCAGTGAGTTTTTCTAGTCACTCTTGTTGATGTTAGATAGGAATTCATCATTGATTTGAACCCAATCAGTTTAATTAGTGATTCAATCCATTTTGATAAAAAAATTATTACCGCGATTCTCTGTGGCATTTCATCGAACACGTGAATACATTTCAATTTATACAAGTTTTACTATCTCAACTTTACAAATTTTGAAAAAAAATAGATACAAATATCTTACACGACTTTTATTGGACATTCTGTCTAACACCTCACGGGCGTTCGACAGAAATACCCCTTATTTTCCATTCTCTCAACGAAACCTATATGAAATACTGACAAAATCATAGTATAACCAATCATATACTATACATCTGTTTGTTTTCGACCTCCTATCGGGCATTTGATCGAACATCTCTCGGGTGTTCGACTAAATCAACCCGTTATTTCATTAAATCGATTACAAAAACTATATAAACATATATAAATAATCATATGAACACTATAGAAACTATATATAACTCCTATCTCGACCCCGTCTAGGGCATTTGGTCGAACACCTCTAAGGTGTTCGACTAAATAACCCATTCAACACCCTAAAGTTAACTACAAAATTATAAAACTACTAGAATAGATATACTAACTATAGAATAAATGTTATACTTATATAAGTCATATTATACAAGTTTAAAAGAACCTATACTAGTATACATACTTCTTACTTTCTAGTACTATTATATCTATCCTCTTCTAATATTTCTATACCTATCTAACTACTTACTTAGTATATTAAGATTAGATAGTCTTTAAATATTTCCCTATCTAGCTTCTTAAAATATAATTTCTACTTCGATTCTTCTTCCCACTTATTACCCATTACTCTATAATTCTTCACTAACTATCTATAACTATAACTATAATATCTTATCTCTCTTCTATACTTATCTTATTAAACTAATATTTTCTCTACCTACTAATTACTTATCTCTTCTTATACTTATCATCTTTAGTATTACTATATCTTAATAACTAACAACTCGATTTTTGAATATATACCTAAAGGACAGTCCCTGTGGAGATGAGCTTACTCCGACTAATACAGTTGAGTTTCTATACTTTATTAAATTTATTTGACTGTAGGAAAATTAAATTTACAACGACAAATTAAAATTTAACTATGTAATTTGCCTCCTTCAATCCCCGCTGTCGTGTGGCTTATGGTCAAAAGATGGATGAAATTGGGGCCTTTGGGCCCCTTTTAATGGCTTGGGAGGGTGATCGGCTCAAAAAGACATGGCCTTTAGGCCAGGTTGGCTCAAAGCCTGGTCTGACTTTTCTTTTTGTTTTCTTTAGATCGCGGCCCGTTGGGCCACGATCTATTTGTTGCTCATCAATGGCCCGGCCCGCTGCGACAATAAACAATATATTGGGATTCTAAATCCCATATCAAAAATTTTTTGAATACATGTTGCTATATAAATGCGAACAACTCTTATTGACTGAATCAAAATGCCAGACCTCTCCTCTAAATGATGACTTGCTTCCTCCCCATGGGCCTGGTGGGTGTTTGTGTACATTATGTGGTCAGTTGGGTTTATTGCCAAGCGCGCTACCCCTTGACAGCTATGGGGGGGCTTGAGCGCTCACGCTCGCCTGCCTTGTGGCTGGCTTGGGCGCTGAAGCGCCTAGTCGGGCCCAGCTTGCCCAATAAGTCCATTTTTATTTATATATTCTTCTTTTTTTCTTAATTTATTTCTCCTTCAATAATTCTTTCTTTTACTTCTTGACTTTTTCCCTGCAAAAATATAGACTGACATACAAGATAGAGCATCAATCTGATAAAAATTAACAATGCCTTAAACATATTTTTACTAAGAAATTGTTGGGCTTGTAAAACATGTGAAAATTACATTAAAATACATTGTTTTATCATTTTCTCTATTTAGTGCAGGAAATTCAAATTCTTGTAAAATTGGAGATAATACAACATGAAATGATCCCAAAATTTCCTTAAAATGTGTATGATTACTGGTTGATTGTGGCCAACATAGGGTAACCACCCCACACAATCATTTAAAATCATCATTTTCTGTGTTTCTTTGTTTTATGTGTGTAAGCCTAGGAATACCCGAAGAATATCCTCTCACCAGATACACTTTTGTACTTCATAATTAGCTCATTTATGATAATTAAAATGGATAAAATATTGGTTTGCATTGCATCCAATATGCAAGACTTCTTTGGTGGGAAACTTATTTAATTAAAGAGCTTTACATTCATTTTAAGTCCTAGTATCCATGGGATTTTTATTGGAAACATTAATCTTTGTTAGTCTTGAGGAATAGGAATATAGTAAAGATGGATTAAGATTAGATTAAGTGAATCCTAATTTTAAGATTATTTTATGTAAATTTTCTTGTTTAAATCATGGTGACTCTTTGCTCAATATTTTCCCTGTTAGAAATCTGATTCACTTCCTATTTGTAGAAGGAGACCTGTCTCTTTGTCCTCTTTCAAAAAAAATATTATTCCTCTTTGTCTTAACATGACTAAATGAATAAGGGATTGTTTTTGCCACAATTTTAGCCAAGAAAATGATCTTAAATTAAGTGAATTAGTCCTGAAATTAATCCATATTAACTTAAGTAGTCTTAAGTTTTACAATAGTACAAAAATAACTCAAATATGATGACAGATGAAACGATGTGTATGACACAGTAGAGAGTGGTCAACTGATAACATGCATTTTTAGTACCTTCTATGATCATATTTACACATTTATCTACATTAAATTACTTATATTTTCATGTTATCAAGCTTAAAATGATTAAATCTATTTTCAGGAATGAGAGTTCATGTGTCTTTGATCACCATAGCAAGAAAAAAAGAGCATCATGGGAGACGATGCATTGTTTCTGAAATAGTGAACATTTCTATGAAAATTTCCCAGATAAATTGGAATAAAGAGGTTTGAGAGTTCAAAGGCCGACAATTTAGTCGTTGAACGAACATCAGCAAGAGAAAAAATAGGAGGAATCATGGTATTGTGATCGAAACCCAAAAAAAATTAAGATTTTTTTCTCGCACATATTCACATAAATAAAACACTTTAAACTTCGATTACAACTCCAAGTCCGGTAAGAAGTAAAACTACTGGAATAACCACAAGTTATCAAAGTATACTACAAAAAACTGAACAGCATAATATAAACCCTTCAGCCACACTATCGGTTGATGCATTGTCGACTCTCTATACGCCGATTGAACGACTATTACAATAAATCCAAGAGATATAATTTTCAAGATATAATATGGTTTTTTGGCATTTTTTGACATTAAATTAGCTTAGTTAATGATTGGCGTCAGCCAATCATTAGGCGAGCAATCATCGCTTTGCTATTCACGAAGCGATGGTTGCATTTATGATTGACGCAAGTTTCTTTGGCACAGGATGACGTGGCCCAATAAAAAAAAGGCATTTTTAAAAAATAAATGCGCGCGTAAGTTGAGGGAGAAAAGACAAAAAGCAACTTTTCATTCTGATTTTTTCCTTTTGTCTTGGTATAGTGGCAAGCGACATGGCCGCATCATGCAAGGCCACGTTTACACATGGCCCGCGAACAGCAACATGGTGCGAACATGGCTCTTGTTGAGAGGAGGAAAAGAAGTCCCCCGCTGATGTGGCGCATGCTGATGCACCGCCACATCAGCTACAAGGATATTCCTTTTTATCTTTTTCTTCTTCTTTCTTCCTTTTGTCTTTTTGTCTTCTTTTTAGGTACACGTGGCGTGGAATACGAAGGTTGCCCCCACAGAATACAAAAAGCATAGAATGTAAAGTGGTTTGGCTTCTTAACTGTTGCGGAAAACGATGACACTGATGAGGAGAGAGAAGGAAATCAAGGGCTAGAATTGGCTCAACTTCAAACGGCCATAACTTTTGATCTACCACTCCGAGTGAGCCAAAATTTTCAGCTTTGGTTCATCTTCCCCTCCTCGTTCTACATACCCTCTGATCTTTAAATAGAGGCCTGGATCATTGTAAAATTCATCTTGAACTTGCTTCCCACTATTGTGGACTGATTGAAAGATAGTGAGTTTGAGATCCATCAAGAGTGTTCTAGGTGTCCTGAGTGTGTGGGAAGAAGCATTGGAGAAGAGGGGGAGCTTACCGACACTCGTAAATCACCATGATTGGCGGAATGTAAGAATCTAAGGTAAGTGCCTTCACCTTACATTGTCTTTTTCCTGTCAATATAGTTAACATAATTAGGGTTTATCATCGAACTTGCACTCTCAATTTACTCTCGTTTCTCGTCTCTCCATCCTCGCCATCATACTACTCCATATCCAACCACTATCCTCGTTCATCCGTCGTTCATCGTCATATCCATTACAATCACTCACTCTTCTCTTTAAATTAATTTAACTTATAAATTACATAATTTTTATTGATATCACAAGCTAACGTCCTCGAATCTTGTTTTCGTCAATCTTCTCGTCAATCATCACTAGTATAAGAAAGTAATTCCTTAATCATTGTTCCCTGTGGAGAGGATCCGTACTCATCACTAAGTATTTTCAAGTATGGTTAAATATATTTTTATTGAATAATCTCAATTACCAACGATCAATTTTAACCCTAAAATTTATTGATTTTAATTATTTTAATATTCCTAATAGGAAAAAAATCAATTGATTTTATTAATAAAAATAAAATCAAAATTAATCTAGACCACTAATAAAATTAGGAATCAACCCCAAACTTTAGTTGGTGGAATTTGAACTTCTCGATAACATTTGACACTACTACTAATACTAACCAACATCATCTTAAATTCCAATTTCACATATAAACAAAGAAAAAACTAAGTATCCTTATTCCACACAATATTGTATAAAATATATTTTTTAGAAAATATTGAATTTAGGCATAATAATGTTATCCCTAAAATTAGCATGGAATTTTACTTCTATAATTTGAGTTAAAATTAACTTTCAATGATAAATTATTAATTAATAAAATTATTACAATAATTGGATAGTGTACTTTTCTTATAGATTTTAATTCTAATTTGTTGAATTAGGTCATCAAAAGGGACCAAAAACAAGAGGAAGAAAGAAATTAACGAATGAATATATGTTGGGAGTATAGGAAATTTATGTGGCATGCAATCCAATGTTCATTGATAAACTATATATTCATTACAATGCACACAGAGCTTATAGTTGAAATCCATGCAATAACTAAGTGAATTATTGTGGAGAGATTAAGGACAACTATTGAGTGCTTTTTGGATAAAGAGTAAACTAATTGATCCATATGGTATTATACTTTTTGCCAATCAGGTCAATTTATATCACAAGTGGGTAAGTAGTCCTTATACTTGGGACACCAAAGATGCCCTGTAGATGGACACTTATACTTTGACTATGATTTACGAGTATCTAATCAAGAGATTCTAGATCATCCTAGCTTGTATGCAAAGACAAGTTTGGTAAAGGAAATGGAAATGTCAGAGAAGTTTTTTTCAATAATTTTGTCATGCATCAGAACTAACTATAATTAACTATTAGATTTTGGTGATTAAATGTACCCTAAGTCATTTGGGAGTCTTGTGGGGATGAAAGATTTTTTACATAAATGGTAACTAATAATGATAAAGATTCCATGAGACTATTGGCATACTCTTTTGTATCTTATAGGAGATGAGGTGTAGCATGATACCCCACTAGCTGACACCTTAATCAATCGATTGGGTCCTTAACTAATTAATCTACATATGATATAATTACTTATAAGATCAAGCCAAGAAAGTTATTGGGCCCGTTAGGTTATTAACTAGACTGATATTTGGGTGTGGAGGGTCACACACACAAGGTTTTCTGGAGTAGGTGGATATACTCTAAGGGCGGGGATTCTTGCAAAAATTTTTCATGGACTTTAATACAAATTTCCCCATACAGTATATGTAGAAGGGGGCATCCTCATTTCATACCTATGTGAGTAAATTTATGTGCAACCCTCTTTCTTCGCAGAAGTTTATGTGCGAAATCGCAGGAGTTTGTTCTTGCGATTTTCGGCTACAAATTGTGGGAAAACCGAAATTCTCCCAAAAAAATTTCTTGATTTTTCGCGCAAGGTTTGAACGCCTGTCTTCCTTGCAGACTCAGGAACGCCCTGGAGCAGATTTGAAGCCACAATTGAAGCCATTTTCGTCGATCCGAGCTCGTCAAGTTTCCACACTCGTCCCAAATCCGGAAGTGGCAAATCTCCGGATCTTGATGCAGTTTGTTGCGCGAGGATCCTTCAAGAAGGTCTTAAAATCTTCCTCCTTGAATCCCAGGCACTTCTATCATAGTTTTAACGCATAATTAGGGTTTAATTCAAAGAATTTGAGTTGAATTTTATGATATTTGACCATTTCTTCGATTTTGACTTTTCTTCCAAATTAAATCAAAAATTCTCTTCAATTTCGATCCAATTCGACTCATGATGTTTCCCTAAACCTAATAACATAATTTCGATCAAATTATTCTCCAATTAATCACAATAATTAGCATAATTAAGGCAAATTTGGGATTCTTGACTAGAATTCCCAAATTTGACTTAATTTTGACCCAAAAAAAAAACATAATAAAAGTAAAATTAATTCCAATTCTGACCTTAATTCAGACTCAGTGACGTAAATTGCCGTCAGCCTCCCTTGGGTTCAACCCCTTACCTAACCACTAAGGGAAATTAAAAATATTATTGTATAAGCGCGAAAAGCCCTAAATAACGACGAATTTAAACGCACTTTTCGAGCTTATCATAGGGTTAATTTAATCTTCACTGAAAATCAAATTACCCTAATTATAAAAAGAATTTGGAAAGGAGGGTAGAGGAGAAGGGAAGAATATAAGAATTAGGGATTGTCTAAATTGACTTCTTTGATCCAATAAAAAGGATCAAGGTAGTCAAATAGAGGGATTAAGAAGAAATTTTAGTGTTAATTAGTTTTTTGGGGAACTGGGTATTCAAACTAGCTCACTAATATCTCATAAACCTAATCTATTCTGACCTAAAAATTAAACTCCTTTTCTGTTATTTTTTTTGTTCTTAATGTGCATGTGAAACAGTAAGCTCAATTCAATAATCACTCCTCATAATCCTACTGAGGCTTTTACATGAGGCTCAAGCCAAGCGATTTAGAATTACAGACTAAGACCAGGAAGAGAAACAAGAATTTCACTAAAATTAATCCCAAATAAACTAAAATTCAAATACAATGAAGTAAAAATACCAAATAGGTAAAATTACCATTTTACCCCCAATACTTAATTAATTTTTATCCATAGATATAGGCTTGATCTGATTGATCCAACCAGTTAGATATAAAGAGGAGGTCAAGATGAGAAAACCCAAAAAATTTGAGTTCAATCTGACTTCAGGATAAAGAGTAATTAATAAATGAATATTGAACGATCCTAGCCGTTGGATCAATATTTCATTTATTTAATTACTTTTTTATTTACTCAATCTTTGTGTCAAATTCTGATCGGGTGGCACAATTTATATAGAATTTGGCAGGTTTGCTCTTGGCGTGCCACATACCCCCTTGCTGAAAATAAGAGAACACATCTATACTACTATAATAGGAATACATGTGCGCTTCTGGCCTCTGATTGGCTGACAAAATTGTGAGAGAGAAGGGAGAGAGAAAGAGAAACGGTTGAGAACAGTTTTATCGTCGACAGCTTCAGGAAGTTTTTGATGGAGAAGTTCTGATTTTGTTTATCGAGAAGTCCTATTTCGTCAAGAGTTGCTTCGAGCAAAAGATGAACATTCATCCTATGTCCTATTTCGATCAATTTTTATTTTTATCTTTTCATCTTTTCATCAAAAATTAAGAGGTCGAGAAAAATTATGATCGATGGACATCAAAGTTCTCCATTGATCATAATCTTTTCATCAAATCTATATTCGGACCGGGAGACTGGGATCTCAGTCTCATGAACTCAGCCAATTTTGAGGTTCTCTCAAATTCGATCTCTTCGTCAATCAATTTCAATCTCCTCATCAATCAATTTCGATCGACCGGGAGACCGATCTTGAATTTGAGAAGTCCTATTTTTATTTTGATCTAGAAGTCCTATTTCCTCGACAGTTGCTTCGAGCAAAATGTGAACATTCATCCTATGTCCTATTTTGATCGATTTTTTTATCTTTTCATCAAAGATGAAGAGATCGAGAAAAATTTTGATTGATGGACAACAAAGTTCTCCATCGATCAGAATCTTTTCATCAAATCTAAATTCTGATCGGGAGACTGAGATCTCAGTCTCCCGATCTCAGTCAATTTCGAGATTCTCTCAAATTCAATCTCTTCGTCAATCAATTTCGATCTCTTCATCTATCAATTTCGATCGACTGATTGGTGAAATTTAGTTCTGATGTCAGACTGAGACTGAGATCGGGAGATTGACTGAGATCAGAATCTCAATCTCAAGATTGACTGAAATTGATGAAATTTTCGACGTTTTGTCAATCAATTTCAAAATTTGATCAGCCAATTTCAAATTTTCAATCTCGATCTCAGAATCATATGATTTTGAAATAGGACATATGATCTCGACCATCCCCGATTCTCCTTAAGAATTATTTTACTCAGAATCAAGCGATCTCAGAATCACTATATATTTTTCTGATCTCGGCTGCCGTTTCTTCGAATTCTTTTAATTGAATCTATTTTCAATTGAATCTATTTTCAACTGAGATCTCAGTTTCCCGATCTTAGTTAATTTCAAGATTCTCGTAAATTTGATCTCTTCGTCAAACAATTTTGATTTATTCATCAATCAATTTCGATCGATCTGGAGACCAATCTCAAATTTGAGAAGTCCTATTTTTATTTCATAAGAGAAGTCCTATGGCCAAAGTGAGCATTGCGAGCGGGCCCCACTAGTAAGTACATAAAGATTTACACTTACCTGTGTTTTTTACCACAACACCCACTCAGACGTTGCCACACCGTCTCCCATGCGTGCTTATTTGTATGTAAAGCATGGGTGGTGCACTTACCGCTCTCAAGAGATGCTGATGCCAATGCATTGAATCCGCCGGATTCTTTTCTGAAGGACTAGATCTTGCCACATGGCGCCGCTACTTGACTCATTTGAAAATTTTGTGCAAAAGCCCATGCTTTTATTCGCGCTTGCAAATCGACGCCACCCGATAGTAATTAGAAATACGCCCCTCCACACACTCTCTCCTCCATACTTCCCGAAAAAACCATATAAAAATCCAGATTAATTCGATAAGACTCCAAAATTATTTTTAATTGGATAAATATGCTTACACTGCACAACCGAGAGCTTTTTCAACCAAATTATACAAAAAAGTCCCTCAACCTTTAGAGATTGCCTAAAACTCCTGCTTTCTTTAATATTGTATCCTATTTTCTATTTAAAAAATCATTTCTTTCTCAAATAAATTCCCAAAAAAATTAATAGAATGCTAGAAAAATCTAGAAAATTCATAAATTCATCCCCACATTAATTAACATTAAATTTAGTTTTTAAACCTGCCATTTCCATTTAAATAGAGTTATTCCAAGCTTAAATAAATTCCATAAAATTCATAAATTAACAAATAATTAGGATAATGTAAGAATTCACTTGAAATAGTAGTTACCATGTAAATATATGATAAAAACCTTGTTTAAAACTCTTTAAATGGAAAAAAATTTCCAATTACTTGAATTAAACAACGAATTTAGGGTGTTATCAGTAGTACACATTTGACAGATCACCATTTCCCATGCATGTGTGGCATTTGGCATTTACTCATTGTGCCCTTATATTCAATATGAAATTGATAAATGCAACAGTTTGCTAAATATTAAAATGTGCATTCAGGGTGCTTTTATTGTTATATCTTACTATGCATTACCACGTGTTTGTCTTGTTCCATCCCATCATTGTGATTTAATCTTTGGATTATGTAGAAGCAAGGTGTGTTCCTTTGTGTTTAATGAAACCATTTCATTGGCACCATTTTTCAGAGGGGGAAAGTTGGTTCCTCGAGTGATGTATTATGGCGTCACAAATTAAAATGTCATAATGAGACCATTTATTTATTCTTCACCACAGCCAATGTCTGTTCATCACTATATATTGGTCACAATCTGGATAAATCTGAATGCGACACTTGGTGCAATGAAATTAAATCATATAAAAAAGCTTCTTTCAGTCCATAAGACCTTTTAAAAATGAATTTGAAAATATATTCCACATAATAAATTATTTTACTTTATAAATTATGCATTTGAAAATTCTATAAAAAATAAAACTCATAACATTACTCAAAAAACAGAATTAACCATTCTAAGTTTGATAGCATGCATATATGTCACTTTTATTTCAAATAAACATGTAAAATCATGAGATTAATGTGTGTGTTTTTTGCTTGCTGCCATGGAAGATAAGTGATGTGTGAGAGGGTTTATGACCAAAACAAGTTGTGAATTATTAACCTATAAAATTTGGTATATTTTTTTAATCACAATGAGAGAAAATATTTGAACACTAATATCTGAATTAATGAGCCAGTATGTTATTTAATGACCTACCAGGAAAATATTGAATTTACTTCTTCACACAGTGTATTATACTTGAAAGCATGCAAGCTTATAGTTGCTAAAAGAAACTTAAAGCTACCATAATGGTCTGATGCACCAACCTTGAGAGAGGCCTTACAATTAACAACCCCATAAAATATTTTTTCCCAAATGTATCATATGATAGAAAAAAATCCATGTACGAATATATTAAATTGGGCCCAATGCCCTACTGATAGCATGCTAAATACTATACTAGTATCAATATTTTTTACTTGCACTAGTGGGGCCCGCTCGCAATGCTCGCGTGACGTAGAGAGAGAAAGGTGAAAAGCAGGGCCATTATCATCCTGAACTGAAAGTCTTGATGTTTGACAGAGCTCGTTGCGGAGATGAACTGAAGATGGGAAATTGATTTAGGAAAAACATTTTGTGCTGCTGAGGTGATATGTAGTCCAGTAGATGATGCTGAGTAATGGTCTTGGCATGCTGTGCTGAGCAATGTATTGTAGGCCCCAGTAGAGTGTAACGGAAAGCTGTCGCATTTAAATGATGAAAGAGAACTCCCTCAGCCTGACCTTCCACCTGAAAGGAAGGAAAGAACAAATAATTATGTGGATTGAGTTGGATGGAAATTGTTGAGTTGGCTTTGAGAGGAAGACATGATTCAAAGAAGGAACCAAAGATCAGGGAAAATTTTGACTTGATTTTGGCTCGATTATAAATTGTAAATTTTGCCCTGTTTTCCACAGCGAAAGTGAGATGACCAAACTGAGTAGACTGAATTGGGAGAACTCATGATTTCCGAGAGGGAAAAGAGAAAGTGCAAGATGACATTGAGTTAGATAAATGTGTATTTGAAGACGCATGTTGTTTAAAACAGCGAGGATAATTTATATCCTCCAACAAAGGAAATTCGTGGAGGATAATTTATATCTCCAAATGTGGTCTCCGACTGATCATTGAAGAACATATTTAGAGGAGAAACGACCAAAAAATCTTAACAGGTTATATTTGGAATATTATCCTCCACAATTTTACCATTTATATCTCGCAATGAGGTAACCGCCTGATCACTAAGGACATATTAGAGCACTTGCAATCCCCAAAGTTCCACAGCGGCAGCCAAAATCCGCCACGATTTTACTGATTATACCTCGAGATGTGCGCTCCGCCTGATCATTAAAGAACACATATTAGGAGAACAGACCACCAAAAAACCTGATTTTTATTTATTTGTTGACAGAATTTTTCTCATCCAGAATTTGCTGACAGAATTTTTCTCGTCCAGAATGCAAACGGGCATGAGAAAATCCACAGGGTTCATGACAAAACTAATCGAATAGCCAAAAACCAGGATTTTTTCGGAATTAACAGATCAAATCTTTAAGACTTTTAACAGAAAAATTGAAGAACACATTAGGAGAACAGGCCACCAAAAAACCTGATTTTTATTTATTTGTTGACAGAATTTTTCTCGTCCAGAATTTGCTGACAGAATTTTTCTCGTCCAGAATGCAAACGGGCATGAGAAAATCCATAGGGTTCATGACAAAACTAATCGAATAGCCAAAAACCAGGATTTTTTCGGAATTAACAGATCAAATCTTTAAGACTTTTAACAGAAAAATTGAAGAACACATATTAGGAGAACAGGCCACCAAAAAACCTGATTTTTATTTATTTGTTGACAGAATTTTTCTCGTCCAGAATTTGCTGACAGAATTTTTCTCGTCCAGAATGCAAACGGGCATGAGAAAATCCATAGGGTTCATGACAAAACTAATCGAATAGCCAAAAACCAGGATTTTTTCGGAATTAACCTTATCCTTTCACGTTCTAACGGCCATGAAAACACCACTTGACAAACAGATCCAGAGATAAGATCAAAAAACCAACCGTAAATAAAGGAAACAATCAGTCGATAGTCAAAATGGAAGGAACTGATGATAAGCGAGACATTACGGCGATGATCATTCTCGAAGCTATGATTCTGGCCAATACAGACATGCTTTGATTTGATCGGCATGAAATTATTTTTCTAGGATTTGCCTCCAATCAATTTTCTAGGATCGGCATGAAATCATTTTTCTGGCCATTACCGACACCTGGCCAATACCGACATGCTAGGATTAGACTCCAATTCCGCATAAAGGGTCATTTTTCTGGAGATTTGATCGGCATGAAACGGAAAATTTTCAATCGTAACAGAAAAATTGCGAGAGAGGAAGAGATAGCAGAGAGAGGGAGGTAGAGGTCAGGCGAGAGGGAAAGGAACTTGCTTGCACGATGAATGCAGATAAATCCAAAACAGTAAGGCCCAAAAAAAAAGTAACTTGCTTGCACGCTTAATTACGACTCTTCTCAGGCCAAAAATCAGCTCCACTTGATCCCGGGCAGATAAAATTCTTAAAGATTTGATCGGCATGAAACGGCATGAAATGAAATGAAACGAAAAATTTTCAATCCTAACAGAAAAATTGACCAGGTGGATCGTCAAAATAGAGAAACATGAATCTTACTCTCACAAAAAAAGAAAGTAACGTTGCACTGAATACGCAGAAACCTGGATTTGACTGGCCTCCAAATCCACAGAAAGGGTCCTTTTTCTAACGATTTAACAGGCGTGAAATGGAAAATTTTCACTCGTTGTTGTAAAATCAACAGGAGGATCGTCGAAATGGGAAAACATGAATTATACACTCAGGAAAAAAGAAAATAACGTCGCCTTGAATACCCAAAAACCATAATTTGTCTGGCATCAAATTCCGAACAAAGGGTCATCTTTCTACCGATTGAAATGCTCACAATTTAAAATTTTAAATTCAAAATTTCTCGCTGTTTTCTTGCTCATTTCAGCGATCTGTGAGGATTTGAATCGTTTCTTGCTCTAAACGAACGTTCCCGCTGATTTCTAGGTCATTTCGATCTCTATTCCATCGCGGAAGAGGAAATGAAGAGCGTGCATTTCGAATATTCTTACTCTTCTTTAGCTCATCTTAAGGAGCGTTGGATTCAAAATCTCTTCTCAATCATCGCAGATTTAATCGGATTTGCCAATTCAGACATTCTTGTTGGTTTCTAGCGACTGAAATATCTCCTTGACAGGATTGGTGGATCAGGAATCGACGTCCGCAGCAAATCGAGGGCGAGGAACAAAGCCTAAGATCGTTAAACTTGATCTATCTAAGATCAAGATCATCGATTTTTTACTGAAACTCGTTCTCAAATTCGGAACAAAGGGTCATCTTTCTAGCGATTTAACCGGCATAAAACAGAAACATTTAGCTCGGAACAGTGAAATCGGCCAGGCTTGACAAACAAAGAGACTGATGATAAGCGACTGATGACAAACAAAGAAACATATAGGAAGAAACTGATGATAAGCGAGACAATACCCTTTCACATTCACGTTCATTCTCGAAGCTATGATTCTGGCCAATGCCCTTTCACGTTCAATGACATGCTTTGAATTTGGCCAATACCGTTCGTGATTTGAGAACGCAGCGGGAGAACGGGGAAGGAGAACGCGGCTGGGAGCGAGAGATGTGGAGATGTAAACGCTCAATGATTTCATATTCCACAAAGCTGATGTAGATCCTTATAGTTAAGTTGAAGCAGAAAACCGTTCAGATTACCAGAAAAACGTTCAGGCGATCAGGGACGAAGTGGTGAAGCAGTCGCCCTACGCTCGGGCGATCAGGGACGTGGAGGACGAAGAAATCCGGAGCTTCTTCTACAGCATGTTCCCATGGCAGGTGATCTTCTTCCGCAATTTCTGCTGATCGTATCCGCGAGCTTGGTCGGGGAGGGGCTGTTCTACCGCGCCGCGATCCAGTTCAGAAATCAAATCAAAAAAAAAAACCCGGAAAATTGGATTAGAATTGCGTTTAGGAAGCGATCGAAAAAGAGAACCAGAACGAAACACATCGAGAAAACCCAAAGAGACCCAGAAAACCCAAAGCGAATGAATGAAAAACCCAAAGGGAATACCGTTCGAGATTTGAAGAAGACCGAGGAGAAGAGGCTGATGGTCTCTGTCATGCGAGAGATGGGAGGTCGATCGAGAAATGCTGTTTTTCGTTATGAGGAGAAGCTTGATCCGAGTAGAAGAGGCTGGGAGCGGGAGAAGAGGAGATTTGGAGATTTGGGGAGCGGGAGAAGCGAATGGAAAACCCAAAGGGAATTGCTGTTTTCTCTCTCTTCTCTCTCCCTCTCTTTCTCTCTTCTCTCTCCAACTCTTCTCAGCCAATCAGAGGCCAGAAGGGTACACGAATTTCCTTTATATATATAGAGATTTAAATGATAATATATGGATGTTATCCAGGTTAAAATGATTAAATCCATTTTTTAAATGATACCCTAATTTCTTTGGATTTTTGGTATTTTCTGGGATTTTGGGGTTTTATAATAATGAAGAAAATAATGTTTTAATTCAGAATATGTTTTAAAGGAATTATATAAATGGTTTTATAAATTTCAAAATGTCATTTACAAAGATTTAACACAGTTAGCCGATGTGTTGTAAACTTATTTCTTGGGATAATGTCTGATCACTTGCTGTAACCAATGTACAGATGTTAAAATCATTATAAAAATGTGTCATTATGTAATCATGATCCATGATACCATAATGCACCAATCAAATTTTAATGTTTAACCCTATTCAATGGTAAGCACAAATAGACATGTCTAGCACATGGCAACATAATAAAATACAAAAAATCAAATTGCAGTACATTTAATTAGAATCAGTCACATGTCAGCATTAGGAACTTTATTGATTCAAATTGCAATTAATGTTGACATTAGGACAACACAATCAAGCACACATGGTATAATGTGTTTTAATGAAACGAGAAATGTAATTAAATATGATAATGATCCCTTATTATTTGAAATCTCTTTTGGGAACATGTGGTGGCACAATAATGGAAGATCAAGGCTTATTCAGCATTCTGCACCAATGATGGGGGACCATCCAACTGCAAAGACCCCGTCGAACCAGTTCGTCAAGTGAGGGTTCAAGCGCGAGAACCAGCTTTCGGAGTACCCAGCCTAGTCAACGGGCTACAAAGGTTTGACGTTATCTTTCCTTACATTTTCCTTGTTTAGTAGGCCGTTTATGTCGACCACGTATGTGTTTGTTTTTGTTTGTCCGCACGTGTTTGGACTGTTGTATGGACCTACACGTTTGTGCGTGTGTGAGACCATGTGTGGGCGTGTTAGGGGTCTCTAATAACATGCAAGTAAGAGCTGATAAACTGTTAATTTCATCATATTTTTGGGCTTTTAATGCATACAACATTAAATTTTAAGCATGTTATCATGATTTTAGGTTAAAATAATAAATTCCTTAAATTTCAAGTTAAATAATACTTTTAATCAATATTTAGGTCAATTGTTACATTTTAAATGTTTTTTAAATGAATTTTAAATGAAATTAAATGATTAATTGACCTATTTCTATAAATAAAAATAAGAGAATAAATAAAACGAACTTTAGAAAATAATAAAATCATTTTTAGGTATTAATACATATTTTTTGGGATTAATTTTAGGTGTTTTTCCTTTTAAAAATATTTTTTTATGAAACTGGCCCTTATTGGGCCAGTTTAAGCGCTAACATGTGTTCAGTGCGCAGCGAGATGCATCGAGGAGAGCGTGGACGAATCACAAGCTGCACTCACCCTTTGGTGCATGACACGCACTGTCGCGCATCACGTGCAGCACGGAGCGCACGGCACGCGCTGTTACGTGGACGAATCGGGTGTCACTTAACCCTATCCCATGCGACACTATGTGGACGAATCAGAGACCAGACCGGATTATAACCGTCTTCAACATCTCGTGCGTTTCACATGCACGCCCGACTGGGCGCACAACACACAGCCGTCCACTGCGCCACGTGGCCTGACCGCGCTGTGTCGTGCACATTGTGTACAGTACGCAGAAGATGACAGCCGTAACGGAAACGGAAGAACTTGTTCTTCTGATTCCACGGTGATAAAAGGGTAAAATCAAAAAATTAAGCAGCATTCTTGATTTTTAAGCTCGAGGATTGATCGCTTAGTCTCCTCGAAGACTCAAGATTCAACCATGAAGGATTTGGAGCTCGATTCGGGAAGAAATTCGCAGACCTGTCGCCGTAATTTTCAGCAATTTCAAATCAAATTCGTGGAAAATCTTTGGTGTTTGTTGCTCGAAGTTCACCCAGATCGATTCTCTGGCATTCCTGATACTTCTAGGTTTATTCTGAACGCATTTTACCATTGATTTTACATTCAATTTTTCTCAATTTCGCAATCCCATTCACGTTCGTCGTTTTTCCAAATTCCGATTTTAATCATCTTAATTTGTAAATTTTTGGTTCGTTTTCAAATCAATTAGCATTGATTGATTATCAATTTCCTATTTCAAATCATATTTGTCCCTTAAATCATCAAATTCAATCTCGTACTTCTTAACATTAGCAAATCATGAATCGTATTCACGATTTGCTATTTTAGTACATTTTTACAATTTCGAACTAATTAGGATAAAATAAAAATATAATAAAAATACTCTTAATATTCTAAAATCCGTGAGAAAAAAATAAAATAAAATGCAAAACATTAGAAAATATTATCTTAGGGTTTCTAGTCCATAAGAAATTTGGATCAACCCTTATAAAAATATTGGCAATAACAATTGGGATCAATTTTCTTCTCCAAATAATTTCTAATTGACTAAAAAAATAAAAAAAATTATTCAAGCTGAATTAAGTATTTGGGTTAAATAAACAAGTAAAGCATGCTTAATGAGAAATGTTGATCCAGATTTTTGTCACACTCACATCTTAAAAATCAGAGATCCATTGGATACTTAAACAATCTAGTAGGGGATTAGTTAGTAATTCTTATCAAGAATTGCTAACTAATCATAAAATCTGTTAAAATATAAGAAAAATCATAGCTGTTAAAACCTAGAGTGCTAATCCCTAATTTGAGGAAAACTGAATTTCCCTATCGCCTCCCTAGGGTTTGACCTCTTACTTTAAACACTAAGGGATAAAATAAATATTATTGCTTAAGTTCAAAAAACCCTAAAATAACAACATATAAACACATATTTTCAAGCTTATCAGTCTCTCTCTCCTCTTTTAGGTGGCACTAATTACTTTAATTCGGACTTCTCCCCTTTATTTCTAAGGGGGAAGGCCCATATTTGCCCCTATAAAAGGTGGGGCCACCCATAGGAGAGGAGGAAAGAAGAAAAGATAGAAAAAAATGTGAGTTTTAGGGGAAAAAAGGAAAACGACGGTGCCAGACGGAGGTTTCTTCTGCGGCCTCCGACGGAGTCCACCGACCCCCTCATCATTCCAACATTGCCATGAGTCCAACTGGACCTCTGTCATCACAAATCTAGTCCGTTTGATCGACAACATGGGAACAACGTCCGAGCATTTTCTGTGTCTCAGTCAACTTGGAATCTGTGGCCCCTTTGCCATATCTATCCTCTAGAGTTTCGATCTAACCTTGGGCGTGGGTATCGATGTGTTTACACCATCTAATCCAATTGGCCTATTTCTCCTGCCATCCTACATCGAGGGTGTCCCTAGACTTGGTTAATTCCTTTGATCAGTGACGACCCCTAATTTGCGAGCGGATTGAGTTCAGTCAGCGGCATTGTCTACTGCCAAGCTACGTCGACGCTGCATTCTTCTCTTCTGTCGACATTCTGGCCGTGGATTCTATCATTTGCTTGACTACTGTTTAGGAGATCAATGTTCGTGATGGGATCGTTATTCCTGACGGATCTAACTTCCTCTAAGTTGTTGATGCTCACGTGAACATCTCTTCCTCCGCGCAAGCCAATGGGTTACGCTCTTCCAATCCCCCATTTACAGTGTTGATTATTTCTTTCAGTATTGGTTTACGAATGCTACGCTGCCAAAAGAGAGTTTGAACGTGAATTTAGGATTAGCCACTATATTTGTGCAATAGATTTTCTTTGACGGTTCCTGGTCTGTTCGATCACGACGATAGTGTGGACGTCTCATGACAAAGATCGTTCCCCACCCGTCAAACTTTGAGCTGATCCCGTGGATCATTGGGAGCTTGACCGTGTATAACCCGTCTGGTGTCATCCAATTGATTACGTCTCGGGTCATCCGAGGACTGAAGTACTTCTCGATAAATTCTTAAAATACACGTAACATTTTACTTCGTCATATCATTTTCTTTGATTTATTTTGATTTTGGGGAATCTGAGAAGTTGCTTTTGATTGAAAAGACATGTCATCATTAGGTTATATCTTTCCGCTTCTCATTAAAAAGACAAGATAGACATGCATCTAATCTGATGTCTACAAGAGCTACTGAAGTTAAATAGATAGATTGGTGTGAGTCAGATAGATAGAATGTGATAGATAAATGAGAAAAAAATATGGTCATTATTAATTAGTCACACTATTGGGGAATTTTATTTATTTGAAATGAAAAGTATTAACACATCATAGCATAATAATAAATTCAAAACATACTATCATCTATTTTGGGGTTAAACAAAGGACACTTCCAAACATTCATAGCTGATCTCTTAGTAGAGAAAAATTAGGAAATCACATGCATTTTTCCAAATAATAGAAATCTCATAAAAATTGGAATATTTGTTAACATTAAAAAAAGACTTGTAAGTGTGAGAAAACCAAAATTATAAACATAAAACATTCAATAATTATAGAATTTTCGGTATCACGTTGTCTAAGTCAATGGACGGTAGCCTCAATCATGTGACCAGAATCATAAACAAGGATCAGGTATGGCGGACAGACAGGACATGACGGACAAGGCAGGGTGGATGACTGATGACGATAAGAGCCAGCCAAGGTAATGAGTCCTCAACTGTGCTTGAGCATTAATCATTGGCACCCGATGACAAGATGGGACACAATGGGATGGAACAAAAGGCACAAAAGCTTGTATCTTGTTCTCTCTTCCAAGGTCGGGAGACTCAGGATGGATGATTGATGAAAATAAGAGATGGGATGAACAAAAAATTGTCATCCGTCCGCAAGCCTCGATAACTAGCACCCGATGACTAGACATGACACAACATGATTGAACTAAAGGTGCAAAGGCTCACATTTTATTTTCTGTTCTAATCAATGTCAGAAGACTCACGATAGACGACTGATGGCAGCAGTGAACCAGACGAATGGCGAATCATCATCCATCCCCCAGCCTCGATCACCAGCAGCCGATGACGAAACATGACACAAAGAGATGGAACAAAAGGCACAAAGGCTTTTGTTTTGTTCTCTGTTTCAAAGTCAGGAGATTCATCAGAGAAGATGACGGATGACGGATGACGGTAAGGGACGGGACGGACGAGTAATCGTCGTCCGTCCTGAACGGACGCGTAAAACTATCTTCGAAGGTGGCGGTGGAAGCGGAAGCGATATAATCGCCACCGTTCACGCCGGGAAATCGGAAGGGGATCGAAAAACCCTGAAGAGGAATCGTGGGTTTCCACTCATTCGTTGATTTTTTTCTCTTTTCTCACTTGCTGCCATTAATCTCCGAAGGGGGTTCGGTTTACAATCGTGGGAGAAACCCTGGAAGAACCCTGCTTGCGGATTTCGTTTTTTTTATCTGGGTCGTGCCCGGCGAAGAATGAGAGAATCTGAAGTCAAGCCCGCGTCTTTCGCTGTCGATTCTCTTCAAAATCGGCCTCATTACTTCTGAAAGGTCAGTTCTTTTGTGGGTTTATCTGCTGTGGCTTCCGCTTCGGCCTTCCATTGCGTGTCTGCGGTAGTACTTTATACTTTGATTTTTATGAACGTCTTACGTATAATTGATAGTGCAATCGTTCGTTTGTGTCACACGGATTAAATTTCCTACTCTTCTCTACTTTTTTTCTTTCGTTTCCTGCTGATAGACTCGTATGTCGGTGGTTTACATTCCATTACATAGTTGCGATTAGAATCCAATGCTTACAGCTTATAAATCGGATCGAAATGAAATAAATCGTTTGGTACGCTTATTTGGCTTGCCATTGCTATTGGTTTCTGGAAGAGAACTCATCCTTTGATGCATTTCGTAGATTATGAGCTTGAATTCCGACCCCATTTGAATTCCCACCGTTGGAGATGGTTTTTTGAACTGTTTTCCAAAATCTAGAGAAACTTGAGACGGTCTTAACGATTTGGTTGTTCGAATGAAAACCTTATATTCTGATTATTATTGAGCCCATGTTGATACATGTTCTAAAAATTAATTGAGTTGTTTACCGTTAGTTGGGTCGGTGGGACAACTAAATTCATGCGGTGTATGCAGTCTTTTAATTATTATTTTTTGAAAAAAATATGCAGTATTTTAATTAGGTTGCATACTCTGCACTTACCTTTGATTCTGACAAATTTCTGTTTCTTATAACTTCCTGATTTTGTCAAAAGACCAATCGGCATGATTTTCTCTATCTTATTTCACGAAGGGTCTATCTAATTATATTTGAAGGTCTAATTCCACATTCTTTATTTGGAGGAAATCTAGTTTTCGCATGAAGTATTTTGTACTAGTCAACTTTGATTTACGGTTTAAGGTTTTAGAGGTAGACCCCTTTTCAGTTTTTACTATTTAGATACTCTAAAACTTTCGTCTACAAAATATTATGTTTTGGCGGCAAACGCTTATTTAAGAATTATTTTAATATCAAAAAATTAACGCCAATGGATACTTTTCATGATGCGATGATCATTATAGTTTTTTATTTCCCTCTTTTATATTGGTTTCCTCTTTTCCGTGACATAAAATTTTCTCAGGTTTTGATCCGAACAGCCTGGGGCAAGCGTAAACCAGTGAAGATGAACGGAACATTCAATGGGCAGATCTTGGTAGACAAACTGACAAAGCTGAACTGCTCGCAACAGAGCATAGAGAGTATCCTGTTTTTTATTCCATCAACGTTGATTTTTATGAAATTTAAAAAATTGCGTACTGGATAACTGAATGCCAAAACACTTGGTTTAACCCTGGCTTTTAGAACATCAAATAATCAACCAGCGTATTCTATTGTGTCCGATTAATTGCTTCGGCTCTTTATCTGTTAGATTTTTTGATGTATTCTTTTTTATGAAGAAATCCTTCAGATGTAATAATCCCCGCAAAAATATTTTTTATCAGTTTATTTTTTCTGCCTCTTGAAAACATTGGGCTTTTATATTTGTAGTTAGTCCTTATGTATTGTTTTATAGCTCTTTTCTCACATCATTTTTTTTATTTTTAAAATGCTTTTCCTCCGGCAAAAATCCCTGCCAAAATGTTTTCCCCCAGTTTATTTGTCCATGGAAAAGATTGGGCTTTTATATTTGTATGTACCAAAGCCTAGCTGACTGAATCATAGTGCGTCCTCACATAATTTTTTACCATGGTTTTCCTCACTTGCAAAAATCTCAGTAAAAGTGTTATCTCTTCAGTCTATTTTGTCCGCCCGTTGGAAACTTTGGGAGTTTATATTCGGATGAAAGATCAGTATTTCGATTGCATGTACACGATCCAATCTTGTAGCCAGATCATGTACGGGATCAGCTAGTGAGCCTAAGCAATTGCGGACTGAATATGATCACTCAAATCCTTGATCTGATCAAATCTCCAAGGTCTAGTTAGACTACTTGATTTATTTCCTGTTTTTTAAAAATGTTTTCCCTCGTGCGGTAAAATCTCTGCGAATTTTTTCCTCTGTTTATTTTCCCTGCCCTTGGAAACACTGGGCTTTTATATTTTGATGTTGTAAATCCTTGATGGATTAAATTATAGCTCTTTCTCACTGGTGCATCTTCCACCGAAAAAATGCAAAGCAAGTCGTGGAAACGTGGGACCGGCAGTTCCACTGCTCGCCAAAGAGCCAATGGGTCTCCTTCTTGTACCTGGCGAATGACATTCTTCAAAATAGTCGGCGGAAAGGATTAGAGTTCGTCAATGAGTTTTGGAAAGTTCTACCCGATGTGCTGAACAATGTCATGGATAGTGGCGATGAATTCGGAAGAAGCGCTGCCTTCAGACTTGTACTGGGTTCTCTTTCCTATTTTTCTTGTCTTATTTCTGTATTAACAAAAAGTTTGTCTATCTCCAACTTTATACTATATTTATATACTCGCTGAGTTTTGTCTTAAACTTTGTCAATATTTAAATTCATTATTTTCTATAAAAGCATTAGATTCTTAGTGGTCATTTTGCATGCGATTCAGCTCTCTCCAGTTCGTTGAAGTGTGAGTTATTATTGTTCCCTTGAATATAGGTATTTAGGATCTTTCTTAAAAAAGGTATTTTTAGGATACCCAATTCCTGTTAGGGATATTTTATTATTTTGGCGTTACTATTTTATTATTTTGGCCCCTAAGGTGGGTGAACAAGTTAAACTGGGCAGGCCTGTTGTCATTTGGTGTCTTTCTTCTGCCCTTATCTCTCTCTAACCCTTCCATTATCTCTCGAGATAAGGACCTTCCCAAGGTTCTTATCAGTACTAAAAAATGAAACATCACATTGTTTCCTTTTGAAAGTTGAAGTGTTTATTTACATCATATTGACACTGGTAGTTTGGCTCTAGAGTAGCCATTGAAACTATCTTCCAGCATCGATGATGAAGTCCTATGCTACGTGGCATGAGGATCTCCTCCTATCAAGTGGTTGGACCCTTGGTGAATGAGGAACAACATTGAAGAGAGAGAAAAGGAATCTCAACGATCTTCCTTGACGCAATTGTGTAAATACCAGAATACAAAGTGTTAAACTGTAGGGATAAGTCATCATTTGTTACTATAGTACGATGTTTTGTGTAAAAGTATGTCTCTGTGTCTAATTAAGGCAGAGAGAGTGATGTAAAACACAAGCTTTCTAGTGCATTTTGACGCATTATTTTCTTCCCTCCCAGGGCAGTAGATCCTCTAACCTCCATATTGTCTTGTCTCTCTCTCTCTCTCTTCAGATCTCCCTATTTCCTTCAGAAAAATAGATTAGTAGGCTGGTTAATGGACGGGCCCATGAACCTATTAGCCCATGCAGGAGATAAAAGAAGTTCATAATGAGAAGCAGTGCTGACAGAAGCCAACAGTGGCAAACATAAAATTATTTGCCAGGTGGAATCATATCTCCTACGACCTGGTAACACCCCCCTTCAAGCAGAGGAATGGATATCTCACTCCTAGCTTGGACACCAGCTTCATGCTGTCTTTGGAAGGCCTTCGTTTAGCAGATCTAAAGACTTATGTCGAGTGCTGATGTAGGATAGATTGACTATCTTAAACTTAAATTTTCTTGGATGAAGTGCCTATCCATCTCCACTTGCTCAAAATCGTGTGCCGAACTCATGATTGGTAGGTTATTGCATAAGAGTGCGCTTGTTGCTGTGGCAAATTAAGTATGTTTTTTCAAAAGAAGGCAACTTTTGCCGTAGAGCTAGAGCTTGTATTCCGCTTCAGTGCTTGACGTGACACCACCTGTTGCTTTGTGCTCCTTTAAGTGTCAAGGTTGTCTAAGAGCATAATCTGCATGCGAATCGGGAATCTACAGTGTTATCATATCCGTGAGGTTATTTCATTTAAAACTCTTGATAAAAACACATTTCTCAAACCGAATTGTTGCAGTTCCCAACTTTTGTTTGCAGTCAGAGACACCAGTACTTGTTCTGTGTTCATCTTAACAACTGGTGTCAATGTTGCTAAGTAATCTACCCATATTTTGTGTGGTGTGCGGCCAATCTAACCTTATATCGTTCAGTGCCATTATCTGTTCTATTCTTAATATAACCCTCCGACATCCAATGGGCTTCTGCCCATCTGGAAGAGTTACAACTTCCTAAGTATTATTTGCATGTAGCCTCCATCTCATCAATCGTAACTTTCCCCCACTGTTTGTCCTAGAGCCTCCTCTGTAGAAAGTATGGAAATTTGCATTAAGTTGGACATAAAAGTTTTTTTGCATAGTTGGTAATTATGTAGGTTAATATAAATAAAATGGGATCTGGAAACAGAAGGGGACGCTCTCTTCTTGAAGTCGGGTGCAGAACTCAGGCTGGTTGTCGGGAGATCCTCTCAGCCCAGAGATTGGCAAGACAGATCTGGCTTGTCCTATTCCCTATCCTCTCCCTCTCCATCACTTATCTCCTCAATTCTCCACGGTTAGGTTGGACTTATTCTCTCTTTTATTCTTCTGGCGTCTAATCAATATTCTCTCCAAGGGAGACCATATCAGTATCCCACAGATCGACACGTAATGCTCAAGGTGGATATAGATGTATATAATAGGTGCATATTCATGTATTGATGTGGATATTGGTGTACACCATATTCACCTGCAAAAGTTTATGCTTCAGATCGTTCCTAAGTTAAACTTGTGGAAACGAGATATTCGGAACGCTTTCAACGGCATTCTTCTTAGAATGTTTCTAGAAGGAGAGTTCGGACTGAACCATAGAAAATGCAATGTTTCAGAATTTTAGGACATCCTTGATCCTGACAAATCCAATCTTCCAACCCACCTCGTTACGCAGGAAAATGATTGATTCCACAAAGAATTAGGTTGTAATGAGAAAGATTTGCTAACTTCTGGACTGTTGCTGTAATTAGCGTATCGTGTAGAGCTGTAATGAGTGGTTAACACCAGAAGTCTGTTGAGAAACGAAAGTATGCAGTAACAAGGAAGATTTCAGAATGACCGTATCATTTGAAAAAGAAGAGTAGGTATTCGTTTTGAAAGCTGATGTATTTATATACATCGTATTGGGTCAAGCCTTTATTCAAAATTATGTGGCGGCTTGTGATGTGTCACGTATC
Organism: Wolffia australiana; assembly: GCF_029677425.1. Lineage (NCBI taxonomy): Eukaryota > Viridiplantae > Streptophyta > Magnoliopsida > Alismatales > Araceae > Wolffia > Wolffia australiana. The sequence goes on along the minus strand of NC_135854.1, from coordinate 4,731,475 downwards.
ATCTCGTTACACTGCTTAATTTTTTTTTCGGCATGAGGTGTTCATAGTTATCATCAAGTGGACATAGAAAAAGCAGCATAAATGCGGTGTTGTATTTGGAATTTCTAGTTCCATTTTGGTTCAACAAAGCTTTTTTAAATAAGTGGCTGACTTTGGGTTACAGGTTGATATCTGGGATGATCGCAAGGTCTTTGGTTCTCGTGGGCAAGCCCTCAAGGATGAGATTTTTGGGAGAAAAATCAGCGGTATGAGCAGAAATGTGAAGAGCCCTAACTCTAAATTAGTGAGTAATCTCGGATTTTCTTCCTCTCTTTTTCCCTACTAAGTTACGCAATAGATATTGACATCCTCTTTTTTCTTTATAATTAGATTATATTTTGAGTGATCTATTGATTTTTAATGTTACCTCGTTTTGTGTTTCCTAGAATCCAGTGGTTGGAGACGAACTCCAGAAACTTGTTTCTGGCTACCAACGTGTTTATGAAAGTCCTGTAGATGAGCGTATGGTGTTGAACAGGTGTCAGAATGCAATGGCCTCAATTGAGAAATTCGAGAAGGACATTGTTGGCAAACCAGTGGCAGGTATTTACGTTCTTATTTGCACGAATACATTTTTAATATATCTCTTGGATTAATTCTTTACCAGAAATCAATAACTTGTTTTCGTTTAATGTTTATCTAATATTCCTCACATCATATGACTTCATTTTTCTTGATAGGTGCACAGATTGATGGTACACAGATTGAGGAATTGGAGGGACAGCATATGATTCTGAGAGAGTGTATTGAAGAACTGAGGATTTCAGAAGCATCGAGATGCTCCCTCGTTTCGTATCTCAGGGAGGCACTTCATGAGCAAGTGAGTAAGATTTATTTTAAGTACCGGTTACTTATCTCTCTCATAAACATTCATGGTTGTTTTTTCTTCAATCAGTTAAATCTCATTTTAAAAAATAAATATATCGTCTCATAGAATTTTGAAACATAAATTCTTAGTCGGATAACTTGTAACTTGTTTTCTAGGAGTCAAAACTGGAGCAAGTACGTCAACACCTTCAGGTACTTTCTCAACCTTAGTAGGGCCCAAAGGCTTTCATCTTTGACAAGTTTTGAAAACTAAAAAAGAAATAAAAAAATTGAAAAAAATAACTGGCTCAAACACTCTTATGGGCAGGCGTCTCAGCTCCGGTTAGAACAGGCAGAGAGCATCCGCCGCCAGATGACTGCCACCTGTGACAGTCAACTACCAAAAGAAGCAGGAATCTACTCTGACCCTTCTTCCTCTTTCATCCAAGGGACAGTACCCGACACTAAAGAAAGCAGAAAATCGGCCGCGGCTGCTGTTGCTGCCAAATTAACCGCCTCCACCGCCTCTGCCGAGATGCTCAGCTATGTTCTCTCCTCCCTGGCATCAGAAGGAAAGGTAGAGGAAGCTTCTAGTGATGCCAAGAGACCCAGAATAGAAACCAACCCGCCGCCTCCTTATATTCCCCAACAAGCCTCGTCACATCTCTCCTCCCCTCATCCACCAAGTGGGTCTGTACCCGCACCGCCGTTGCCCCCACCGCCGGCACCGCCACTGCCGCCGATGCCACCACATCCTCATTATGTGCAGATGAGTGCCGTAACCGCAGGGGCACCATATGGGTATGGGAGTGTGCCCTTGCAGAGGCCTCATGCTGTTCAGAGTTTCTCCATTGGCAATAGTCTGTCTTCATCTTATATGGGGCAACCGGGCGCCTATCAAGGATTTACACAGCAGCCTCCGTTGCCGACAGTGCCGCCGCCACAACAGCAGTCAGCTTCCAGGCAGTAATTCAGAAGGGAATCCTTTTTTTGGAAGGTTTGTTGGGTTTTCTGACTTAGGGATTTGTTCTTATGTGACTTAGCAAGTTATAACTGGACTCTGATACTAGACAGGTGTACATGGTTGTTGATTATAAAAATATTGCTAATCTATGACAGAACAGAGAATTTGTGTTGTACTCTTCTCTGAAGAGAAAAGGAGGTTAGTCTGATTGATAATGCCAACCAATGGTTTCATAATGATCTCTAAGTTCACCCGTGTTTGTTATGTCATTTGAACGGTTTCGGCCCAAGTGCTCGTATGTGTCCATTTTTGCGATTTAGCTTGACTGAAGAACTGTCAGATTTTAGATTTTGTTTCTTTATTTTATCTACTTGCTCATAGGTCATGATTATTTAGCAAATGTACTGAAAATTTAAGCATAAAACTTATTTTTTGCGTGTAAACTGTTTATATCGTTTCAGTTATTTTCCTACAAATTCATCTCATATGGCCTCAAATGTCCAAGGGAATAATATTACTGAGTGAATAATATGTATCTAATTTATTCATGTTAGATGATAGTTGGTTTGTCAAAATGTTGTCTACAAGTGCAGTGATCTCACTTAAAGTATAATCTTAACCCACATCTATTTGTGTCTACCGAAAACATTACTGACAAAATTTAGCGCCAAACCCACAAAGTAAAACAACTTCGACCATTCTATCAATTTGAACATAGTCATTGCATAAAATTTTGGATGGTCTTCCTATACCTTTGTTTCATTTCAAAGAGTTCATGTCATATTGTATGATGTTTTCTCATATCATATCAAAATATTAAGGCAATTTAGACGAAGATGTCAAAATAAAAGTCTCTTCCCTTCATTCCTATTCTTTCCCAATATGAAATAAGAACTGCTCATATTGTATGGAAATCATATAATTATCCAAAAACAAATTCATCTTCAATACAATGTAAATATGCTAATTTAAAGTTCTAGAGGAGCCAATAAATATGCTAATTCATTAGGGGGACTGAGTTAGTAACACAGCTTCAGTTAGGTAAATTTCGAAAGCATTACTTTGATCCACAAAGACAAATATTCAAAAAGCTATTTTTTGTCCATAAAATTTCTTGATTCTACCTGTACATCCACAAAGGAAACCTGAAATACCTTTCTTACGAGGAAGGAGAGCTCAGAATAATATCTCAAAGGAAATAAAAATAAAGAAATGTATTCAAGTCAATTTTCAAGGTATACACTTCACGCCTTAATAAGACACAATAAAAATGAATTAAAAACAAACATGGGAATAAACAAGATTCCCAATTTAGACAATAAACAAAATGTAAGAGTTAACAGATTTGACAGGTCTGCAACTATGACAAAAGGAGTTTAAGACTGCTCTGATATTTATTATCGTACTGAGACTCTAAAGAAGCATGTGCCATAGAGAGCTGACATCTGCAACATCTCAAAAGAATCATGTTAGTATGGAGTTCACAACAGTTGTAGGCCTCATAACAAGGAGTTCTAACAAAATGTGAATCAAACTGATCTGAAAATTCTGATAGGTCTTTTGACAAAAAAAATCTCACATAAGCCAAAAGTAAAATGAGTGTTAGGTTGTGGGGTCTTGATTGAGAGAGGACCTAAAGGATTTATACAATATAAGAAGAAAAAATTATAAGAAAACTTTTGAAATTGATTATCAAATCACCTTTGCATGGATCAGATCTCTGTTTTCTTGGTTCCTTGAGCAAGGCAGGTGAATTGTTCATGTTTCTAGCCTATGTATCCACAATATCCTTGGCACATTGAATCTCATCCATCTTAACAAGCCATATTATCACTTTATTGTTGGCGTTACGCTGTCCCGATCTCATTAAGAGTGGAGAGGAGCCAATGCGAGAAGGGAGAAAAGGGCAGAGCTACTAAACATTTATGCCCTAGGTAAATTTTGTTCATTGTCTTATCCTATTTGTATCAAATGAGAGTTTTTCATGAAACCCCTAAAATTTAAATCATCTGATGTCCAAAATACTGCTCGCGTGTGACCCTTAGAGCCATGTACTAGTCTAGTTAACGACCAAATGGCCCAATAACCTTTATTGGCCTTCTAAATTAATTATCTATATCATCTTATAGATTCACTAATCACTTATTCATTTAACCTAATCAATAGTTTGAGTTTCTATCCCATGGGTGACAAGCTACACCACATACACTAGAAGGCACAAAATAGTGTATTGATTCACTCATGGAAAGTACAAAATAGTGTATTGACTCACTCACAAAACCTTTGTCATCGGTAATGTGTACGTATAGTCCCTATTTTCATAATGCTTATAGTATGAGTTAGCATATCATTCATTGGTACAGCCTAATTGAGTATCCCCGTTAGCACTGATGCATTGGCCAATGACTTCATCACATTGTCCTAACTGTCTTGTCTCCTATTATACTGAGGGCTTGGACGATCACTTCTTGACCATTCAATCTTCTTTGTGAACTCTTGCTGCATCTAAGCCAAGAATATTTAGAATTTCATGAATATAAACTCATAGGTCATAGTAAAAGTACAACGATTCATTCAAAAGACATATTTGGCATCTCATGTCCAACAACCACTTCACAATTGTGATGTGAATCAACTTGATGGATACTTTGGTGTAATACCATTTAGTGATTCATATGGATTAATTCAGTAAAAGCTTTCTGATAAGAGTGTTGGGTTTTGGTGCCTTGATTGAATGATAGAAAATATTTTTCTTCACAACAGAAGCATTGCTCGAATCCAAATCAATCTCTAAAACATAATATGCCACATGCACCTTATGGGGAACTTGTTCCACCCTGAACTTTCTCACTTTGAGATTGCTATGAAGCCGTTCACGTGCCCAGCCTCAAAAAGTATTCACGTGATCAAGTTTTCCTTGGATGTCCACTTCATCTTCTCCAGCTCTTATTGAAAATCTTGGAGACTTTCTCACCATCAAGACTTTCTCCTCGGATGAGTGGAAAAAGGTTTACAAGGAGGAGGGGGGGCGAGCTCTTGCTGGCATGTCTACCTAACATGAGTCCCACTTCCCCTATTTACATTTTATTTAGTATTTTTTATAAATACCTACTAAGTAAAATATCTTCACCAATGCCCCTATGATCTTATGCGTGTAACCCTCTAGGCCCATGTATCATTCTAGTTAATAACTTGAGGGTCCAATTACAATTATTATCCAACATTATTAATTAACTGTATGAACATACGAGGATTACATCATAGTCGTGAACATTACATGGGGGAAGACGAGGGATGATACATGAGTAACACGACGTGGTGCAACACGCCTTGGTAGTGTCGCTCTTGTGCCTTGAGGCCGCCGTACCCTCCGCGCTCTCACCGACCCCATTTCTACACACGTGCCCCCATGCCAGGCGCCGTGCGCATGTGGGCATGGTGATCACACATGCCATCCTCGCCTTGATGGTCACACACGCCACCAGCACCCGCGGTGACACCTATCGCGCAGTCGCTTGGACGCTGCCGTGCTCGACGCCTCAAGCTGGGCGCCGTGCACCAAGTGCTACCTGCAGGGACACCACATGCCCGCACCGCCTCGACGCTCTTTGTGCGCCAATGCCTTAGTCTCCTGATGAGATGCCTCCCAGCCTGCGCCCCGCACACGCGATCCGCGCAGCGCGTGTGGGGCCGCGCGTCTCACCCGCAAGACTCCACACGCAGCGCCACATCACTGTCGCACAGCCAGTATCCCATGCACCCGTGTGGCGCTTGGCACCCTCGCGCGCTCTCAGTGGCCCATAGACCTTGCACGCGCGGGCCTCCCCTGATCCACATGCTTGAGCGCCGACAGGCACACACACCATAATGGCGATGGCCTAAAAGATCAGGATCGAATGTCACCGTCTGTAGCGCTTGTTGTGTCATCACACTGAAGGACTCAGTCTCCAAATCATGAGTCCAACGTACGAAAATTTCCCCATAGTTAGCACACAGGCCTCTATGCCGGAATGTCGCATACTTTGGGGCCTTACAGTTACTTATAGAATCATGACATGAATCAACCTGATTGACACTTAGGTATCCAACCATTGAGAGATTCTTTGGATCAATTTAGTGAACTCTTTCTCCAAAGAGCATCCATTATCTATCCTTAGTGTCGCCATAATTACACCCATAGAAACAACCATACTTATCGTATAAGTAGGATCAGATAATGCTATTCTATCTAGATAATTTGAAGTCCATCTCGACTATCCATCAAATAAGAATATTTAGAATACATGTTTAAAGACTAGTGATCATTAGATAATGATCTCATCATAATTCACGAGGTCATTGCACATATCCATGGATTTCATTATAAATATCACAATTTGATAATAATGAACCAATTTTTACTTCAACTAACTTAAATAAAAATATGGTGGTATGATTTGGCTTGATGGCCACATAATATTCATCAAAAAGTACCCACTATCAATCCTTACTATCCCCAAACAAACAAAAAAGCGATCAACCAAGTCATACTCATGATATGAATGAGACTAGACATAACTATTCTATCCTTATATTTTGAATGTTCTTCTCAAGTATCCTTCAAATATAAATACTTAGAATACATATTTAAAAACTAGTGATTTTTGTATTATGATCTCATCATAATTTAGTAAATCATACCGCATATTTATGGACTTTATCAGAAGCATACATGCGTTACAATGAATATATATTAGATTAATGAGCATTGAACAAGAGATAGAATGTGTGATTGGTTTGCTGGCTACATATTTTCATCATTGGGATCTAACTGAATTAAATCATATTAAATAGTTTTGACCAAGTGATCCCATTTTAATGAGGTACCATAAATTGGAACATCCATAATAGATTTGTGGGATACATTAGGTGGTCGTCATGTTTTCTTGGGTTTTGTGTAAAAATATATAGTTCTTCATATTGGATCCATAGTTTTGAGGGTCAAAAAACTATAAATTATGCGCAACCATCTTGTATTTTTAAAGAATCAGATACAACAAGATAAGGCGAATACTTAATGACCTAATTTTCTGGTGACATGATCATTGTATGGTTATATAACGAATCCATTTTTATACTTTTGAATTAGTAATATGAAATCTAAATATATCTTAAACTTGTCGTCAAAAGTATGTATCTATATCCATTAAAGTGATGTTAAATTTTAGATTTGATTAGATTTATGGTGAATGGTAATCATGAAAATGGGAGTATGATGGAATCAAAACACATACCATCTCAAGGCAGAAGTCAGTTGATGAAATTATGAATACTTTATTTTCAAAAAATAGGAAACTTTAATTCCATAAATTATGAAAAAATGAATTTAATAAATAAAAGTTAAGACATTAGAATACATGATTCAAAATACAATTTTATTTTCCCAAACCAATGATGTATACAAACTTATGGGATATATTTTATACTGTAAGGTTATACCTAATCATATATTTTTTCCTATAACCAAATATTATAGGCAAGTAAAGTGTGTTTCTTATTGATTTTTCATTCTTATAATCTGTTTAGGATTTGAATTATATACGTTTCCAGTTTTCACTCTTCAATCACTACATCTCATTGCAACTTATGGTTTGATATTAATTATTTCATCTAATTTGTATATTAAATTTTAGGGATCCAAACTAGATTTTTTTATCAGGAATTCAATGTTAAAACTAAAAGTCATAACTGTTATCATCAGTTTTTATTCATACGAAGTAGGAAAGTTAATCAAGTTTTGGTCTGATTTTAGCAAAAACTTAAACCTAGAGTTGAAGTTTGGTCTGATCTCAGTCTGGTATTGTCTTAATCTGGTCAGGTTGACTATTTAATTTCATTCAAAGTTAAAAAGTCAATGATGATCTTAGAAAATACTTTGAGTGAGTAATAGTAAATATTTTAAGTCAAACATTGAAAATATGATGTTCCCATTTAAAGGAGCTATACTAGAATTGTCTCCCTTTCTCGTACTTAGAAAAGGCTAGAAAGGAGGAGAATGAGAGTGAAAGAATAAATGTGAGAATGCGAGGTAGAAAGAATGAGAGAGAGAGAGGGAGAGAGAGAGAGATAGAGAGAGAGAGAGAGTGAAAGAGAGAGTGAGGAAAGGAATGAGAGACTGAGAGGTAGAAAAAATAAGAGAGGGAGAGAGTGAGAGAGGGTGAGGGGAGGGAGAGGGGGAGATAGAATGAGAGTGAGAGAGGGAGAGAGTGGCAGAATGTGATACTGAGAGATGAAGAAAGGGGACAGATTGTGAGAGTGTGTGAGAGAAAGTGAGAGAGGGATATAATGACAGAGAGGAAAGAAATGAGAGAGCTAGATGGTGGGGAAATAACCAAGAAAAGTGAGAGAATGTTAGAGGGAGAGAGTGTGAGAGTGAGAAGGACTGAGAGAGAGAGAGAGAGTAAGAAATAATGAGGGGGTGAGGGAGAGGGAGAGAGTGTGAGTGTGAGAACGAATGAGAGAGTAGAGAGTGAGAAATAATGAGAGAGTAAGCGGGAGAGGGGGAGAGTGAGACAGGGATAGAGTTGGGAAGAAATGAGAGAGCGAGAGGTAAAGTAAGAAGTGTGGAGGGAGAGAGGGCGAGTGATAATGTGAGAATGTGAGAGAGTGAGAGAGTGAGAGAGGACGAGATTGGAGAATGAGACAGGGAAGAATAAGTAAGGAAGATGGAGAGAGAAACAGATAGATATATTGATAGAGAGAGAGAGAGAGATGGAAAAACAGAGAGATGAATATGGAGGGAAAAATAAAGATAGATATATCAATAGAGAGAGAGAGAAAGCAAGACACACAGACCGAGAGAGAAAGCTGGAAGGAGAAAAAGAGATAGATAGATGGATAGACTGATAGACAGAGGGAGAGCAAGATGCACAGACAGAGAGAGAAAGACAGAGGGAGAGAAAGAGAGCTAGACACACATACAGAGAGAGAAATACAGAGGGAGAAAAAGAGAGATAGTTCGATAGGGAGAGATAGAGAAAGCAAGGAGAACAAATGATAAAGATCAACCAACAGATAAGACAACGACATCGATTACAACTTCCAAGGCAACACACCCATCATCGAGTTAGGTGGCAGCACTGACCACCCACACCGCATCAACGTTATGTCTCCTCATGGCAGTCAAACACAACTGATATCAACTCAACTAAGGATGCCATTTGAATACATCAAATACACTTAGAAGAATTGGGACACATCCGTCTCTAAAATATATGTACATCTGACGCAGCCTTAGAGCACAAACAATGTCGGAACATGACTTGAATCTACTTAAAGTAACCAAGCCCTGAATCCACAGAACTAGCCCTTCCAGCCTTTGAGTCCACAAGGGGTTGTGCTTGAATCCGCAAGCATTAAAGCACTCTCTAGCAAAGAGAACACTTAGAAGGGAGAAACAAGAGTTTCAACAAAACAAAACACTTTCAAAATAATCCTTCAAGGGTACACGGGGGGGGCCTTATATAGGCCACAACAAGTGCAGGGTTGTCCATAATGACATTATCCATGAAAGGATAACTCAAAGCATTGAGAAAAACAACTCTAATAAGCTAAAACAAAGGATAAGCAGCCTAACAGGCCTTAGCAGAGGTATTCTGCATATTCTGGGGCCTGTAGAAGTTGTCAGGAGATATTTGTCTAGCTCAAGAAGATCCTGAAGGGACAAAACAAAAGATCTTCAGCTCCAACAAGTTAGCGCGAGATATTCTACAGATTCTAGAAGCAGAATCTGTCAGAGGATTTTGTCAGAGATGAATCTACAAGTGGATTTTGATAGAGAAAATCTGTCAGAGGATCCTATTAGAGAAAAAAAATTCAGAGGATTTTGTGGGACTCTAGGTACTTTTCTGCAGATCCTTTCAGCTCTAAAAGAATCTCCTTCTTGGGCCATCAATCACTAGTGGGCCTCCAAAATTGGGCTTTTGGGCTACATCAACATCACACATACATTACACACAACAAACTTTAACTCTCTCGTGTATTCTTTTCTCGCCCATCGTTTGATCTTTCAGACAATCATTATGTTTTCTAACATAGACAAAGACAGAAGACACAGGGAGAAAAACAGATAACTAGATTGATAGAGAGATATAGATAGACAAAGATGCAAAAGCAAAGACAAGAGAAAAATACGGAGGAAGAAAAAGTGATAGATATATCTTTAGAGAGAAAGGGAGAGAACAAGATGCACAGACAAAGAGAAAGCCGGAGGGAGAAAAAGAGATAATACATCGAGAGAGACAGATAGGAAGACATACAAACATAAAGAAAGATGGAGGGGGAAAAGAGAGATAAATAGATAGATCGATAGAGCGAGAAAGATGGATGGAGAAAGAAATAGATCAATAGAGAGAGAAAGATGGAGGGAGAAAAAGAGATAGATAAATAGATAGATCGATAGAGCGAGAAAGATGGATGGAGAAAGAAATAGATCAATAGAGAGAGAAAGATGGAGGGTGAAAAGGAGATAGATAAATAGATAGATCGATAGAGCGAGAAAGGAAGATACACAGACAGAGAGAAAGATGGGGGGAGAAAAAGAGATAGATTGATAGAGAGAGAGAGAGCAAGAAGCACAAACAGAGAGCAAGACAGAGGGAGAAAGAAAGAAAGATAGATTGATCGAGTGATATTGCAAGAGGTAAAGTCAGAGATGAAGAGAGAGCAAGAGTAGAGAGATTGCGGGGGAGAGGAACGACCAGGGACGTCTCTCTCCATATCGTTAATATTTTAATATAATAAATGTTGGTTATATCAATATTTTTTATTAGGTTTGGTCTTTGGTCTGATTTAACATGCTAATCAAAACTGGTCAAGATGTTCGGTAAGCCCTAAAAAGGCTGACTGTCGGTCTGGTACTCTGGTTAGGTCCTTTCTAACCAAATTTTGGTCAGATTGTCACCTTCCCTACTAAAAAGGTCAACAATTTTATGTCCAGACTTTATGCTTTGAAACTAATTCATGTTTCCAAATGTATGAGTCCCTTTTTGAAACTTTGTGATAATTTCATGAAAATTTTCTGTAGTGTAGTACATTTCCAAGGAATTAAATGCATTCATGTAATATTATTGTCCCATTTTCTCGTTAAAGGTCTATTAGGATAATAACCTGGATGACACATATGAATGTAATTTAATGGTTTACTGAAGATTTCTTGAAAACATTTACTGCATGACTTGTTTAACATCCCAATTTTCTCATTTAAGGTACAGAAACGTACATGATGATACATGGGATTTTTTCTATTTTATGATCACATAAGATATGACTTGAATTATCATAAATGATTAATTTATATTAAAATTATTACCTAATATCTATCCCTTTTTAACAATAAATATGTTTGGATAGGTTTGTTACCTTATAAAATTACTAGATAGGTTTATTTATCTATGAAATTACTAGGTGTTTTTAGTTTAATCAAAGCCAATACGACTTTGATTAGCATAAAAGTTACAAGGACAGACAAATAAATTAAATTTAAAGCAAATAAACAAGAACCTAAATTAAATGCATAGTTTAATGCACCCAAAGAGAAAATTTATCATTATATGAATAATAATAAAATTATATAATCCAAACTCCTGATTTGAAAAATATTTAGATACATGATTCATTCCAACCCAGGTCAATGAAATATATATATATTGATTGGAAGAAAAAATATGCACGTATCTTTTAAAGTGTTTATTACACATCTTATAGTATTTATTACGCATGCATCTTTTTATGTCATTTCCAGAAAATTTTCAGTTATGGGAAAAGTAACATTTCATTTATGCATGTTAGATAAAATTTATTTTGTGAACATGACGTATACACTTAAGATGATCTAGATTGTAGGAAGCTTATTTTGTACCATCTCTGGAAATATTCGTCCAATCTTCTCATATGGCCTCAAATGAAAAATATTTTGTGAAATGTTCATTCAGTTGAGTGAACACTATAAATGGCATTTATTCAAATTATAATGTCCACCTTAATAATTTAATAAGTTAAGTATTTAAATGATAGTCACATTTAGTTTTCTAGGTATAAGTAAAAATTGTCATAATGATTTAATGGTACAATATAAAAGCCACCCGCACAAAGTGAAATGATATCCTTAACCATTCTTATCAATATGATGAGAAGCTTCTCTTAACATGATTGGAGAAGTGTGACATTTAAAAATTATACGTAGTACCATTTTTTCATCTCAAGAATGCATGTTAGATGATTTGTTAATTTCTCATATTACTGTATCCAGCAAACATGAAGTCTTTGTCAGATGAAGCAAGGATTGCTAACTTCAGAGAGAAATAATTTCACCTGAGTGATCCACCGGAGTGAATTGATATTTTAAATCATTGGGGAAATTCACAAAAGACTCGCAATATGAGTTGGTCTTCATGATCTCTGCGTGTTTGTATATATATAGTTATACATATTGGATACTTAGCTTCAAGTGTCATAAAACTCTATAAATGACACAACAGAATATCATATAAAAGCTTCAAGATCAGCAACAAGAAAAGCATAGAAAGTTTTCTTGAGAATAAATGATTATTGGCAGAAGTATTTTCCTCATTGATACAGAGTTGGAAGTAGAAGATATTACTCAAAGCGAAAGAATATAAAATGTACTAGATTATTTTAAAATGTATAAGGGAATGGCTTCAATCTAAATAAATAATGTGTTTTTATGCGGCGTGAATTTTTTGAATACTGAGGGCTAGTTCAAACTTTTATAAAAGTTCTGTCAGATCCCTTTCCTCAACCCCATTCAATATGTACAAATCTATAACGGTAAACAAGTTCAATCACCAAAATGAGAAATTATTTAAAGAACCTAATTCCTTATAAATTTTCTGACATCCACTTGAGGAATATTATTTCTCCCATATGGTATTTTCCATCACTTTATAAGGTGTTTGTTACCTGTTGAGATGTGGTTGAAAAAATGGCATACGTTAAATTTTTTTTTCTATGTTGAGATATTATCCTTACAAAAACCATATCGTATTCCTTTTCATAGGGGACAGGGGAAAAGGTGGTATTTTAATAAACATTTATGATATCATTTTTGTATTTTAATAAACATTGAGTCCCTCACGCATTATTCTGGTCATTTTCATGGAAAATTTAAAAATGTCCTAGGTATCAAAGCATCAATCTCAATAATACCCTAATAACATTCTAGCCCATCAAGGATTTAATCCATTGGGAAAAAAATAATTCAGATAATAGCCCATCAAAATAAAAAATTGTCTTGATACTTAAGCTCTAAAATATTCCTCTGCCGACTCGGAGTTTGAAGTTGTGTTTTATTCTTCTCCTCTTATCACAGTACCCATCTTGCAGATTTTGTTTCCAAAGGACTCTTCAATCACTGCTCCCTTAGATACTTTCTTTACCAACCTTTCTTCTCTTTCTTAAAATAATCTCTGCTAAGAATGTTAGCAGGAAAGAGGGTCAATCTCTATTTTGGACTCTAGCTCAATGTCTAAGCTCTTATAACCCAACCTCTAAAACTCTCAATAAAAATATAATTCTCATTCCAACATTAGTTTCTGTAGGAAACAAAGATAGGGAGATGGATGCAGGGCGACAAAAGGAACCGACAGCCATGGAGACTAAGAAAAATAACACGTTAAGATGACCGAGAAAAATATCTCTATTTATAGGGAAGATGAGAGCCCTGTGTCAAATACATGAGGCCTATTAAGGATAACCCGCCCACTTTCAACAGTTGCCACCTCGCTTCTGTATTAGTAATCTTAGTACCCTCTTATCTCAATTTCTAACCCAGTCTAATATAATTTCGATGTCACTCAATTCGAATTTCAAGAGAAATCTCAAGGAATCCCCATTTCTTCACTCTTTCAAACCACACCTTAATTTAGAAAATATCTCTCAATCCCTAGAAACATAAATTACCATTCAAGAATCACAGTTGGCATACAAGGGATAAAATTTCAACCCCTCGGGGGGAACACTACAGATTTGAGAAGGTAAATTCACACGAACAAATCCTAAAATCGCATTCGAAGTAAACTTCTCCTGCTCCTCCTTATTAAATGGGTAAAATCTACTTTCACAGGAACCACAATTACAGCATGTGGAAATATTACACTCTGATGTGCTAATTTCATGAGTTAATTGTGTACAAAACCTATAACTCCAAACCAGATGGTCATCTAAGCTACCCTAAAAATCCGAATGAGGTTTTTCTTATCAGTCTGGGCTCATCGATGGACCCCCATTTAGAAGGGCTTTCATGTTTTCCAGTGACTGGAATCTTCTCATGGGGTCCCAACCTACCAAAATTCATAAAAACAAAAAAAATGAATGAAATAAATCATCATTCATACCATTAATTTCCAAGGGACGACTTCAATCAGGTCTGAGATTCGGATGGAGAATGAACTTGGTATCAATTAAGAGTTGCCCAATCTGGATATGGGGCTTCATAGCTCCAATCAGGCCCACTGTACCTTAGGCAATGCAGCCACAGTCCCTCCTCAAGCACATCATACCTGAAATTAAAGGCATCAACTAGAAGTGTCAAATCTACTAAGATCATGGTAATAATTTAGTAATTCTCATATCTAAGTGATTCGAGGGAGTTACCCTGTGGGTCCAAGATTTGGGCAGTGGGTACACTTCGGATCAATAAGAAAGTCTTCAGTCGAGGTTGAATCTCTTCCTGTTATCTGTGATGACATATTTGACTGTGATAGGGCTGACGTGGCAGCCCTGTCCGCTCCCATCCCTTGTGTAGACCGATTAATCGGGCAACTAGAGAGGTAGAGCATGTCATTGGCGATGGGATGGCCTGTGTATTGTAGATGAACCCGAATCTACAAATTCTAATCCTAATTTAGTAAAGTAATTCACAGAGTACGAATGATATGGTTTAACTAGGAACCCTGATATTCAAATTACTGCCATAATATTTAGTATCAATCTTTGAATTATGAGAAACAACATAACAAGTTAAAAAGAAATATGTGAAATTCCGTGTGCAAAAAATATGATTAAATTCACCTGATGGGTTCGTCCAGAGATGGGTTTACACAAAACGATACTATGAAGGCCATTGGTGGAAATCCTGGTGAATTTTGTTATCGCAGTCTTCCCCTTAGACTGCTATGCAAAAAACTAAATTAGTTAACCAACAAAGCAGGGGCATAAAGAAGATTAGAAGATTGAAACTCGGAGAATAGACATACCTCAATAGTGCTCACTCCTTCTCGAGCGTTATAATAAACATTTGCGTCAATAACTAGCTGAAAAAATATGTAAGTACATAAATGGATGGAAATAAAAGAAAATAGCGGCATAAATATTTTTTCAATAGAAAGAAGATTGCGCTTTGGTGCACATTTTCATATGTAAATCTTAGGCACATAATTTTAGTATATGAAATATATCCGTCAAAGATAATGTGGTACCTACATATTAGATGCAGAGTCGACTGTCAAATTCAATCTGTTGTAACAAAATTATCCATAAAAAGTGATTGAATTTACCCAAGGTTTTATTAATGGAATTAAAATAAAATTCATGAACTAGGAATGGATGACATAATCGGGGATTAATAGAATAGAAAACCTCTCCATCAGGAAAAACCCCATCAACCCTGGCAACATATTCCTTGTGCAGAAGTCCTGCCTGGATCTGTTGCAAAGGAAAAATTATAAGAGAAATTCAAAGACGCAAGCACAAAAACAAATAAAGAGAAAAGTCCCGAACTCGAATTTCTAAATATTTGGGAACTCAGATAATTTTTTTTTTTGAACTAGGAACTCAGATAAAAATAGTAAGAAAAGCTTGAACTGATCAAAGTAAAGGTTTTTTCAAATACAGTCATTACAATCTCAAAAAATACCATCAAGGAGTTTTTAAGGATTAAAAGAAGCACCTGTTGTCTAAGCTGGTCCGCTTTATTTGCAGTCCTAGCAAAGATAAGGAGGCCAGAGACTAAACGGTCTAAACGGTGCACAGCTGACCAGATCAGTCTACAATCAAAGAAAACATGGCCAATAAATAATATATAATACAGAAAATGGATTTCCTATCTGGCGATTTCTTCCATCAAGAATCCAGATAGTCATGTAGGATACGAAATAGAGGATTTATGCCATTCTCTGCCACCAGAATCCCGATAACAGTGTTTTTCCTATACTGGCCGCATGGATGAACCTGCACTAAAAGGGACTCAAATCAATGGGGTAGTCTCGGTCCACATCAAACAATGTTTCTTTCTCATATGAAGTTAATTTTCATCTAATCTTTCTCTCAAGTTAATTCTCATTTAACATTTATTTCAAGTTAACTATCATTTCAACCCTTCTTTCGCATAAACTATCAAGTTAATTATCATTCACATTTTCTTTCCAGTTAATCATCAAGCGCCATATCACACGCCACCTTTATTTTACATCGTTTATTAAATTAATTATCATTCAACCTTTCTGACAAGTTAATTCTGATATAACTGCACTTTCAACTTGATTACCATAGAACCTTTCTTTCAAGTTGATTATCAAGCTGATTATCATTCAACCTTTCTTTCAAGTAAATTACCAAGCTGATTACCATTCAACAATTCTTCCAAGTTAATTATCAAGTGAGCTATCAT
>NC_135854.1:4457500-4710000 GCF_029677425.1 Wolffia australiana | reverse complement strand
AAACAAATAAGAGTCACGTAAACAAATAAAAGTCACATAAACAAATAAGAGTCACATAAAGAGAGAGGAGAAGAGAAGGTGGAGAGAGAAAGATTGACAGGGAAATAGGTTTATTGAGATAGTGAGATGGGTAAGGATCACATAAACAGATAAGAGATAGACTAGTTTGACAGATCTTTAATAAATACATGAATGAAGAAAAGATAAGCCTTGATGGGGAGACGTAGAGATAGAAAGATTCGTGAGGATGGTGCAACAAAAAGGAAGGAGAGAGAGAGAGAGAGAGAGAGAGAGAGAGAGAGAGAGAGAGAGAGAGAGCGAGAGAGAGAGAGAGAGAGAGAGAGAGAGAGAGAGAGAGAGAGAGAGAGAGAGAGAGAGAGAGAGAGAGAGAGAGAGAGAGAGAGAGAGAGAGAGAGAGAGAGAGAGAGAGAGAGAGAGAGAGAGAGAGAGAGAGAGAGAGAGAGAGAGAAAGAGAGTGTGAAATCCAAGAAAAAGAAAGAGTTTCAAGAAAGAGAGAGACTAGAGGAAGAGAGACCAAAGAGGGAGATATCAAACGAAGACAGGGACTAGGACATATAGAGAGATAGCGAGAGATCAAAGGAAGAGAGAGACTAAGAGAAACAGAGAGAGAGAGAGCTGGAGCAAAGAACGAGAGATTTTTAGAAAAGGAGAGACTACGGGAGGGAGAGAGAAGGAAAGAGAGACATCTGAGAAGGAGATAGACGAAACAGAGGAAAAAAGGGAGAACAAATAAAGAGATAGGACGAAGAGAGAGATCAAAAAAAGAGATAGGCCGAAGAGAGAGATCAAAAAAAGAGATAGACCAAAGAGAGAAAGAGAAAGAGAACGAAATCAGATAAAGAGATTGGCTACAGAGGAAGACAGAGAGAGATCAAATAAACAGAGAGACAAAGGAGAGGGAGAGTGAGTGACCAAAGTGCGAGAGGTCAGAAAAAGAACAATAAAGATCGAAGAAAGGCACAGATCAAAATGAGAGATCTAAGAAAGCAAATACATAGATCGTAGAAAGGGATAGGGAGACAGAGAGAGGTCCAAAAAAGCGACAGAGACGGAGAGAAAGAAAGAAAGAAGGAAAGAAATATAGAAAGAAAGAAAGAAAGAAAGTAAGGAAAGAAAGAAAGAAGGAAAGAAATATAGAAAGAAATAAAGTAAGTAAGTAAGGAAAGAAATATAGAGAGGGATAGATTAAACACAGAAAGAAAGCAAGAAAGAAACCTTGAAAGCGATAGAGAAGGATAGATTAAACAAAGAAAGAAAGCAAGAAAGAAACCTTGAAAGCGATAGAGCGGGAGAGATTATAAAAAGAAAGAAACCTTGAAAGCGATAGAGAGGGAGAGATTAAACAAAGAAAGAAAGAAAGAAAGAAACCTTGAAAGCGATAGAGAGGGAGAGATTAAACAAAGAAAGAAAGAAAGAAAGAAACCTTGAAAGCGATAGAGAGGGAGAGATTAAACAAAGAGAGAAAGAAAGAAAGAAACCTTGAAAGCGATAGAGAGGGAGAGATTAAACAAAGAAAGAAAGAAAGAAAGAAACCTTGAAAGCGATAGAGAGGGAGAGATCAAAGAAAGAAAGAGAGAGAGAGAGAGAGAGAGAGAGAGAGAGAGAGAGAGAGAGAGAGAGAGAGAGAGAGAGAGAGAGAGAGAGAGAGAGAGAGAGAGAGAGAGAGAGAGAGAGAGAGAGAGAGAGAGAGAGAGAGAGAGAGAGAGAGAGAGAGAGAGAGAGAGAGAGAGAGAGAGAGAGAGAGAGAAAGAGAAAGAGAGAAAGAAAGAAAGAAAGAGAAAGAAAGAAAGAAAGAAACAAAGAAACAAAGAAAGAAAGAAAGAAACAAAGAAAGAAACAAAGAAAGAAACAAAGAAAGAAGAAAGGAACGATGAAATAGAGAAAAAAAACGATAAAGTAAGCTTCCCGCCGCTTGCACCACTTCCTTTCTCTGATATATTGCTGAACACTGCTATCTTTTCTATCTTGTTTCTTGATTCTTCTTTCTGCAGAAGAGTTCTTGATTTCCTCTCTTTTCTGTTGCTCTTCCGGCAGCACAAGAATATCAGTTGAAAGCGAGAGGCTGTCTATTTATACGGACTGCCATAGCCGTTGTAATGGAAATTTACGTCTGTTTAATGTCGCTCACTTATTCTTCTTAGTTTTTCTTAAGATCATCTCACCGTGCTTGTTGAAACAGGTTCTTAAATCTGGTTATTCATGTTGGGTACTAAGAACAAGTGTATTTTCAGGTGTTGCCGTCGTTGTTTATAGCTTGAGAATGAACTGATATTTATTTAAACTAAAGTGAGCATCCAGAAATTTGATATTAAGTTTATTTAAACTAAACTGATATTTACCTCCACATTTGTTTGTAAAGGTGACGGTTTTGTGTCATCTGATTCCATGAAATAGACCTACGCGACCAGACAATATTAAACTGATAGTTTTATCCAATAGATGAATTATTTGAGTTAAGATGATCGGCTAAAAATTATCCGACTGTACCCAAACTTTATGAGCATGATTGATATGAAGTATTGAAGCTACAGGGAAAAAGTTTAAGAGTTAAATATTTTTTGCACCGGATCATTTGATTTTTTTATCCATCTTTGTATTGATTCAGACCCTTGTTTTATAAATTAAGACGCCCTACATCTAGCTTTCCCTCTTTCTTAGGGTAAGGCCCCATCAAATATGTTAAGGATTATGCTTTAGGCTAAGCTCTTCACCCGTCAAAAGCCCATAAGTATGCCGCCAGTTTTGGAGCTAAAATCATAGGTTCATTGGAAGAGGTGATTCTAAAATCCTAATTCTTAACATATCTTTATTGGCTCTATTTCATGTTCAGGTACATTCTTCATGTTTTTAAGACCTGGAAAGGTAGCCCTTTCAAGATTAATTGTCAATGAATGCGATCAAGTAGCATCGATTGTTCCACATTGACATTGGGAATGTTCCCAAAATGTAAGATAGCCAAACTTCAGCGACCCCTCTTCATTATTTTTTTTTCTCAATAAATTTGATACAAGCGTTCAACTCCTTATCACTGAAGGGATTTCAAAGTCCATCTTACAAGTTTCGACGAATTATCTGGTGAGAAATATGGCCGAGATTTTTGTACCATAAAGAAATATATTTCTTGTTCTCTAACACTCTATTTCCACATCTTGCACTTGTGAGCAAAATTTCATTACAAGAGAAGAATTATTAGATTTTAGGAATATAATAGATAAAATTTATTATTTACTAATAGACGAGTGTAACAAAAGCTTTCCAAAAAAATCAAAATAACATAAATTATGTCTAAAGGGTGATGCAAAAGTATTTCTGTCAAGCCCAAGTGATCACCAGACTACAACTGAAATCTAAACCTATTTCCTTTAGCGAAGTCATTGATGGTGGTGTAGATGAATTGTGTACCCATGAACGATAATATATTCAGGTGGCAGGTCTTGAAAATAGGACAAATTAGCTCTTAAAGGAATCTAAGAGCAAATAAACTAGATACCCATTTCACAACTTCAATTCTATAATTAATGTATTATTGTTGGACTGTAACATCACGTTCAAGGGGCATATTAGTGTAAATAACAACATAAACACAGTTAAAAAGTAAGTTTATGTTTGAGCTGGTTCATGTCACAAGAGTACTGAATAATTGTCTCGTGGAAACCGCCACGACCGTACATAGTCTCATCTAGAATTTGTAAACATTTAACTTATAGGGTATCAGCTAGCATGGTCTCAATGTAGATATTTATACAAACCATCTAACTTATATAGAGTCTATATCATTCAAAGTAAAGCCAACTTTGGTCGGATTTTGGTTATATCTAAAATTCAAACAGTAGATACAAGTACTAAATATACATGCGTTTGATTAGTTTTCTATATTCTGTTTCTGATTCATAATCTTTACATTTTCTAATTCACACATGGTTGATCTTATTTTTTATATGCCCATTCATATGAAACTTAAAATTAGCATATAGAATCAAAATTTTGCTCTATTTATGCACATATTAAGGGCTCTTCAAAATACTTCCCATGTGTGCTAACCTGAATTTAAATTCTCTTTGCCACCTATACTGGGTAGCGAGTTCTAATTATGGCTCGTATGGCTATCCTGCGTAGGCCAATACACAAGCAATACACCTCATTTGGACTGTGCTGCACTGATTTTGCATGAACCATCCCTCTTGTGGCTATTAATGGCCTGCACTACACCTCATAGGAATGGCTCCTATGGCTTTTTGAGGTCCATGTGTAGCCCCAAATGGGCACTTCTGGTGTGCATATCTACAATTTGCCATTGGAGCTCAATAAGTGGCCTAATATTTCTTTCAGCCATAAGTGTAACTATAGATATCTAGGCTGTAGATTTTACCAGTCAAAACTTTTAGTATTGCCTTATTTTCCTCCACAACAATAAATATTAGTTATTTTATGTTGTTACATGAATCGAGAAGGGCAGGAGTCTAAATGTCTCCAATAAATTGGTCATCGTGAACAAACCACACTGCGAAAAATTATAATGAGCCAAAAAATAAACCCAAAGAAACCTGATACAAATAACTTTTTTCACTCAAAACTTGAAGAATGACTAAGTTTCCCCAACCAAAATATTCTGAAAAAATGGCTATAATACCACTAATTAGAACTAGAGTGGCTTTTGTCATTTCATATAACTGAATCAAATACAAAATCCCAAAACATACCTTAGATACCTGCCTCATGATAGCATATATCATAAAAATATGATACTGATTAATAACACAAAAATTATGGGGTTAATCAGGGAAAGTTATACATGTTTATGCACAAAAATTAATATAAATCTGTGTTATGAGCCTTTAAAATGATAAAACCTATATTTGATAGATATTATGATTTTTGTGGATTTAATCAAATTTAATGAGATTTTTCTGACCGTATCCATAAAAAAACTTAATTTTCTGATTTGATATATATTTTTATGATTTTTTGGACTTATATTCAGATAAATATGATTTTTTGTAAGTCAATATACATATTTATTATATTTTTATGACTTAGTATTTACTTTAGCGATTTATAATCTATTCTTTTGGGTTTAATATGCACCCGCCATGTGTCATCATTTGATTTGTTAAATGGCGACCAATCACAAGTTTTTGCAATGATTAACTGTACTAATCATTGTGAAGAGGTACAGTTATGGTATCGCAAATCGTGCAATGATTAACTGTACCAATGGAAAAAAATGAGTTAAATCTTAAGAAAAGTCAAAAGTGTCGTGGTACAAGTGGGAGATTGATGGAAATATATGTGGCCGTCAAGCCAATCACACATTCCACATCTCGTTCCATATGCATTATTAGAACATATTCATTATAGTGCACGTGTGATGCGTATAATGAAATCCATGAATACATGATCGGACTTAGTGAATTATGATGAGGTCGTCATTCGGAGATCACTAGTCTTTAAGCATGTGTTGAAAACATTCCTATTCAAAGGATACGCGAGAAGGACATCGAAGTATCTGGATAGAATAGCACTATCTAGCCTCACTCATATGATGAGTATGGCCAGTCCCATAGCCATTAGTGTGGCGACACTAAGGATGGATAGTGGGTGCTCTTTAGTGGAAAGAGTTCACTGAATTGATCCGTACGAATCCCTAAATGGTATTATACCGAACTGTCAATCAGGTTGATTCACGTCACGGTTGTGTAAGTGGTCCTTAGACTTGAAATACCAAAGACGTCTTGTGGATGGACGGTTGTACTTTGGCTATGGCCAACGAGTCTCTAATCATGGGATTCTAAACGGTCTTAGTTCGGGTGCACCAAGAAGTACACGAAGGTGATTGAGTGGTCAAGATGGGATCGTCCACCCTCGGTATAAGAGGTGATAGCTCAAGGAAGATGATGCAACGAAGTCCTTGGCCAAGGCAGTGAAATATCGGAGAAGAGTTCTCCGATGATTTCCGAATGCATCAGTACTAACTCGGGTGACCGATTAGGGTTTGACAGTTGACCATACCCTAAGTTATCCAAGGAGCATCAAGTGGATGAGGGATTATACATACACGGTAACCGATGATGAACAGGTTCCATGAGTGAGTCGATACACACTCCTTTGTATCTTCTAGGACACGAGGTGTAGCTTGGCACCCCACGTGTCGAAGTCTCAACCTATCGATTGGGTTAAATCGATCTAACGTTAATTAATCTATATGATGATATAGTTAATTAATTTGGAAGGCCAATAAAGGTTATTGGGCCGCTGGAGTCGTTAACTAGACTGATACATGGGCCTAGAGGGTCACACACAAATGGTCTTTTGGACGTTGGAAGATATACTTAAGTTTTGGGGGTTTTTATGAAAAATACCCACTTAGTATAAATAGGGGAAGGCCCTGAATGAAATTCACCCAGGCCAGAATTTTTCAGGGGCCTTTCCCTTCTTCTCCACTCTCCCCACACCCCTCTCCATCCCTCATGTGATCGGGACAACGTAACGACGCCGACGGAGAAAGAATGGGGCTCGTCAACGAGAAGGAGGAGATATGACATGCCAAGGACTGCGTGGATACGTCTAGAGGCTGCACACTTGAGCAGCTCGACTCGTCTCGCTCCGGGATTGAAGAAATCACGAATGAGATTCGTGCAAAGGTACATCGTTTCAATGTTTTCGTTGATGTCGTTCGATTCGCAAAGAGTCTTCCGCTGCACATCGTTTTGATTTGTTCATCCAGATCTAGGCCTCTAGAACCCTACACCATGCAGGTGTACTGCCACATCAGGTCGGAAAACTAACACGATTAATAAAAAAAATTATTTTGATCTTGATGAGGCACACGAAAAAACATACCACCCCAGGCAATCATCGGAGAATATTCCCCTCATTTCAACGTGAATCACATGCATGAGCATGTCATTCATTAAGAAAGAGAAAATTATAGAAACGAAATGATGTGGCATGTGATGATGTGTCGCCGCATCATGATTAAATAAAGATTAAGAAAGAAAGGTGTTTATTTTCTTTTTCACCTGTAGGTAAACATAGTGATTTTATAGTGTACGAACACAGAAAATGAGACAAGTGTACCATCATTAAAATATCTAATGATCAGATGGCTAGACAAACAGACAAAAGAGGGAGCGTCACCTGTAATGATAATGAGAGAGTAAAATGGATAATTGGGATTTTTCCAAGCTCAATATCTGAAAATCCAGGTATTTGATTGAGCTGAATTTTTCAGGCATGCTTTGTCTTTGTCTCATCTTTCCATCGATATGCTTTGATCTATAAATAGAGGTGTGGGTCACTATCAAATTCATCCTTAAACTTACTTCCTGATCATGTGGGCTGTTTGAAAGATAATGAGTTCCGGAGATCCACCAAGAGTGTTCTTGCTTTCATGGGTGTGTGGGAAGAAGCAACAAAGAACAGGGTTAGCTTAACTACACTTTCAAATTGTTGTGATTTTGACAGAATTTAATGATCTATGATAACATGCATGTTTAGCGCTTTAATATGATCATATTTACATGTATATTTGCTTTAAACCACTCATATTTGCATGTTATCAAACTTAAAAAGATTAAATCTATTTTTAGAATTATTTTCTGAATTTTCTGCATTTTTTGGGATTTTTCTAACAATATATTCTAAAAAACTATATAATTCTTGAGACAAAATATGATTTTTCTGGAATTGTACGACATTAAATTGGAAATATATGATTTTTCTAAGTCAATATATATATTTATATGTATTTTTTGGGCTTTTATTTTATTTAATATAAAATTTTTAAGTATTTTTGCCTTTTTTGCGCAAGGTGTAAGGGGCCCCCACGTCCACTTATTCAAAACAAAAGAAAATAGAAGAAAGAAGAAAGAGGGTGACATGGCGCGCTGACGCGCCACCACGTCATCTTCGAGAAAGATTTTTTTAATGTTTTCCTTCGTTTTTCTTTCAAAAGACAAAGAAAAGCACGGAATACGAAAAGTTCATGTGCAGAAAACGAAAAGTGCTTTGACTTATTAACGGGCACAGAAAACGAGGACGCTGATGAGGAGAGAGAAGGAAATCAAGGGCTATGATTGGCTCAACTTCAAACAGCCATAACTTTTGATCTACAACTTTGATTGAGCAGAAATTTTCAGCATTGTTTCTTCTTCCCCTCCTCTTTCCATCCATACTTGTGATATATAAATACAGGCATGTATCATTGTGAAATTCATCTTGAACTTGCGTCTTACTTGTGTGAGTTAATTGAAAGATAGTGAGTTTTGAGATCCATCAAGTGTGTTCTTGGTGTCCTGAGTGTGTGGGGAGAAGCATTGGAGAAGAGGGGGAGCTTACCGGAACTCGTAAGTCACCGTGATCTTGTCGGAACATAAGGATCTAAGGTAAGCATCTTCGCCTTACGTTGTTTCTTTCTCGACATCATAATTCGCTTAATCAGTGTTCTTCATCATATTTTCACTCAAAATTTACTCCTTAATACTATATTATCTCGACTCAATATCCTCTCCATCACACCGTTTAGATTCAACCGCTATCATCGTCCACGCACTCGGCGACCACCATGTCCGTAAGATTCACTTACTCGTTGTTAAATTAACATATAACTTACATCCTTTTACTCGATATCACTAGCTCATATCCTCTATTCTCGCCTTCATCTCTTCTCTTGTTGTTCATCACAATTATAAAAAACTAATTCCGTAATCATCGTTCCCTGTGGAGACGATACATGCTCATCACTAAGTATTCTTAAGTACAGTTAAATATAATTTTTATTGAATAATCTCAATTACCAACGACAAAAATTAAAACCCCTAAATTTGATATTATCAATCTACAATAAGTATCATTGCCTTATGTTGTTCTTTCTTGACATCAGCTTAGATTAATCTTTGCTGCCATGTTTCGCCATCACATCATCTCCATGTGTTCTCTAAATCACATCTTAGTACCTCCAAATCATCATCTTATCGTTACGTTATTAGTCAATTATTGTATTCAAATTGTTTTTGAGCTCTCTCCTGTCATTCTAGGAGTCATCGCTAATTCATTCTATCATTATCTCACTCGTCTCAAACTTGAATTATCAATATCTACTAACCACTCTCCTCAACTTAATATCACTATTTTGCCTCTCCTTTTCTTGTCACTCAATTTCATAATTAGTACATATCTCATCTCATCTCTATAATCACTATATTAAGAATATTAATTCCTTAATCATCATTCCCTATGGAGACGATCTGTATTCATCACTAGCTAAGGTTACAAAGTTAGTACAGGTTTTTGTTTATGTTGAGTAATCTCAACAATACCAATAACAAGCTAAAATCCTAAATTTGTGATTATCGGGAATTGAGTTCGACTCTTAGCTATGAAGCACTATGTGGAAAATATATTATGCCTCAACTTCTGGGAGGTCACTTTCACGTGACTTCAATGGATACATGATAGAAGTTGTGCATGATGAGGGAGTTTTATGCCTATCTTGGTGGACTAGCATATGAGAAAAATGATTATCCTTATTTGAGCGTGTTACACGAGAATTGTGGTATGCTTCTGTGATGAGTGCTCCTGTAGAATGAATGTTCTCTACATGACAATCTATCATCACGTACAAGAGAACATGCTTATCGCCAATAAGTATTGAAATACTCATCACGGTTAATTGTTCAGTTTGTGTGGACAATAAACCTTGGTCTCCAATGGCGTGGATGATGAAGATAGGTTCGTTGCATTTTACTTGTTTGTCATCCTTGACTACACAGGTGATGAACAGGTCAATAGAGACATCCGAGGATTCATCTTGGACGCATTGAAATAACAATGGTGACAGTTGAAGGAATAGTAAATCGCACAAAGATTACGGAAAAAGTATTAACTTCTTCCAAATAAAATTTTCAGACTTCATGAGAATGATGATGATTTATATTTCTTTTTATGTCACAACCTGCACACATAATATTACAAACAATACATACAGACTATATTTTTAGGAAATACTTCATTCATTCTCCTAGTAATTACCTACAACTAGTTTTTTTAAATAAGAGCAAATATAATTCAGTTAGTAGATTATTTAAAATCACTGGTGTTTAATAACTACTTAAGCATAGAATTAATTCACTCGATTGATAATTAACCATCATTGTTTTTATTAATTATTTAAGCATTTTAATTTACTCAGTTGATAATTAGAAACCATTGGTTTTTTATCACTACTGCATATAATTAATTCAGTAACTTGATAATTAACAATTTTTGGTTTTTAATAGCTACTTAATCATAGAATTGTATCATTCACTTGATAATTAATAATCATTGGCTTTAATAGTACTTCAACGTAGATCTAATCAATTTTCTAGGTAATTAGTGATTATTGGTGTTTAATAACTACTAAAGCATAAAATTATATCATTCACTTGATAATTAACAACCATCGGAATTTAACAAATACTTAAGCATATATCAAAACCATTAGCAAGATAATTAACAATTGTTATTTTTTTAACAACTAAGCATAAAATTAAATCATTCACTTGACAATAAATGACCATCGATTTTTTAAAAATGCTTAAGCATAGATCTAATCGATTCACTTGATAAATAACAATTAGTGGTTTGTAATAAATAATTAAGAGGAGATTTAAACCATTCACTTTTTAATTAAAAATCACAAGGGAACAAGACATATAGATAGATAATGTTTTGTAGATTTAATTACATTATGGACATTGGAGACGATGATAATGGGATAGATGATAGGAGAGATATACATTACGATAAGTAATTTAGCATACTATAGGTAATTTTATTATGTTACTCTATATTACAATGCTAAAATAATTTGCCACAATTTGGGTCCAAAACTTCCAAGTGGAGGCATGCCAACAAATAAAGCGTGATCAAGTGGTCTCACAAATAAAAAAATAAGTGTTACCAGGTCTTATCAATCGATTGAGATGACACACTTTATATCTAAACTATTATTATGTTTTTTTCTTCCATATGAGACAACATGCTTTACCATTATCCAGATATCAATTTTTTGATATTTCAATGCTAAAGTCAGTATGGCATTCGATATCTGGCATCCAGTATCTGCAGCATCTTGAGGTTATCTGAGATCCATCCTGATATTCCATATTCAACTGGATTTCCAATATCTGTCTGATATTTGGTATTAGAAACCACCCTTCTTTCTACCAGATGTCAGTTGTCTGATACCAGATGACAGAAGACATTAATTGAATCCTTCTAATTTGGGTTTTATCTTGTTACTTTTCTGAGTTCAGACGATTGACATACTGGTTTATGACAATTTGCATAATTTTTATTTATTGGGTTAAAGGGTATAATATAAAAAAAAGGATAACATACTGGATGAGTTCATCAGATTGACTTGGTCAAATCCGCTTTGGGGATGCCAGTAGGACCATTAGCTTCAAACCATCTTAGCCCTCATTTTATCTTTTAAAACTTAGTATATATTCTCAGTTGAAAAAAGCTAGGGAGAAATCCAACGAATATGTTTTTCTATTGAGTATTTTAAAATATTAGTGATTTTTTAAAGTAAATTTGTCACGTAATAAAAGTCTTTTGATGTAAAGAAAAAGTCTTAATTAATAAACTGTATTCATGCCACTTAGGAGATATAAATTAATCAGTAACTCCTGGAAGCCCAAATAATGAAATAACATTATTTTCTTCAGGAGTCGAGTTTAGTATGGTGATTAAGCATTGGTAATCTGTCTCAGTTATGATTTCTTTAGATAATAAATTAACTTTAAATCCAGTGGAAAATACTTTACTTCACAAGACATAAAACTGATTAATACCTGAAAAACTTTTCATCGCATTATTTAGTAGGGAGTGGAATATTTCCAAAATCATAATAAACGGGTTTACAGTTTTCACCAGAGACTACTTCATTGTGCCTTTAACAAACAATAACTATTTATAAAAAAATAAATGTACAATAGTAAACAAAAATGAATAAATTTGGAAATCCATTCCAAATTTAGGAGTAGAATATCCTATTTCTCATCCCTTATCTTTCCCCCTCGAAAATCATCAATAATCTCTAGATTAGACCAAAACCGAGAACAACGATCATAAATTACCAACGACTTTACATTATCCTTTTCCAAGAGAAAAACCCCATTGGAGACGAATTTCGGGCAAGTATGGAATTATTCGCCGAATTACATAACACCGGAGCAAAAATAAATCACCGGAGAACAAAAAAAAGCACAAACAGACATACCATTGGCTGCGCTGACAGAAGAAGCCACGTGGACCATTTGATGACGTCAGCCTCCTGTCTCTTTCTCCAGGTCTCTGCACCTTTAAAGGAAAAAAAAAACGCCGGGGAAGGAGGCTCCTGAGAGACTAACTTGTTCCTTCTCGGAAGAAGGAAGAATCCTTCCTTCTTTGCTTGCTTCCTTTCTTCCTCGTCGGATGATTTGTATAATTAGAAGGGAAGGCTAGCAAGAGACGGAGGAGACGGAGAGAGGGTAAGGGTAGGTGTTGGTGTACTGGAAGTAAACGGCGCCGCCGGCTGGGACGGGGAGGCCGCCGTTAACCAGGCAGTCGTCGAAGCCAAGGCGACGGAAGATCTTGGGGTTGATCAGACGGACGGTACTGAACCATCCGCAGTGGAGATGAACGGCGGAGATGCCTCCCCCCCCGGGGCTGCTGCATCCCCGATCGAGACACGTGTTCAAGATCTGTACGCTGTAGGTCGGGATGCCGTTTGGTTGCGGCGCCGTCTGCGCCTGGTAGACGACGATGTAGTCCTTGCTGCAACTTCCGTCGCCGGATCTGTCTGGATCTAACGCCGTTTCAACCGCTTCTTGATCTGTGGGCGGGAAGATCGTTGTCAGCGGTTTTGCTGTTGATCGATGAATCGGAGGAGCAGAGTTGCGGACTGGTTTCTCGATTCTTATCATGTCGGATGAGATTTTGTTTTTCTTGGATGGAATTGATGAACGCCCTCGAATTGGAAGTAGAAGTGTTGTAGAAAATGGAGGTCGAAGAATCGGAGCAGAGTTGAGGAAATTTTGTTTTTCTTTGATGGAATTGATGAACGCGCTCGAATTTGAAGAAGAAGTGTTGTCGAAAATGGAGATCGAAGAATCGGAGTAGAGTTGAGGAATTTTTCTTTTTCTTGGATGGAATTAAGAAACGCGCTCGAATTGGAAGTAGAAATGTCGTAGAAAATGGAGATCGAGGAATCGAATCAAAGTTGAGGAAATTTTATTTGTCTTGGATGGAATTGATGAACGCGCTCGAATTGGAAGAGGAAATGTCGTAGAAAATGGAGATCGAGGTCTTGGATGGAATTGATGAACGCGCTCGAATTGGAAGAGGAAATGTCGTAGAAAATGGAGATCGAGGAATTGGAGCAGAGTTGAGGAAAATTTCTTTTTCTTGGATGGAATTGATGAACGCGCTCGAATTGGAAGTAGAAATGTCGTAGAAATGGAGATCGAAGAGAGTCGCCTGCGTTCTATTAAAAAAGAATGGAGATCGCCGATCGGTTCTCAGAAATTGGATGAGGAAGACGTGATAATAGAACACGTTTAGTCCTAGAATTTAGTCTTGTCGTCCGGCGTAAAATTCGAGAGGCCCAAGAGATTCGAATTGATTCTCCAAAAAAATAGAGATCACAAAACAAAATTAGAACGCATGCCGTCGTATAAAACAATCTCGTCATCCGTCGTAAAATCCATGGCATCATCGCCTCCGTTCTCCGAAAAAAAAAAGAGATTAACCGATATAAACACGGAAATTACGAGCAGACGACGTAAGAACAGGTGTTGTCCAATTATCATTATCAGTGTCCTCTTCCTGCGTAAGATTCAAGAGATCGAAGAGATAAACCAGCGTTCTCCGGAAAAAAACGGATATCGTCGATGCAGAAGACTCAACAATACTCAATGCGCTATCAGAAAAATCTGTATCATCATCCGTCCTAAAATTCAAGAGATCGAAGAGATACACCAGTGTTGTCTGGAAAAAACGGAGATCGTCGATGCCGAAGACGCAAATAATACGCTATGCGCCGTCCTAAAAATATGAATCATCATCCGTCGCAAGATTCAAGATATCGAAGAGATACACCAGCGTATTCCGGAAATGTGGAGATCGTCGATGCAGAAGACGCAAACAATACACAACGCGCCTAAGATCGAGGAAATACGTGTCATCATACGTCCTAAGATTCAAGAGATCAAAGAGATACATCAGCGTTCTCCGAAAAAAACGGATACGTCGATGCAGGAGACGCAAACAATAACACAATGCGCTGTCCTAAAATTCTCTATCGTCATCTGTCGTAAGATTCACGAGATCGAGGAAATACGTCCAGCGTTCTCCGGAAAAAATGGAGATCGTTGATGCAGAAGACGCAAAAAATACAAAATGCGCCGTGGTAAAAATCTTTCTCATCATCCGTCGTAATATCCAATAGATCCGCGAGAAATGAAGAACAGGAAAGAACACGAGATCAAAGTTTAGAGATCGAACTGTGCGACGCGACGCCGACGAAGAAGCAAGGCGTAAAGGAGAGCGCCGCCAACACCAGAGACAGCAGCCGCGCCAAGGACGTCGCCATAGCTCTGTCTTCAGACTAAAGAACCAGTCATGGCCGGACGCGCGCAGAGAGACTTATATAGCTCCTCGGCGCGTGTAAATAGAAACGATGACGTGTCAGAAAACTATTGGCTGACCGCCGCCGGGTCTGGAATCTTCTAACCGTACGAGTTTGTTACGATTCAAATTTCCAGGGGAAGCTATAAAAGGAGCTTCTCGCAGCAGGAGAGAGAAAGAGTGACTGCGAGAAAGAGTTAGAGAGAGAGAGAGAGAGAGACGTCGAAGGAGAAGCAGAAGAAGCAACTTCGCCATGTCCATTCGCTTACAAGGTACTCCTCTCCCTCGATCAATCTCGATCTCTGTCGCTTTCTCTTGCTCACTCGTGCGCTCTCAATTTGTCTGTAGCAATTCAACATTCTGCGATCAGATTTACTCCTGCTGTTCGTCCTTTCTGTCGGTTCATTTCTTGGAACGAGGAACTGTTCCTCCGCCTTGATTGTAGCGTCTACAGCGAGGGATTGAGTATCAGAGAACGAGAGAATCAGAGAGCGGCGTGCAGAGTTTCTGTTTGAGGCAAGGAGGCAGAGCACTAGCCGTCGTTGATAGAGGAGTAATTCTTCGCCTTTCTTAGGAATACCTGGAACGATCGGCCGACAATGAGAGAGACAATTTGATCGACGCGTGCGGAGTTTCTGTTCGTGGCAATCGAGTCAGATCAGCAGCCGTCGCTGATGAACGATTAATTCTTCACCTTTTTTAGGAATACCTGGAGCGATCGGGCAAGAATGAGAGAGACAATTTGATCGACGCGTGCGGAGTTTCTGTTCGTGGCAATCGAGTCAGATCAACAGCCGTCGCTGATGAACGATTAATTCTTCACCTTTCTTAGGAATAACTGGAACGAGCGCGGCTGCCGGAGAGAATGAGATAGACAATTTGACAATGTACTGTTCGGGGAGGACGACGGAGTAAGACGGACGGAACGGTAATTCCGTCCGTCAGCGAGGCTGGACGGAACGGCATTTCGTCCACTCAGTCTACAGTTAGTTCCGGCATCGGATAACGGACGGAAGAGCTGGCATGATGTCAGAACGGATGACGTATCCTCATTCATTTTTAAGTCTGAGACGTAACGGAAGGCCCGTAGGCTGTCAGGAGGGATGACGTTTTGAGACGGAACGGATGTCAGTTCGTCATCCACCCTAATTTGTTAGAACTTAGAATAGAGGAAACGGTGTCAGAACTGTAGCAGGCTCTGATGGAGAGGAAGCAGGGAACGGTTTCCCAGGCAACACGCTGCGTTGGCGCCTCCTGAGCAGAAAATTGTCGGAGAATTTCCAGTGTGGGAGATAAAAAAGTACGAGTATTTTTTTATTTTTCCGAAAGGAGGTTTATTAGCCTTCGCCCTACTGGTTCTTGGGATTATCACCGTGCTGATAATCGTCAGTTCTAGATTTACATTTGTCTGTTGCGAGGAGTTTTTCAGAGTTGGGATTATCACCAGATCGGTTAATTAGTAGTGATCTTCAATGTTTAGCCAGATTTACTTCGATATCTTTTTCTCTTGTTTTTTAGATTTAAATAGAGTCTGAATTTATATTATTAAATGTAGATGGAGTTTACCGACATAGTTTAGCTTTTAAACTTACTTATTAAATTTATGCATGTCGATTCTAAATATTTAAACAAAAATTGATGCTACATCCAAATATTTAATTAAGATCAGGTTTATGTCACATTCAATCGCCAAAGATGATTTGATTTGAGATAATTGAATCATACATTACACTGTTGATTTCTCATTGTTATCACCTCGTGATCTTCTTTATTTCATCATTTATTCCTTGGGTATCACTTATGGACCTATAACTTGGTATTAAAGACTCTGCTCCCAACATTTTGGACCAATTCGAGAATAGAAGGATCATGGAATGGTACAAATTAATCAGGCTCATCAAGATGTATCATTTCTTTTCTTGATATATGCTAGTTGTGAAAATTAACAGGATTTCCATGGAACAAGTCTTACGAAATGAATAAGGCATTACTTGCATTATTCTATTAGAGTCTAGAAAATTATTAATTACTTTTTTCCATTAATATTTTGTTACAAGATAATTGACTACACAACTATGCATTCTATAAATTACATTATTGATATGTTAGTAAATGGCTCTCATCGTGGTCAATACGTGACCTTAGAATTATAATACTTTGATGATCTGACGTTTTGTCATTTGATGTTCATATGCCATTGAACGTTTTATACATTGATCTCAACAATAGTGTGGCCTTCTTCGTTTCTGTCACTGAATCCATCCTCAACAAAAATATTATGACAACTTCTATCAGCATGTAAATCTTAAAATAAATACAAACCTTTCTTACAATAACTTAGTTTACTATAGATATCTCATGCAATATGAAAAAAATTAAGCCAAGGTTTTATAGTATTGTATGATATATATATATATATATATATCATTTAGCCCTATTCTCTCTCCTCTCTCTTGGGTGATTAGTCCCACATGGATGGATTATTTTGATCACCCTACTCCTCTTGCCTATATCAAGGCATGTATTTCTCTTTATTCTAATCATTCAATAAAATAATATTTTCTCACACAGGAATCATAAAATTTCTTGACAATCAAGATATCAACAAAGATATTCAGAAAATAATTTTAAACTTGAAATAATTTGTTGCTTACTTATTTCATGAATGATAAATACTTGAAGAGATTTCCAGGATCTTTTTGAGTATGATCAACATTTCTTTCTGGGTCTAATAATGATCAAAAATTTATTTAGGATGGTTTTATTTTAAAATAAGTCATTAATCTTACCTAAGAAAATAAAATTTTAACATTGAAAAGAGAATACTGTTTCATACATTTTAAAATTTGAACTTATGACAAAAATTAGAGGTTTTACAGATTAAACAACAGATTACGTAATTTTTCAGTAAAAATTTTAAATTTATTGAGTAATGAATGACTTACATAAATTTAATTTTGAAAAACCAGACAAGACTAATTAAAATTTGTAATTAAAATGGGGACTGAAATTAGTTAGGGGAATACATGTTGATAATACTCTTATCTTAATTTAAGGTTGATTTAGGTTTAATTGTCTCAGTATTATAAAAGTTTGTACTCGAAAGGTCATTAGAAAATCAATCCCTTTAAGTAAGTTTAATTTATTTAAAAGGATAAGTTCCATAACTTTATCAATTTAAAAATATGTTTTTTGCACGAATCTAGAGGCCAATGTCATTACTAATGGGGGATTCAAGAACATATGTTGTTTGTGTTTAGTTATTCGGTGTCATGTTTAAACTTCTCTTTGAATTAGTTTTGATGGCATTGATTAATGGGCACCCATGATGGTTTAGGACCTCGATTTGGATGAGAGAATGGTGATTATTGCATGGAAGACTCAGAATGGAATCAAAGCAGTATCAACAAAAATATTAATCCAAACAACCGGGCACAAGTCACATTCATGATTTAATGGATCCTTCATTGAGACATGTTGAGCTTCATATGTGTGCAGCCTATAGATGTATCCATGTGATCCTTGGCACGTGAAATATCCTCTGCCTAAAGGAGCTCTGTTCACGCTTCTTCGTCGTCGTTATGTCGTTCTGATTGCATCGAGAATGGAGAGGAGCTAAGGGGAGAAGGGAGAAGAAGGTGAAGATCCCTGAACAGTTTTAGCCTTGGTGAATTTTGTTCAAGACCTTCCCCTACTTATACTTAGTGTGTATTTTTCATAAAACCCCAAACTTTAAAAATATCTACTGTTATCCACAATAGCAAGTGTGTGACTCTCTAGCCCCAAGTATTAGCCGAGTTAACGGCTCTAGTGGCCCAATAACCTTTATTGGACTTCTAAATAATTAAGGATATCATAATAAAGATCAATTAATGATGGATCAATTTAACCCAATCCATAAGTGGAGTCTTCAGCATCTAGGGTACCAAGATACACCTCGTGCTCTATAAGATACAAAGGAGAATGTATCAACTCATTCATGAAACATATTTATCTTTTTTTACCACATACGTATAGTCCCTCATCCACTTGATACTCCTATGATGCCTTAGGTATGTTCAACTACCGAACCCTAATCACTCATTTTAATAACTACTAATGCATTCAAAATTCAACAAAGAACTCTTCTCCAATATTCCCTTGCCTTGGACAAGGATTTCATCGCATTATCTTCCTTGATCTGTCGCCTCCTATAACAAGGGTTTAGAATTATGTCTTGACCACTAAAGTGTCTTCATGAATTTTTTGTTGCACCCAAAAAAAGACTATTTACAATCCCATGATTAGGAACTCAAATGTCATATTCAAAGTATAATTGTTCATCCATAAGACATCTTTGGTGTCTCAAGTCTAAGGATTTCATACACAACCAAGTAATAAATCAACCTGATTGACACTTTAATATAATAACATTCAGGGATTTATATTGATGAATTCAATAAACTATTTCTGCAAAAAGCACCTATAATCTATCTTTAGTCTCTCCACACTAACGGCTATTAGACATTGTCATTTTGTTCTGTTCGTTGAAAACAAACCGAAAATTCGCATAAACGAACCGCACAGGGGTCTGTTCATTTGTGCGAAAATTAGAACAAATGTTCAAAAAAGTCTCACAATTTGCACAAATTCGCACAAATAGAACAATTCACAGAGGAAACAAATTCGCACAAACCAAACAAATTCGCACAAACGAACAAATTCTCACAAAACGAACAAAATTCGCACGAAAATAACATAATTCGCACGTAGAGTACAAAATTGCATACAATTGTTCCTAAATTGCATAAAACTGCACAAAATTGCCAAAAATTGTTATGCATCTACCAAAGTATATTATACTAAAAATATTCTAATTTATTATACATTACACTAATTCACAACACACCATCTTCAGTAGAAATTTTATCAGTACAAATCTGACAGTCATTGAATCTAGTGATAATGTCATTTATAGTTTAATGGTACCTGATATGTCAGGGGTTTATGTCATTGTTGTAACTTAGATTTAAGAAAAAAGTTTGGATTATTTTAATGAATTCATTTGGTAATTTATTCAGCAGAGCGGATTATATTAAATTCGTTTTGGTAATTCATTTGAATTCATTTGGTGACTTAACTGAATTCATTCGGTATTAAAAGAAAGGAATTAATGGATTTAAAAGATTTTTGAGAATTAATTTCATTAAAATGACTTATATGAAGCCAAGTGTACTTCCATATTTTTCTAGAATTTAGTTAGAGTGTGGAATGATTAGATTTCAATAATAATAAATTAAGGTATTTGTTCTTAATTTTTGCAATTTTTAATCTCTATCTCTTCAATTGCTCCACTTTGTGACAGTTTGCCGCCGACAGATTTGCGATCAAAGATGTTTTCAAAAACAAATATCTAAGACCACTGAATCTGAAATCACCAAATATAATCTTGCCAATGCATCCCATAAATATCTAAGACCACTTTAGAGTCTTTTTTCTTGCTTGTTCTTACATAGAGAGAGAGAGAGTGATACCCTTCAAGAATTTGATCTACACATCATCATCATCTTCTCAGATTTTGAATAATGTATCTATCCATCTATCTTCCATGTATCCGGATGCCTTAGAAGCTCTGTTTCTTTGTTGTCTCATGAGAAGGTAAAATGTGACCTGATAAACGCAGAAATAAACTGTGAAAGAAATATCTCCACAGATAACATGGAAAATGAAACCAAAACAAGCCATAGAAAGTACACGATGATTGCACAAAAAACTTGTAGCAAAGTAAGGAAAAAATAAACAACAAACGTGTTAATAAATGAACGCAGTTATTTATCATTTCATGGCCCTCACGTGAAGATAACTTTTTTTAGTTCTCATACATAAAAGACCCTAAGACAGAAGGTATGATGGGTGTATCCAAACCGTAATGAATTCAAGATGCCGTTTTTGAAATTCAAATGTTAGGGTTCCTAGTTTTGTCAGGAGAGTGTTGTGAGTTCAAATCAGTATTTACCTTAGTTTGTGTTGAAAGATGCATCATAGACGAGTACAAAAAAAAGGAAGTGAAATGTCTCAAAAATAAATTAGAGTGCAAAAATTTATTAACAAATTAAGTGTGGGCACAGAACCTACCACGAGTACACAAATTTTATCAAAAATGGAAATCATATAATTGGACAAGCACAAGAAAATCATATATTTGGACAAGCACAAGAAAACCCATTGGGCTTGTACATCTACTGCGGCAGGAAAAATATTCAATTGAACAATCACCGGGGATCCTTTTTTTCCTTATTTTTTATCACCATGGAAGAAACTGATCATAATCTGTAAGTATTTTACAGCAGAACTTCTTCGATTTCCTTGTTTTTCACCCATAGATGATACACTAAAATCATCACCATCCAACGTCAAAGAGAAATACTAAATTCCAGGACTTAGTGTCTCAAGGCTAAACTCGCAAGGTCCAAAGTGCAGATCCCCGTGGCGCAAACCCAACATCCTGCTCATTATTATTCCTCCATTCCATGTTAAAGACCCACTTCACCAAGAACAAAACAGATTCCTGATTAAATTGCAGGCGGATTTGGCGCTGGTTT
This sequence comes from Wolffia australiana, assembly GCF_029677425.1. Taxonomy (NCBI): domain Eukaryota; kingdom Viridiplantae; phylum Streptophyta; class Magnoliopsida; order Alismatales; family Araceae; genus Wolffia; species Wolffia australiana. The sequence continues at coordinate 4,688,743 of NC_135854.1, read as the reverse complement.
TCATAGATTAAAGGGAATTTATTTAGCTGAGTTCATGGCGAAAGCAGTTCTAGCAGAGAGGAAGGAAAACCCAATCAGATCAAACAGTGTATGAGGATTCGGAGATAGAGAGAGAAAAAATATTTCTGTCAGTCTCTATTTCCCCTCCCTCTATCCATGTCGAACTAGTAGAGAGAGAAACAGCTAGAGCAAGACACATTGGCCTGCCCCACAACAAGGGATCTTGGAGTTGGAATTTAATAGAGTAATGTAATTAAAGGCATCAACAGTTTCTGAAATAGAATTGGAATTTATTCATCAAATAGACTTAATTATCAAGTCACATTGTATTTATCAAGTCACATGCCATTAAAACAAATTCATCAAGTCATTTAGATTCAGTAGTCATAAAATAGACTTAATTAATAGAAATCTAGTTCTGAAGACAGAATTAGCAGGAAATAAGGCGAATCACGGCGAAAGATAATGCACATATCAAACTTTAAGGAGAAACAAAATAATAATTTTACTCTTACTTTGGCAAGTGTTTTTTCCCGCAAGAGTTGCCTTGTTCAGCTTAACATCAAATTTGTCAAAGAAATAATAGAGTTCTCTAATTTTAAAAAAAATTGATTGTACAATACACTGGTCAAGGAGCAGCGATTGAGTCTAACTGGTGGGTGCGTTCACACAAATGTCAAATGGCCCATCATCTTCATCATCGTCTTAGTCCTCATCTGCTCTCAAGTCATTGTTGTTGTACCATGACTTCAACATCATTAGGACTTCAAAGCTCTTTGCTGTGAGCCCAATCTCCTTTAGCTGATTATACGGAGACCTTCAGAGAATAGACGCTCACATGCCGCACTCGTCGCTTGAACAGCTAGGAATTTCTTTGCAACCAATGCTTACGCGGGGTAATAAAGCTGACTTGTTATGGGGGTAAAATTAATCAGATATGCAATCAGGAAAGCACCAGATTAGGAATATACAAAATGCAAATTATATGATACATGTAGTCTTCCACCAATGCAACACCTTTGTACCGAAAGCTGAGGGGGCCATCGCATATACATCAAGCTTTTCAATTGGATCAACTCTTTGTGGTTGTTCAGACGGATCTAGTAGTTCTTCGAGCTCCATTTGTATGAAATCACTCGTCGTTGATAGAGCAGATGATTCGGTGGGTCAACTCCCAACATTCCTGGATACTGAATGTGACTCCATGATATTGCGGATGGTAGATAGAACATCCTTCTTAGCATGTGGATCAATCAAGCGAAGCTTCATGGATGGTTCAAGTAGAGAGGCAATAGTGAAAGCCTCATTTCGTGTCAGTACCGCACATATTTTTCTAGCTTCACCCGCATAGCAGAATAAACATTGGATAAGGCATTCCTTTGCCTAGCGGACATAGCGTGTCCAACAGGAAGCATGGAAGAGTTTGTTACTCTCACTCTAATTCACTCAAGATGCCTCATCAATCCCTTAATAATGACTATACCCTCATTTGACGTCGGTGACTTGCTCCGAATAGCGACAGAGGTACCGTGCTGAAGTGGTTTGAGTTAGTAGATAATTTTTTCTTCTAGGTCCCATTCTGCGTCAAGTAAAGAACATTTATGAAGAGCGGTTGACATTATCAAATCGATAACAAATTTCTTCTCAAAGCATCCGCGTAGCATTTTGAAAGTTGAGCTCCACCTTGTAGGGTAATCTATCGAGATCCTCCTCGTATTTGACATATTTAAATATTGGCAGTAGGAAAAATATTTCGTCTCTTCCTTCTATGATCCTTGCATGGCAATGACCACCTCTCTTAGGCGCCCAACAATGTCCCCTAAGGAAATTGCCGAAGGATCCGACTCCTCCGTATCGAACACATTGTCAAGGTTTGTGATGTCGGACGTCGTCAAGACGTCGTCCGGTCGACACCGAGGGTAACGGCTCGGTATCGAATCAGGATCTCAATCGGACGACGACAGGCAGCTTCGTCCAAGAATGTTGATGGACAGGTAAATATAAAGACGATGAGGAGTGAAAAATCATACGTGTAGTACGATGCGAGTGCCGAGATGCAGGGTAGCCGTTCCAGAGATTGACGGGGTCGCTATACATGAGGTCAAACGGACCTCCCAAACCTCGCCCGAGAGGGTCGAGGGCGAGTACGTTGCCGAACGGGAATATCCCGCTAGTATGCTCACACTCGTCGGGCTCGACCGACTCATACCAGCCAGGTAAGACTCTCGAGAAGTCGTCGTCGTCATTTTCTCAACATGTCTCGCCCTCACCTATATCTAACCCGAGCGCGGAGGAGGCAATGCAAAAGAGCACTGAAGAAAGTAAGAGACGTAAAGGGACAGGGTAAAGGGGTACCTTCGTCGCGCTAGCGACGGATAGTTCGTATCAACTAGATCCGGAGAGAACATCAGGTCGATGGCGCTGACGTTTGACGGGCGGGCACGACGGGTGGCGTGGGGCACGAGCGTGGCAAGGAACGGGCCTCACGAGCGAGGGTGCTGGCGCGTCGGGCACGGCCGGCGGTTGAGCGTCGCAACTTGCGTGTTGGTCACGGGCGCTGGGCGGAGAACTAGCGTTGCGCAGGTGGCAGCAAGGTGCGGGCGCGGACAGGTAGTGGGCGCGGACTAAGCTTGGGCGCGGTGCGGGTGTAAGACCAACGCAGTGCTGGGCGCGATTCGCAGCCGGAGTCACGGCCGGCGGGGTTGGTGCGGAGCAGGCGCGGCACTGGACGAGGACGGGCGGCGGCGTTTGGCGCAATGCAGCGGGCACTTCCCAGCAGCTGCGCTCAAACAATAGCCTTTGGCGTGGCGCGGCGGGTGCGAGGCGTTGTGGGCGCGAGGCGTCGCGGGCGCTGCATGGCGCAGGCACGACGACACGGCGATAGGCGCCGGGCTGGTGTGGCGCTGGCGCGAGCCGCAGCCGAGTCACGACCGGCGGGGTCGACGTGGAGCATGCACGGCACGAGACGTGGGCGGCAGCGGTGTTCGGTGTGGCACGGCGGAGCGTCCTCAGCGGCAGCACGCGAGCAGCGTCGTCGACGCGGTGCGACGGAGCGTCCTCAGCGGCAGCGCACGAGCAGTGGCATTGGCGCGGCGCGGCGGGGCGTCCTTAGCGGCAGCACGCGAGTAGCAGCGTCGGCGCGACGCGGCGGAGCGTGAGGCATCGCGGACGCTACACAAGCGCGGGCGGCGCGGCGACGGTGGCAGCGGTAGGAGCAGCGGGCTGTGGAGGGTGGACGACAGTGCCTGAGTGCATCGGTAGCGGTCACAGGCAGGTACGGTGGCGGTGGCGTTCGGCCGTGGGTGAAGGCAATCCGGCCGAGCGACGGTCGACGGCGGGGCACGGCGGTGATCAGGCGGGAGGGCGGCAGCCGGCAGTGTCCTCCCCTCTCTCTCTTCTCTTCTCTTCCCTCTTCTCCCCTTCCTTCTTCTTCCTCTTCTTCTCTCTTCTTCTTCTTCTTTCTTCTTCTCTTCTTCCTTCTCCTCTCACGACCTGACTCTTCAACTTCCAACGTTATAATTCAAAGAAACTTCAAGAGTGGTCTTGGGGGGGCGCCCACCCCTCCTTATATAGGAAGGATGAAAATGGGCCCCCTTAAACAACAAGGAGAAAAGGAAAATGAAAGAAAATAAGGGGCTTGTCAGGCCCATCAAGGTATGTGGGAGGGGAAGATGTCCTCATATGGGCTCTTCCCCTCACTACAACGACAAAATGAAAGACGAAGAACGAAGAAGGAAAATAAGAAACGGGTAAGTAGAGTGAGCTGTAGACGAAGGTGGCGCGTCGTCACGGCAAATATCTGAACTCGGGGTCGCGCGTCGCTGCTGCAGCTCGTCGTGTCAGCTGGACACGTGTCGAAGGCGGGCTCGATGACAGTGTTGGCTCCTCGCGTGACGATCCTGCGATGTCGGAATGGCGCCGCGCCATCAGTTTGTGAGGTTTACTTCATCAATGAAACTTGACTCGGGCCCATCGTCGACAACATCGAGTGCTTTCAATCCAGCCTGCATAACTAATTTAATCACATGCGCAATATACAACCCATGTCTCTTTGTTTTAAAACGGGGGTTCACTACGCGCAACTCTCGTTCTAATGTTGCCATCATTGTTGAATTATTCGAAGCATTGTCTATCATAACTGTGCATACCTTTGCACTCAACTTAAAATTGGCCAGAACCTCCAACACAATCTTCCTCAAGCACTCCCCACTATGCGAGCCCCCCAACTGATGTATAGCGAGGACACATTCACACATTTTCCATACGGTAAGTCCTATAAATGAGATTCGATTGGCAGAAGTCCAACAATCTAGAGTAATGACCACTTTATCGACACTCTCTAATCGGTCACGAATACCTATCTTCAACTCAATGTAAAGCTTGAAACATTTTTCCTTCACAGCCCTTGTCGATGGAATCGATATCTCCTCCTGTGTGATGTATCACAATAGTCGTATGAAGTATTTTTTACTTAAAATATTTCGCGGTGAGGCTGACTGAAAAATAAAGCGTACAGCTCTTCTTTTGTCGTCTCTGACGTGCAACCTGTGAAGTACAATTTGTCTGTACTTTGTCGGTCAAAGATGTTAGCCACTAATGGTTGGTTAGAAGAGCTCCCTTATTGACCCTTCAATTCATTATACTCTTTACGGTGCACATTTAGCAAATGTTGCCATAAGACCGTACTGCGACTATACTTGTTCTGCTCTACTGTCACTGCACAACCCCTAGTATGAGTCGCACATAAATTGCATGTGAAAACCTTAGGCGCCACCTCTGTGAAGTGTATCCGTGCAGCGCATTTGTTCTTTCTCTTTCTCTTCTTTTCGTTGTGGCCAACACTCCCCTCTGACAATGCAGAGCTCTCAGAGGAAGCAGAAGTATGCGATCGAGGTGTTCTAGGCATCTTAAATTACAATTTCATCCTAAATTACGAGAAAGATAGATAGATCGATTGGGAGACAAATAGAGAGAAATCAACAGAAACGTTTCCAAATATTAGCTGATCCATTTTTACGCAATACAACATAAATACCATGGTTTATTCAAGAAAACAATGTTTCATGAATCAAACATAAATACCATGGTTTTAAAATTTTAATCAAGGGGATGCCAACCATTCCATTGGAATACGATGAAGAAATCAGGGCAATACTTCTGTTGAAAAAAATACAGTTTGATCTTTAGAATGTCATTGTAGACAAATACACCTTTATGATCCTATCATTCCATGTGCAAAGGACAACAGAAGCTGTTATTTTTTAAATCATGTCAAAGAAAGTATTCAGTACTGAATGACTTCAAAACAATAGTAAAATAGAATCAAGAACAGATAACTTACTTCCTGAATTTTTTTGTGACAGAATATCCTTCTCAAAAGAAGATTTGTTTCTAAGTGATGATCAATACAACCAAAAATTTACGCGGACATAGAGAGAGAGAGTGAAATCAACATAGAGAAAAGGAAGTTATATGAAAAAAGCAAGCCAAATCAACACAAACTGAAATTAAAATGAAAAAAGAAAACTTACCAAAACTAAGCAACCCGAATTCCGAAAAGGCTGTGCTTCCTATGCTCCTTAGCCGAATCCGTGCCAGAACAGAGAGTCTGTCGGGTGCCAACAGAAACTGTACAGAGAGAGTGAGAGTTTGGATAACCTAACGACTATGTGTAGAGACAGAGAATTGGAGAAGAAGAGGGAGAGGGAGAGGGAGAGGGAGAGAGTGCGAGTGAGAGTGAGAGACAGAGATTAAGAGAGAAAGAGAGGGAGAGGGAGAGAGTGAGTGAAAGAGAGAAGAAGAGGGAGAGGGTGAAAGTGAGTGAGAGAGAGGAAGACAGAGAGAATGAGAGTGACACTGAGAGTGAGAGACGGAGAATCGGAGAAGAAGAGGAAGAGGGAGAGAGTGAGTGGAAGAAAGAAGAAGAGGGAGAGGGAGAGCGTGAGGAAGTGTGTGAAGGAAAGAAAAATAGGGAGAGGGGGAGAGAGAGGTAGAGGGATAGGGAGAGGGAGTGGGAGAGAATGATAGTGACAGTGACAGTGAGAGTGAGAGAGAAGGAGATGGAGAGGGAGAGGGAGAGAGTGAGTGAAAGAGAGAAGAAGAGGGAGAGGATGAGAGTGAGTGAGAGAGAGAAGAAGAGGGAGGGGGTGAGGGTGAGTGAAAGAGAGAATAAAAGGGAGAGGTTGAGAGTGAGTGAAGGAGAGGAAGACAGAGAGAATAAGAGTGACAGTGAGAGTGAGAGACAGAGAATTGGAGAAGAAGAGGGAGAGGCAGAGGGAGAGAGTGAGAGTGAGAGTGAGAGACAGAGACTAAGAGAGAAGGATAGGGAGAGGGAGAGAGTGAGTGAAAGAGAGAATAAGAGGGAGAGGGTGAGGGTGAGTGAGAGAGAGGAAGACGGAGAGAATGAGAGTGATAGTGAGAGTGAGAGACAGAGAATTGGAGAAGAAGAGGGAGAGGGAGAGGGAGAGAGTGAGTGGAAGAAAGAAGAATAGGGAGAGGGGAAGGGAGAGGGAGAGAATGAGTGACAGTGAGAGTGAACGACAGAGAAATGGAGACGGAGAGGGAGAGGAAGAGTGAGTGAGAGAGAGGGAGATAGAGAGAATGAGAATGACAGTGAGAGTGAGAGACAGAGAAATGGAGACTGGGAGGGCGATGAGAGCGAGAGGAAGAGATAGTGATAGAGCGGGAGACAGAGAATCAGAGTGATAGTGAGTGTGAGAGATGGAGAAATGGCGAAGAGGGAGAGGGAAAGCGAGAGGAAGAGTGAGTGAAAGAGAGAAGAAGAGGGAGAGGGAGAGGGAGAGAGTGGGCAAGTTTGTATCTCGCTGAGAGATTAGGCAGCTGGTGATCTGAGAAGGTTCAGTGCCGGAAAAAGCTCCAGTGCGCTCCTAATCCAACGGCCGTAGCAATGAGTGAGGAAGGACTGGGAGAGCAACGGCTGACAAGGGATGGAGGTTGCTGGGGGACTGGGGGAGAGATGGCCGACAAGGGACGAAGGGACTGAGAGGGAGTAGGGGGGGGGGGGAGAGAGGGGGGGGGAGACTGGGAGAGCGACAAGCCGATGAGGGATTGAGGAGGGATGTATTTTTTTATGTATTATTTTTAAAATAATACAAAAAAATTGGCACAATTTGCACAAACCGAACCAAACACAGGTCTGTGCAATGTTCTATGCAAATTTGATTTTGTTCTGTTCGGAAATCCAAACAGAACGAACAATTCGCAAAAATTCACACAAAGCAAACAGAACGACCATGTCTAATGGCTATGAGGTCAGTTATATTCATCATATGAGTGAGACTAGATCATGATATTTTATCTAGATATTTTGATGCACATGCTTAAAGACTCTTGATCTCGCACTATGATCTCATCATAATTCACTGAGTCCAATCATGTATTCATAGGCTTCATTATAAGCATCACACATCACTATAATTAATACATTAAATGAATGAACAATGAACAAGATGTGGATTGTGTGAATTGCTTATCGGTCACGAATATTTCCATTATTTGAGGAAAGAGAAAGAATTGTTTTCTCAAAAATATTTCATGGTCATCTTTAATTAAATCATGATTTAAATTGTATTGGAATTATCTCTTTCATTTTATTCCCTCATGTTCCATGTTCGAAATTGCCATTCAAATCACTAAAACTTAGAGCGATAATTGAAAAAAATATAGGTATAGAATATGATACATATATTTAAAATATGGAATTTCATGGACTATAATTCCAATTCCAATGATGTAGATTTACGAACTGTATCTTGTGCAAAAGGCTAGCTGACCTTACACTAGTTCTAATTCAGGACTCAAGTATAGTTCCGTTCACAATCTTACTCCATCAGTCCAATGAGAACATGCAACTTATAGGATTACTTGCACCCAATATATAAATTTTATGCATATAAAAAACTCTATGTGCATGTCAAGAAGCTTAAAATGAATCTATTTTTTTAGTGAAATTCTGATTTTTTATGAATTTAATATTATTTTTATCAATTTTTATAACATAATCCTCTTAAAGAAATTAATTTTCTAATTTGGATTTTTTTTTCATTTCTTTGACAATATTTTCATTGAGATATTATAAAACAGAATCAATATATTTATAATATTTTTGTTATTTATAAAATATAAATATATTTTTTGTCGCGAATGATGTGTATGAATCAAATAAAGAACAGATTCAAATCTCAATATATGTAATGTGAAGATCAAGGGGGAAAGAGTAAAAATTGATTTATTTAGAGCTCAAAAAACAACCATTCCAGGGATGCAAGTGGCACTCACATGTAATGTCGCAATTGGTTAAAGCATAACTGATGCTCACGTGGTGCAGATAAGTGAAGCCAGATCACGCAATCATTGGTCATTTCTTATCTTTCCTGACATAAATGACACTCATCAGTGTGTCAGTTAATGTAAGAAAATAACATAAAAAGAGAGAAGAATGAAATGGAGCACAGTGACACACTGTCATGTCACATAATGCTTTATAAATTAAAATGCTTTTGTATTTGTGAATGACGTTTGTCAGCATGTCATTTAATGGAAAACAAAAAAGAATAGAAGTGGTGACATTGTGTGTCGCTATGCGCTGCCACATATTAATGATTAATAATTAAAGTTTTTTGTGTTCTTTTTCTTCGTAGGGACACGTCATCCATGGAGTTAACATTCCCAGAAGATGATGTGATCACATTGATCATTAAGTAAGTAATTATTAATATTCTTACCATCAACCGAGACTGAGAAAGCCATAGTGAAGATGATGAGGGGAGAAAAAAAAATGGCCAAGATTTATCCAACTTCATCTATACCCTCTCTCTTTTCTTCTCTGTAAAGAAGCATGGATCTTTCTCTAATTCATCCTTCAATTTATTTCCTATAATTGTGGAAATAAAAACAGGGTTTTGAGATCCATTGGTAATCTCAAAATTAGGGTTTTCACTCGTCATTGCTATTCTTTAAGGTTAATAAATAAAAATATAAACATGTACTCACTTAGTAATCATAGCTAGTAATGAGTACATATTGTCTCCACAGGGAAAAGTGATTATGGATTTAGTATTCTTAATATGGTGATTAGTGAGATTAGAAGAGGTACGTACTACATATGAAATCATCTGACAAGAAAATAGGAGAGGAGATACTGACATTAAGTTGAGGAGACTAATTAGTAGATAGTGATAATTCAGGTTTGAGAAGAGTGAGTAAATGCGTCAATAAAATAAATATGGCGTGAAGCGTGACTGGAATGGGGTAGAGACAAGTCAAATCCCATAAATAATGAGTAAGCTATCGATAAGATGATGATGTGATGGTGGTAAGTTGTAATTTGGAGAACGTATGCAGGTGGTGTGACGGCGAGATGTTATAGTGGAAGCGATGTAAGGTAAAGATGGTTATTGTAAATCGTTAGGTTTGGTTAGCATCACGGTAATTTGTGAGTGCAGGAAAGCTCTCTCTCTTCTATGTCGATTCTTCCCACACACCTAGGGCACCAAGAAAACACTTGATGGATCTCAAAAACTAGTTATTTGCCAATAAGCCCACATGAGTGGGGAGAAATTTTAAGGATGATTTTGACAGTGTTCTACACTTATTTATAGATGATAGGATATAGATGGAAAGAGGAGGGAAAGACAAAGCATCCCTGAGAATTTCAGCTCAATCGGACCTCTGGATCGTCAGTTATTGAGCCTTGAATTAGGAGCAACCCTAGAAGTCCTTTTTTTCTCTCCCTTCTTCATCAGTTCTGATGCTTCCTTTCCGTTTTCAGTAAAGTCATCCAATCACCAGAAATTCATCATAGGCGTGATTTCTTCGTCTTCTGCAATCATGTGTTCTGAGAATTCCATGTGTACCTGTAGTCGAAAAAATAAAGGATGCATTTTTCTTTACTCTTATTTCATCATGGCGGGGCGACATGTCACCCCATGCCCTGTCACTTTCTCTCTCTTTATTTCTTTATGAATGACGTGCTGATGCACGTCATTCAGTTTAGAAAGAAAGAGTAATTCCACCATGATCGCCTAACATGGCACGCATTTCTGTATACCACTTCAGGATCTAAATCACTTGTTAATCAATCGTGGCTGTAGGATCAAATGTGTGCGGCTGCACTTTTTGACTTTTTATGATATATTTATTATAAATATTCTCCATCTGTCACATGGCATTTATTGTGATTTAAATCGTCTTCTTTTTTTATTGGTCCACATCACCTCCTGCAATAAAGTGCGTAAGAAGTCAAATAATAATCGGTACATTATGACATTGCTATTAACGATGCCATAGTGGAACATTTTCACAATGAGTAGTGCACCCAATCCTTGAAGACACTTATGTACTCCTCACTAGCTAAATTTACTTGAGTACAGTTTATAATTTTATTGATTAAACTCAAAAAACCAACAAATTAAAACCCTAATTATCGTCAGGGAAAATAATTCAATTTTTGGCCTTTAAATATTCCAAATTAACTCAATTAATTATTGTCAGGGAAAGCTAGAACTAAAAAGTGAAGGAAAAAACTAATTAAAAATTAGTAGTACAAACTGTTGAGCACCTTATCTGTCCTTATGGGAAAAAATCAAATGAAAAAATAAACAAAAGCATATAAAAATAAAATAATAATTATATTGATTATTTTAAAGTCTATTATTTCAAACTGAAATGATATCCCTAATTGGCCAGTTCTTATAATAGCATAAATTCAAATTCCTAAAGATTATCAATTTAAGTACAGAGTTTTAATTTTTTTCCTTTCACTTAAATTTTATAATAAACAGTTAGAAATTTTACCATAGAAAATCCATGATCATATATTTATTAGATGATTAAGTCACATTTCTATCTCTATTTGTATATTTATTTTTATCTCTATCTCTATCTATCTATCTTTCTCTTTCTCTTTCTCTATCTCATATCTATCTCTATATCTATATTGATCTCTATCTCTATATCTATCTCTATTTTTAAGCCTATCTTAATTTTCTCTCTATGTATATCTCTATTTTTTATTTCCACTTCAATATCTATCACTACCTATACCTCTATCTGAATCTATATCTCTATCTTTTTCTAAATCTCTATCTCTAACTCTATCTCTATTTAAATCTGTACCTCTATCCTTCTCTCCCTTTTTATCGTTATCTCTATCTTTTTCTAAATCTCCATCTCCAACTCTATCTCCATATCAATATCTACCTCTATCCTTCTCTCCCTTTTTATCTTTATCTCTATCTCTATCTCTATATTTTTCTCTATTTTATATCTATCTCTATCTCTATATCTTTAAATATCTCTACAAGAAACAGTTTTAATCAACAATCACAAATACACACTGTGCCATCTAGGCAACACTTAAGCAAATATGATATCTTCATGGCATGGTTTAATATATTATAAGTCTTATGAATTAAAATTGATTCATTCAGAAGCTCATGTAGTCACATTCAGATAAAGTAGGTGATGCCCTATTATTCTTTCTTACCTATATTCCATTAAGTCTCCTTTGAAGTTTACACTTGCAAATGATATGTTACAGATATATGGACTAAAACTTTTAAATTAAATTAGTTCATTTCAGGAGGCCATGCTAAATATCTTTACATTTTGATTTCATTTTTCCATTCATAATTGTTTTCTTTGGGTCCTCTGTATTTCTCTATTGCCCAATTTACCCTGACCAATAGTTGGGGTCAATAGGTTTTAGATATACTGCCCATTACTCCATTTCTTATTAAAAATATCTCTTATTTTTATGATGATATCAGTTTTAGCATCACATAGGGTTGAAAATTCAATTTGGAAATGAATATGTTATTTTGAAGCTTGGATTTAAATATTTATAATTGATATGGGATATAAATTTAAATTTAAAATAGAGACCAATTTTTGTCTAGTGATAAAATAACTGAATTATGATTCTTGGGGAAACCTTGGGCAGATTTTTAACTTTTGTGGAGGATAATCCCTTAGAAATTGTCGATAAAAATGGTGGGGAACTGATACTATATGGTTACAAAATTTTCTTTCATTACATGTCTTCCATCATCAAATATCTATATTTATGTAATTATCTAATTAGTATATAATTATATTATATCATGTACCTAATCTGTTCCTTCATATGATTCCATATATATATATATAAACCAACATCAATTTCCAATCCTTTACTCACTCACTCATCCTCCCTTATTTTCTCCTTGTCTCTTCCACTTCCTTTCTCCATAGTGTATCATCTCATTCTCTATAATTTCTCAATAGCCTATTTTTTCTTGTTGTTAATATCCCTATTTAACATTTATATCTTCTCTGTGTTAATATCCCTGTTTAATATTCTATATCTTCTCCCTCGTCCAATCTTTTAATATTGTCTCTATGTTGCCCATATATGCATAAATCTGCACATATATGGCTTGTGTGGACACTTAAATTGGATGCCCTCTATTTATACTTAATTTTGGATCTTTCACAAAATCTCTTACAACAAAACTGTGTCTTGTGTGTGTGATCCTCTTGGCCCATCTATCATTCTTGTTAATAAATTTAATGCTCAGTAATATTTATTGGCCCATCTTATTTCTCATACAGATTAATTCATTAGGGATAGATTGAATCCAATTGTCATGCTAGGTGTCCAAAAAAGGGGGTGCTAAGCTACACTTTTACTCTCACCTGTTGATGAGTAATAATTCATATGTGATATTTTCAAATGATTTAGGATGAGATAGAATGAGAATATGTTGACAAAAACAATGGGAAGGATAACAATGCAAAAATAGCATGACCACCAGCCCTTTCCAAAATCATGAGGGAGTTTATCACTGGTTCTAGTATTTAATGGAGACATTCATTCTTAGACGTGTACTTGGTATTTTTTATGTTTCATACCCAACTTTCAAGGAACACAATGTGAATGAACAGTTCAAGTAAAATTCAATGCCATTGATGAGGGACTAGTAATGAATTAAGTTGTGGGTCTAATAACATGCAAATAATTGAGCTATTTCTGTGACATTTACATATTTTATGCATTAAAACAATTAATAATATGTGTTATCAAGATTTCAATGATTAAATCTATTTTTAAGTAACATTCTCATTTTTTTGGATTTAAGGATTTTCTCGACATCATATTTTAATGAAATTAATTTTATGATTTTCATGATTTTCGACATTAATGAAATTAAAATTTTAACCTTATATTCAAGGATAAATGCATTTTCTAAGTCGGCATATATATTTAATATATTATTAACTTAATTTTTATTTAATAGTGATTTCTTATTGTATTATTACCTTAAATGCACCTTGACACATGTCAACATTCGATTCAATAGTTCTTATTTAAATGTACACTAATCATTGTCCAAATGCTGCAGTTATGGCATCCTGAATTGTGATGCCATAATATGCCAATCATTTGACACTTTATACATTTTATTTGCAGGCCACATGGACGAATAGAAAAAATGAGAGATGTAAAGCACAATAAATGCAATTCGTATATCGAGAAAAAATGTAATAAAAAGGGGAGAAAGAAAAGTTGAGAATTACAGCAGTACATGTGGCACAAAAGCGTACCATCACAATTGACTAAGGAAGAGACATTACCTGATGTAGCACGCAAAAATGCACGCCACGTCAGGCAATCATGGTAGAATATTCTCCATTTTCTGATGTGAATGACACCCATCAGCATGTCATTTGCTAGAAATGGAAGAAAAGATAGGAATATTGACACATGGCGTGCGGCGATGCACCGCAATATTACACAATGTTTGATTTAAAAAATGTTTTTTTTTGGTCTTTTCTTTTGCGTAGTGACACATGGCATTCTTGGGGCGAGAAATTATGTAAAATGAGGTAATCGTGCCCATGATTAATTGCTGATGACTGGACTTTATAACTGCCAACATAAAATGAGGAAGCTTTAGGATTACTCCAACATTTGATATGTGACTATCCGTAATCCGATTGAGCTGAAATTTTGAGGGATGCTTTGTCTTCATCCTCTCGTGTCATTCAGAAAATCTGATTTATTCAAAGAGGCATATATTTTCATCGAATTCATCATTAAACTTGCTTCATATACATGGGGCCGATTGAAAGATAGTAAGTTTCTGAGATCCATCAAGAATGTTCTTGGCGTCCTAGGATTGTGGGAAGAGACAACAGAAACGAGGCAGAGCTTACCAGTACTTTCAAATCATTGCGATCCTAGCGGAACATAAGGATCTACGGTAAATATCCTTGCCTTCCATTGTGCTTTCTCGACATCATCGTTAGCTTAGATTGATTTCACTGTAATGTCCTGCCATCTCATCTCATCTGTACATTCTCTAATCACATCTTACAACCTTCATGTCACCATCTTGTCATTAACAATTTACCTCACTCTTGTCTTTCTTCATGTTATTGTCAGCTTACCCTCGCACTCGCTCAATCTTATCAAATATTATTTATTACTATCTACTAATTACTATACTCTCCTTAATTATAGTACTAATTATCACTATCTAAACTCAGATATTCTTGTCACTTCACTTCATATTTTGTATGTATCGCATCTCATCAGAATAATCACAATTTTAATAATATTAAAACCTTAATCATAGTTCCCTGTGGAGACAATCCATATTCATCAGTAGCAAATATTATTTAATGACTACATGTTAATTTTTTTAACGAATACTCTCAAAAATACCAACGACAAATCAAAACCCCAATTTTCGAGTTTATCATACGCCCTCTTCCATATCCCATCTAACCTGGCCACAGATTGAACACATTTTCTTTCACAACTCAATCTCCTCATATATCAACGAAGAAAAAATACCATCTTATATTTATTTCAATCCCATGATTAGAGAATTCTGCGTTTTAGTTAAAATATAGCCGCTGATCTAGAATATGTTATTAGAATCATAGATCAGCAAACTGCTTCTACAACTGTGACATGAATTATCTTGATTTAAGTTTAGGTATTATTTATGGATTTTATGTTGTGTAAAAGCCAATCACACCATCATGTCTTGCTTATGTTCATCGAATTAAATTTTATTCATTATTATCCTTAAATACATGTAATGAACGAGTGAATCATTATAAGATCATAACACAAAGTTCATTGGTTTCTAAACATGTGTTCTTAATCTGCAAGTTAATTCTTATTTGAATCTCATGATTAGAGAATCTTAATTTTAGTTAAAACATGCCCCCTCATCTAGAAGATCTCATTAGTATTTTAGATCAATGGACTGCTTACAAAACAATGACATGAATCAGCCCGACTCATCTTTAGGTCTAACTTATGATTATTATGTGCCCTAACAGCCAATCTCACTATCATTTCTCCCAATGGGTGAGTGTAGACAAGCTAAATGCACGTTGACCAGACTTGACTTGTGATTTAATAGAAGATGCAACCTAGCTAGATGTTCTAGTAGCAGTTTGGGAGGGCTTGATTCTCCAGGTCAAACTTTGAATTAGGGCAATGGCAGTGAGATCAGAACTAAGTCCAAGTCTGCTTCTCTCCTCTCAAATATATTGAAATGTTTCTTCAAAGTTGTGTTTATGGTCCCAGTAGAATTATTGACCTCTGACAGATTCAAATTCAAGTTGAAGTCCATTGAGGAACAGGTAGACCCTGCCACAGAAGATATACTAGTAATTTAAAGAGTTGTCTGTGAGTGGCCAATAAAAAACAATTTCCATCCATAAAAATTGAAGTTCATTAGCATATTCCGAAGAATTGTGATTTTCCTAAATGAGTATCAAAGAGTGGTCTACGAAATCTTCTGTCATCTGTCATCTCTCGTGAAATATCACTGTTGAATAATGTCCTAGATTTCTTTGACATTGTCACAATCTGCATATCATTCACTAATCTCTGGTATCATGGATTCTAAGATCCATGTGAAGACAACATCCTCATCACAACACCACTTTGAATATTTAGGAATAATGTCTAAAAGTTGATTTCTTGCTTGAAGTGTCTGATATATGTACTTTGCTTGCTTGTACAGATTATGACCAGTGAATCAGTTTCTTCGAGAGCCATCCGTCTCCCACTTAGGAGAACTCAAATCCACGCCCGACACTGATGTCTTCTTCTTTAGCCCATAACCAAGGATGCAAGAAAGACAAAGGAGCAGAGAAACCAGAATGAAGTATAACTTTCAGGGGAATAGAATGACCACACCTGGGTTGCAGAAGGTGAGAAAGGGCTCAAAATTTCAGTGTAGATAAGAAATGTGGAGGGATAGTGCTTCAAAATATTGTACACTAATCATGCCGCAAAATAGGGTATCAGCACAAGGCATCGTGCAGACTAAGCTTCAGCAATTGAAATATCCTTCAGGAAGTTCATTCTTCCAGGTGGGCAGGGAATTGTTCTCATCATGTAGACACAGGTGTGCACAAACAGGTTCTCCAGTCAGTCTGGAGGGTAATTGAGATCTTTCTAATGAGGATTTAAGAGGGTGGAGAAAGAAGAGTGGAAGATGGTACAGTGAAGAAAGTTGATGCTTGACTTGTTTTCCTTAAGGGGTAACACAATATAATACACAACAAGATATTGGGTCAGAGTTTCCTGAGAAGAGAGTGGCTACCCACTGGAGCTTATACAAGCTACCATTGGTGAGTCTATTCTGCTTTGGGGACACACCTTGCATGCACACTGGCAGAAACTACATCAAACTATGCCATCGATCTTGTTGATGATAAGTCGTCATCCGTTTTCATACACTACTAATAATATCGACACTGAATTCTTAATATTAAACAGGGAAGAGTTTCTACAGTTAGTTTAAGTTCATGTGTGATACAATGCAAGTGACATATATTGATTCCACATTGTGAGCTCAATTAAAGATTTGTAATCAGAATGTATTCAATCACCTACTTATTCATAAGTTTCTAAGGTCACGTCACAAATCACTATTGATATTTTTTAAACACAAAATCACTGGTTAATGTCATCATTCAAAAGTAGATTACATCAAGTCAATCAAAGGGATAGCCAAGGATCAGATAACTACACTTCACCTTGACCATCAGTCATAACCCAACTACTTGATCCCAATACAGGTTATGCCATGCACTAACTATAGAAAAAATGTGGTGTCAATCCACTTTATGTGCAATGCAATGAACACAAAGCTATACAAATACACCACAGAGCAATGGTACAACAATGCCTTCACAACCAAATCATGTGCAAGCATTCTTAGATGTCACATGTAACAAAGATGACAACATCACCAATAATAACAAAGTATCCTCTCAAAGTGCTTTGCAGGCTCCAAAAACAGCAAACTTTGACATTATACTAGTTCACCTCAGATGGCCTCGCCTATCGAAACTCCTTTGAATACTCCATGTTGTGTAGACGATGGCTTGTCGAGTTGCTCAAGTGACAGACCAAATGCCACTTATTGAGCACGGCCAAGATCGTAGAGGAGTTTTTATCAGGGTGCCCAATATGCTTGCCTGAAGAGTTTTCCTTGTCCACATGGGATTTAGTGAACAAGAGTAAACAATTACTTTAACTATCACCAAGTCTTCTCTCTAAGTATAAACTTTTTTCACCAAAAATGTACTCCATACAATGGTTTTACGATTTGGTTTATAATAAAAACATCCAAAATAATGTAAAAAAGGGTGGCGAAGGCCATCTCATATGCTTTGTATATATTGAAAAAAAATACAAAAGGGTTGGGATCAATTGGGCCGACACAATAGCAGAATTCCCATGAGCCTCCTAAATACAAAGAACCAATTTAAATTTCAAGGAGATATTCTTGTCCGGAATTGTGAAAATCAACACAACTATGTACTAAAAATCAAAAAAGAAATATAATTTACATCAGTTTAGATGAAAGTCATGCATTCATAAAATGTAGTCATCGCTCTGGATTTCTTTACAAGAATATCAGATCAGTTTTCAAACGGGATGAAGAACAGGCCCATAACAACCCACGCAATAAAAGCCTTAAAAAATCAGCGTGCTTTTTTTCCGACGTACCTTTCCCCTCTCCAAAATCATGTGGTGCATCTTCCCTAAAAATTATCAAAATAAAAAAGAAATATAACACTGAATGGAATATTTACATAGTTTTAGCTCTGGAAGGCCCTTTGTGTCACCGTCCACTCTTGGCCAGCTTCTGTAGTAGATCCTGGATTGTGGTAGAAGCATCCTAGAAAAAAAGAGAAAAGAAAGGCCAATACAATCCATAAAAATAATCAAAGTCTAAAAAATAACTGGATAAAGAGGGGTTAAATCCCTTACTCTAAGCATCTTCCTCAGTTTATCCTCCTCTCTGTCTCTTCGAATCCGCTCCTCGGAAAACAAATCAATCAAAGCCTCCTGCTCTTTATTTGCTTTCTCCAAGTTCTTTTCCGTTTCTCTCAACTGCAATTATTGGTTCATCCATTAAACCGACCCACAGAACAGAATAACAAAATCAAAAAAAATAACAAGAATCGGAAACTGGTCTCACCCGTATGGACAACGATCTCTCTCGATCTTCTGACTGCTTCAGCCTAGAAAGAACATGAAAAAAGAGTCGAAATCATGGTTTTAAAAAAAAATTAGATTGACGATCGAACGCTCACCTATCTTGGAGCCTCAAAACTTCAATGCTCAGCTCAGAGACAGAACATCCAACAATCGCCATACCCCTGCCATTAGATACCCCGCCGTCCTGCCAAGCGAGCCATAAGCAATATAAATCATAGTTCGGTCCAATATTTACACAAAAGAAATGACTCTCAAAAAAGAATCAATATTTCTTATAGTAACCCTTTTATTTGGAAATCAGAGCCCATTTTTAATTGATTTCACATTTTTCCGTTGAATAAAATAAGTAAATTTATTCAAATAAAATAATAAATTATTAATGAAAAAAATAAAATTGTAGGAGAATGAGATCAATTCGTAAGTAAAATTCCTAGAAAAATAAGAATCATAATCATGAAAGGTATTTACACGTTCTACTTAAAAAGATATGGCTTTATCCACTATCATCAAAGTGCTAATCATAAGGTTCTCTTTAGCCAACTACTTCATCTACTTCAAAAAAATTTCTTGGTCCAAATAAACTAAAAATAGAAGGATATCATAAAATCATGAAAGGTATTTTAACACACTACTACATAATACCTTAACTGAAAAAAGATAATTCACTTCATCGACTTCAAAAGATATAGATGTATTTACAATTATCAAAGTACTAATCAAAGAATAATCTAGGACTGAATTGTCTAGGGTCCAAACCTTTTCGCTTGCCCCCGGTTCTGACTTGACAATAGCCATTGGATTGGGGGTCCCTCTTGGAGAGGCAGCAGATGGACTGGAAAAATCCGGGATGGGCTCTCCGCGGCCCATTTCAGAATCCTCTTGCCTTAAGTTAATGAAGCCCATTTGTTCTCTCTCATCGACGTTTCTGGGCGTGCACTGCTCGTTGAGATAAGGATTATGGTTGCCAATAACCGGTTCCATAAGCGGCAGGGGCCTTCTCTTAGCCCACCTTCCACTCTCTCCAGACGATGGGCTACTAACTTCAGGCGCCCCTTTCAGTGCTAATGTCTTCGAAAGGTTGTTCTTCTTGGGATCGTAGCCCACCCTAAAGCTATTCTTCCCCCTGTTATATAACAAGCAAAGGCAGTTAGAGTGAGAGAGAGACGGATAGAGAGAGAGAAGAGATGGGGAGAGTGATGAAACACCAGAAACCACAGGGATTGATAAAACCTGCCCATAAAATATTACTTCCCTCATAAAGGAAGAGAAAGAGACATATGGAGAGAGAAATGAGAAGGGTAGAGGGATTTGAAACTACACGTAGTGATTAAACCTGTCCATATAATATTATTCTCCTAAAGAGAGAGAAAGAGAGATGGTGAGAGAAAAAAGGGGATGGACTAATAAAATATAAGAAAACACAGAATGTGATAAAACTTGTTTATAAAGTATTCCCTCCTTAAAAGGACTACATATTAATAAAGTATCAAAAGACCATATTTCCCAATAATGAGCTGAAGAATCCAAAATAGCTCTGGTGGGGTCAGGATTAGCATCAGATTACCAGTAAGATTTCTGCATCTGAACGAGCCGGGCTTCAAGTCTGGCGAGCACAGTTGTTCTCTCAAAATCTTGTTTATCGTGGGCCGGCTCAACAAAATTAGCTTCCAGAACGCCTGCACATTAGGTATTAACCCCAATAAACAAACTAATCACATGCTAAAACTTGATTATTGTCACAGCCGGATGAGAGTGAGTAATATACCAATGACACCACGGCCCCCACTACCAGACGCATTCCATACCCTCCAGAAAGGCTGTTAAAAGATAAAATAGTAAAGGTTATGAAAGAAAAAACTGAGCTTCTGCAAGGCTATCTTTTTTTGACAAAAAGTGATTCTTCTTTAAAAAATTGTTTCTTCATAGACTTGCTAACATTGAGTCATTAAATTCGTAACCTAAATTCCGGACCTTATTTCAATTGACGAGCCAAGTGGAATACGTGAGAGGACCAAAGTTAATACCTTTATGAGCCGGTTCTTGTGGTAAACGTTGAAGCCCTGGACGTCAACGTGGTCCTTGGCGTCTTTCACAAAGCCTATGGTCACAATAGCTAACAGCTATCGACGATTAAGGCAAAACAATTATCAGAAGATATTACAGGAGAATACAATTCATCTTTTTAAAAAAAGAATAAAATCCAAATTTAGAGAGTAATGGGGGGAAGTACGTGAATATCTCTCGGGATGCCTTCATTTGTACCCTGGGGTTTGTAGGTGACTTCTTCCTTGAACATCATATCATCTACGATGCTGTGATGAACAATTTCTTTTCCACGCAGGAACATTCTGAAGCCCTGTGGAAGCCTGAGGTAGAGGATTGACGCATAGCTCTGCACAGGAAGCGAGAAGATTAGGGTCGATTATTTGAATCATAACACAGTCGAAGTTGAATCATAGAAGACAAGCCATGAGCATGGGTCTAAGGATTGGATCCGTTGGAAAGACACGATCGATCGATTGTGATCAGATTATTCTAACCAATCACTGATCAGAACGGAGTGAATCCAATCAGATTGAAAGATTCGATCAATCTATTGGCCCTGATAGTGATTGGATCTGATTAAATAAACTTGATCAGCAGTATCTTGATCTGTTCAAGTTGTCAAATATTTTCGAAAATGGTGACAGGGAATTGCGTCGGGAAATGTAATTTACTGCATGGCTTCTGATGTTTGATTGTCATTATAGGAAATAGTCGAGCTCAAAAAAGGATCATTCTAATCAAAGCAAGAGAAGCATACCCTTAATGAGTGACGATAAGTAAGAAAATGCCTAGAGTTTGGAAATCTCTTAGCCATTTCAATCTTCTTCTCGTCCCGGTTCACCCCTCTGATTTGGATATCCTGCAAAAAGAATATCTCAATAAATGAGTATAAAATCCATGATAGTCGTGCGAAATAAAGTCTGAGCAGCTACATACATGTGGATCAGTCCCAAAATCGAGTTCGAGAAGGCCTTGTTCATCTTCCCAGAGATTGAATATAATTATGCGTGTACCTCGATCGCCCATTGGATCAAACTACAGGACACCAAGTACAAATTTGAATAAGCGCATATCATTCAACCATAGACATAGAAATCAATACCTAGCAGTTTCTTATTTCGACCAGAATGGGCTTGAAATCTAATATTTTCCTAACCAGATAAGACTTTTTTTGAATAACAAAAAAGGCGGTCACCCAAAAAGGGTCGGTAACCACCCTCAAATTACATGCCTTACGCCATAAGGCTTTATCACAAAGGGGTTTATCCTCTCCCCTCTCTTTTCCCGACTCAGGGGAACCAAGCTGCCAGAAGTCCTTCCACCTCGTGGGCTAGCCCATTCATAGAGGCCGTCCCCCCACGAAAGATCACGTCATTTCTGTGGCGCTATATTCCCCAGAGCACTGCCAACACTTTGACCCGACTTCTCTTTGTCTAGAGCCGAGTCTCTGTATCGAGTCCCATAAGGCTTCCTCTGATGTCGGGTTCACCGTCGTCTGAGCTCAAGTAGCCCAAATCGTGCGAGCAAGAGGGCACTCGAAGAATTAGTGATTACAATCCTCTTCTCCTCCTGTGCACAATACGCATTCCGTCGGTGCGTCGGGATACATCTTCTTTCAGAAGACTCGATTCGTCGCTCTTTTTTGAAACACAAGCCACCCGAAGATCTTCACTTTCAGAGGGACCTTTAGACGCCATATCACTTGGACAGATCATGTGTGTGCCATCTCTATATTGTCTATGTTTGCCTGATTGATTCCCATGTAGGCTTACCACACAGTAAAGGGGCATTGGACCAGTCTCAGTCATCACTCATGGCGACACAACTGTCAACCAACTGACGCCCAGGAATGAATGCCGACTGGGATGGTCCTACAAGTTCCCCTATCACCCCTCTCAATATGTTAGCTAAGACCTTTGCAATGATAAGATATATGGAGTTGGATAGAGAGATTGGGCGAAAATCCTCAATTATTTCAGCGCCTTGCTGCTTAGGTATGAGGACCAGGTAGGCCTTGTTTAGTCTCTCCATGCTGCCCGTCCTTTGGCGGAATTCCTCCAGTGTGGCCATCACGTCTGGCCTCACCAGCTCCCAGAATGTAGAAGAAAACTGGCATACCATCCGAGCCAGGTGCTCCTTTGCCGTTGAGACCTTTGATTACCGCTTTGACATCTTCCTCCTAGAAAGGTCGAATGAGTTCTGTTTTGTGGGAGGGGTCCAGTAGCCGAGCCCCCCTACCACACCACGTCCACGTGTTACGCCTTCCCTTCTTGTAAAATCCTTGGAAATGGTCTGCAATTGCCTTTTCCACCGGTTGCGCGCCGATGTGCTCTTGGCCTCCCACTTTCACTTTTCATATGTTGTTTGACCGTCGTCTCCCGTTTGTGGCCAAGTGGAAAAATTTTGTATTCACATCTCCTTCCTGTAGCCATAATTGTCTGGATCGTTGTCTCCAATCCATCTCAAGCCTCTTGTCCTCTACGGCTACCACCCCCCTCCACTTCCTTCGCTCAAGTGTTTCTTCTTCTACCAGGAATCGTGTGTCCTTGATGTCGTCCAGTGTTTTGATTTTGGTCAGGGCCTCGTTTCTCGCTAACTTTCTTTGTCCGTGAACTCGTTTGCGAAACTCCACCAAATGTTGTTGGAGTGCCTGCAGCTTGGCGTCCAATGATTCCGCTTCAGATCGTAGACAGGGTTGTGATAGCCATTTGTCTTTAACCTCTTCCTTGAAGCCCGCCTCTAGTAGCCACGATTTGTCCATCTTGAGATAAGTGGGTCGCTTGGACGCCTCATTGCCGGTCCATGATATCGGTGTATGATCGGACATGGGACACGAAAGTGACCTCACTTCCGCTAGAGGGCATTGTTCGGCCAGCTCCACAGAGCATAGGAATCTGTCTAGGTGTGACATTTTGTTGCACCCCGTTGTGCTTCTCCATGTGTATATGCAATCAGAGGGCCCCGTTTCTTGTAATGATGTCTCGGCAATGAGAGCCCAAAAGTCTTCTGAATCGACGTCTTGCCCTCCGGCTTCATTCAGCCGGTCCCCTGCCTCTAAAGTCACGTCAAAATCTCCCCCCAATAATATAGGGCAATGTCCTTATCACAAAATATCAGGACAAATTTCTGACCATTATGCAATATGCAAAATATGCACATTACCATGTCGGTTACCAACAAAATTGACATAGAATGAACAAAATGCAGTAACTTAAAAAAATACTAGAAAAATTCATCACAGAAATAGAGCATTGAAATTGTTAGACATCGATACTCACCTGATGCAGAAGATCATCTTCACTCGCATAGGGAGACCACTGGACAATGGTTTCAAGATTTTTTGTCCAATCAGCTTCTGATGACCTCACCATCTTTTTCCACTTTCCTTCTCCTACAGCGTAGTCAAGCTTTCAAAGAAAACCAAGCGTGTCTTAGGGTTTGGAGCAGCGCAGACTGTACAAATGTATTCGTACTAATAGTTATAAAGAAGAAAACTAAGGAGTCTGTAAAAGATATATTTTACACTAGGAATAAAAGCGTAGTAACCTCCCGCATGGACTATACTTCTTGGAATTTTAAGTGCAACTGGTACAATGAAAAAAAGTGGAAAGCTTAATAAGAGGTGTCTGACTGCACCTGATGTTGCTCCTTTTATGTACAGATCCCTTTTCCTAATTATACTTTTTCTTTAAAACTTCATCCTCATGTATTTTTACATGTGTTCTGTTAAGACCCCGATCCAGACTTATCAAAGCCAGCAGGGGCCCAGAAGACCCTTGCCCTTTCGGCCCACAAAAGGGGGGCCGAACAGGCCCAAACCCAAGAAGGGGTCATGACTCACGGAGTCCCGTGAGTCATAAGAGAAGGGGGGGCCGCGATGAATGGAGGCAGACAAACCCTAGTAAGACTCTCCCCTCCTACACCCCCTTTTTCTCTCGATCTCCTTCTCGCTCCCTTAACCCGTCCCCTCCCTTGCACTCTCCAGGAGCTCCAGGCGGACGTATCGACTACGAGACCGCCGCTCCCTCCCTCTCGCTTGGGCGTCCTCCTCCCTAGCCACGCCCTTCCCTATCTTTCCTGTCTTTCAAACTTCATTCCTTTCATACTGTTCACGGAGAACACTTGTTGCAAGTTTGGAATTCTATTGAATATCGGGAGAGTGTACGAGGAGCCCATCATGTTCCTGAAGAGATCTGTTTTTTTGTAGCTTCTCTTGAGGATTACTAATAGGCCAGTGCAATCCTTTTTCTAGGGAAACCCTAAACGAGGGCAAACACATCTGCCTGAGTGAGTGGGAGTCATGACAAGAGGCCTTCTTCCTTCTTTTTTCATATTTTTCCATACCTAATTAGGATTCGATCTACCAGAAAACTCTACAAAAGGGAAATCCGTTCTGATCCATATGAACGATGCAATCACCAGGAATAATACCACATTCTTTGGTAGATGGAAACTAAAATTTCAGATGATTGATTAAGTATAAGATAAGATTAGGCAAAATAAAAGAATGCGTATTTGGATGTAATTTGAAAGTTTATCGAGTAGGCAAACATAGTTTATCGAGTAAATAATGTGAAAGCGAGTGCTATCAGATAGGTGCATCAAAATTTTACCATAGGAACAACAATATCTTCTTGTCCAGTAGTCCTCAGAAACGTGTATGACAACATTCCAATGCTCTGGCTAGGGCTGCAAACCAAAAGTCAAAGGATTAGACGTGAATAATGCGGTAAATAAAGGCTAAAACCAAAATCAACCGTAGGGTGGGGACTGACATACAGCGGCAGAAATAAAAAGATGAATATTATTAATATTCAATCAATCCTGGATTGACACAATTAATGAACCATTACCTAGGCTAGGGATGAAAAAGCTTGAAGCCGCTTTGTAAACACAAGGATCGTTAATATTACACAGGAGGAACGAAAGACGCATAACTACAATTGTCAGAGATCCAGCCCTGCATGTAACTGTTAAACTAAATAGTCCATTAATCTAAGGGTAGGTGTGCCTTTCCCACGAATAGTTCAGTAAGAACATCTATTTTTCCCTTTAGGGTTTGAGGTGGAGAATCGGTAGCAGCTAGCAACTCAAATTTGCAACATGGTATCAGAGCCAACAAGTCACCAGCACTCTGCAGACTTCTGCTCTCCAAACACCTCAGGGGCCGATATGACCTACAGTCTGCCATCACAAATCTTGAGTGGCGGGCAGAAGCTGCTGAACCTCGAATGTGATTTGCCACTGGATAGCTTATGTGCGGAGGATTGATGCCTGTGGCTTGTTATTTGACCTACTGGTCACAAAGTTGGAAGTACCACCCATCAACTTCCATCGGAAAGGCACTGTTGAGCCGACTTAACCTTCCAGTTTGTGGGAAGTCAGAACGACCTATAAAGTCAGAACTGGTAGCAGCATCCTTTCCTTCAAGAGGATGATACGCTAACTCACAAATTGCTGTCCGGGAAAAGACTCACTTGGCCCACTGTTTTTCCAGTCAACCACTTGGAGATGGAACAAGCCATGGAAAAAGCTATTATCCCACATATTGCAGATCTGGCAAACCAGAGCTTGATTGCTGTGGTGGTTCCTGAAGCCATGAAGATCACTGGATTCAAGCTATTAACCTCTTTCGGTTTTTTTATAGTCATTCATCAGTTTTTGAGATTTTAAACCAACTGTCTCCTTCAAACTTGATTGTTTCGTTTTCAGAAATCTGGAATATCACTGCAAGCACTTTCCCGTGTAATGTAAAGCAATTTCACTCGCTATGTGACACATCTTGCAATATGAACAGCACAGGTTGTCCATTGCGTCTATTATTTGAAATCACCCTTGATGGTGTGCAAACTGAGTTGTCCCTTCTCTATAGTCAAGCTGAGCATCTGAAGGTCGCTTAACTTCACTCTTTTTGAGGGAGAACTGTTACATGGCCTTCGTTGTCATTAGAAATCAGGTTGGATAATAGCATTTGCCTTATTAGAGACTTCTGCGCAAAAACTGTAATCTTGTATCAGCCTTGAATGGGCAGATTGAGGTTAGAAATATGTGAGTTTCTCCTTTGTTTTATCTTGCGAATGTCTGAGCTACCATGCCAGCGAGCTGATATGATACAGGGCCGTTGTTACGCCAAACGGGGGCCCTGTATGTCATCCAAGCCATTCTATCGGCCCAACTAGGCCCAAACTGTTGGGCTTCCTCCCGCATATATATACATACGGGGAAGAAAGAAAGGGACATGAAGAATTTCCATCGTAAGCCACTCTCTCTTCCCTAAACTTCTCTTACTTCCCTCTCCCTGCCATCTCTCGCACTTACCCTACCTCTTCTTGTTCCCCATCCTCTCACGTCTCTCCCAGGCATCGCAACTCTGTCCCGCGGAATCGAAGCTGCTGCTCCAAGGGAGGTGATCAGCCATGCCGGAGTTGTGATCTATTTCTCTCTCTCTCGACCTCTCTTTCAATTCTATCATATCGAACAATCTTGGAGACGGCTTCATATTCAAGAATTGTCAAAGAGACGTTCAAGATTATCTTTCAATCGTCAAATTACATAGATGCGTTCAAGAATGTATCCCGAGCTCATCCCGTCGCCCTGTCTCCACCTTTCTCCTCCCATCTCCCAAAGTTTAACAGTTGTGTAAAAGGAGTAAGTTCAATTTTATAGCATCCTCCATTATGATCTGGATACACTTTTCCAGGTCAAGGAATTTCTCTGGATTAAGATCTGATGGCTGAGATCCCATACTCAGGTCTGAAGCCCATTATGAATCTATAGATGTACACAATTGTAGTATACATCCTCTATTTGCAGTGAAGGTTCTTCAAAAAGTGGGTTTCTCTCTTTCTGTTATTTCGTTTCTTCAATCATGTTTTTCTGTATCCTCCTCGCGCATTGAATGGAATTCCATTCATTACTTGAGGGAGAGTGTTAGTAATAGGTCCATTATTGTTATTTCGTTTTCCTATGATTCCAACACTTGTATAAAGGAAAGGACCCCTCTAGTTTAATCGAGTTTGATTTCGTTCCCTTCTCTCCATCTGCCCAACTCCCAGCGCAGCGAGGTTCCCCTTCCATGCTTTATCCTCTCTTCTGTCTTCCGTTTACTTCCTCACAGTAACTCTTTTCTAGGGACTCAATATATCTAAGAATAAAGCATGCGAGGCAATTATTTTTATTTTATGTCATTATATTGTTACAAGTACGAAATTGTGCTACATTTCAGTCGCAATCTCATTGCAAGTCAAGCTAGCCATAAAGGCTGTCATCACAGTTCCTATACTGCCCTCCCACATTAAATTTTTCATCATAAGAAGACATCCACACAAAAACCTACTTTAGTAAAAACTATCTAAATCCAAAAATATACTAGAAGCAACTCAGAGTAAAAAAGAATGAAACCTTTTCCCTTCACCACCACCACAACGAGAGAAAACAATTACATCTGCTCCAAGCCTCATGGTGCTGGTTTTAAATCCATTTCCATCTAGTGAAAGGGAAGAAGAAAAAGATAGTAATTTTTTCATCATCTAGATCAAATTTCTGAAATATTTGAGACCGTGGAGCTTACATTGGCCAATGGTATTTGCTGATTTGCTCTTCACAGAGTAACCCAGTGACATACACTGTCTCATTTTGTCCGGATCCATCCCACCACCATTGTCTAAGAAAGCAAACAGACGCCTTAAGAATACATTTAATGAGTATAAAACTTAATTCACAAGAAACATAAACGATCAAGAAACAGTATTATCCTGTAATAATTTCGTAGACTCCTAGAGTCTAAAAATGTTTATCATCAACTCCTCATCCCATGCAGTAGTGTATTTGTTTATTTTATAAACCGTGAGACGCAATCTAGGAGTGTCCCATTTTTCATCAGGGTATTAGCGCATAACTAACATGTAAGCTACTTTAGAAATAATAAAACAATTTCTCTACTCGCATCCTTATTACAATTGGATGACAAGGAGAAAACTACAGCGTGACATGAAAAACTGTTCTCACAATCCAGATCCAGTATTTTTAGCTGAACTTGTTGGGGAGATTCATAATTTTTGGCACAAGAAAAGGGGATTGTACACCTTTTTCCTCTCGAATAGACTGGCTTAATTTATCATTTTTTTGAAATATAAAACTGGCTTAATTATATTCGTCATTGGCATTCTCACCTTCAACTAACAACATTTTCGTGAAATCCTTTTTATTCTCCAACACATCTATGCTGACAAACGTAGCTCCATTGCACACCTGACGAAACGAATATACTGGCATTATATTGGAGGAAATAACAGAGGTCTTGCAGAAGAATATATGAAAATGGATGTATGTGAACCTCATCAAGGGCATTGTCCAGGAGTTCCGCAATTGCTGAAATGAACAATGGACAAAAACTATTAGCAACAGACTAACGTGAAGACTAAATGCATTTATTTTCTCATTTCAAAAATGACCAAGAATTCAAGGCAATTATGGCTACAGGCAGGGGACGCGAACACGAGGTTCTTCCATCTGGTGGCAAACGGCAGGAGACGCACAAATCAAATATTGAAAATAAAGGTGGAAGAGCGGGAATACACTGGCACACAGGCAGTGGGACAGGCCATAGCAGACCATTTCAGATCCTTCTCCAGGAAGGGGAAACAGAGCAGATGGAAGTGGCGCGGCAAGGGGGCAAAGAGAGTGAGCTTTGCACATCAAGCAGAACTGATCCGACAATTTTCAGAAGACGAGGTCAAGACAGCAATTAAGGGGTTGAATGGGGAGGGAGCCCGGCTCCTGATGGCATCCCGGTATTCTTTTATAGCCAGTGTTGGAATCTGGTCAGATCGGATGTGATGGCCACATTTGAGGATTTTAGAGAGGGACGGGGCAACATGGAGAAGATTAATAGATCACATATTTTCCTCCTGCCGAAAGGTCCAGGGGCGGAAAAAATTGAAGACTTTAGACCCATTTCTTTGTCAAACTCAATCTACTTGATTATAGCCAAGGTGCTAGCAAATAGGCTCAGAGCAAGGATTGGTGAACTAGTCGGCCCCGCTCAGTCAGCTTTTATTCCTGGCAGGCTATTGGTGGACAGCGCGGTAACAGCCGGGGAAATCCTAGTCGCATGGAAGAGGAAGGGAACACGAGGGTTCATGTGGAAGGTTGATTTTGCCAAAGCATACGACTCTTTAGACTGGGATTTCCTATGGGCCTCAATGAAAAGGAGGGGCTTCCCCAAGAAATGGATAATATGGGTGAAGAGATGTATTACAACTCACTCTTGCACGGTGCTGGTAAATGGGCGGCCGGAAGGCGGTCGAATACAGCCTCAACGAGGAGTGAGACAAGGCTGCCGATTAGCACCGCTACTGTTTGTCTTGGCAGTGGACGCACTTGCAGTTTGCACTGAGCAAGCGTGCACAAAGGGCTTACTGCTAGGTTGTCAACTACCCGGGCAATCTGATGGAATTCCACTGCTACAATACGCTGATGACACCACCTTCTTCATTGAAGGTTCAGTGCGAAAAGCCAGAAATTTATCAGTACTGATTGATCTTTTTGCAGATTTCTCGGGACTTCAAATAAATAGGAGCAAATCGGCGTTTAGGTGTAACGGGCTCCCGCCAGAAGAGGAGTCACAGTGTGCGGAGATTCTAAGAACACCAATTGGACGACTCCCAATGAGATATCTTGGACTACCACTGACGACGGGGAGGATGAAGAAGGCTGATTGGCAACCTGTCATTGAGAAGATGGAAAGACGATTAGAGGGATGGCAAGCAAAAGTGCTATCGAAAGGGGGACGGTTGGTGCTGCTGAGGTCAGTTCTACCATCCATTCCGATTTTCTATCTCTCAGTATTCAAGATGCCCACAGGAGTCGGGAAGCGAATAGAAGGCATGATGAGGCGCTTCTTATGGAGAGGATCCGGACCAGCACAAAGGGGGGCCCTTGCGATGGTGGCATGGGATAAGGTATGTTGCCCCGTCAAGAGAGGCTGTCTGGGGGTCCTACACATGCAGAGTATGAACATGGCCCTTCTAACGAAATGGGTGGAGAGAATCATGAATCCACGAGGGGATCTGGTCATCCATTTATTGCGTGACATCTATGGTGGGAGACTGAATTGGGACAGAATGGCAGGCCCACATCATGGAGCATCCCTGCTCTGGCAAGGGCTGAGGCAGGTTTTTCCAAGAGTACAAGGATTTTTCTTGGCCAAGTTAGGCGATGGGACGGCATTCCGATATTGGAGAGACGCATGGTCGCCACGGGGTATTCTTTGTGAGATATTCCCCAGACTGTATGCTCTTGCCCAGGAGCAAGATGCTCATGTGTGTAACTGCTGGGAGGGAGCGTGGAACCCGATCATACATGGGCCCTTATCTGACCAGCGTGTGTCCGAGCTCATCGATATGCAGCAATCCCTATTACAGTTAAGACCAGAGGATGGAGAAAAGGACAGGTGGAAGTGGACAAATGGCCCCTTTTTGATTTGAAAGGTTTATACGATGATCCGACAGGGGCAAGAGGATGACAGGGCACTAGTCCGTGCATGCAGGTTCATATGGCGACAAAGAGTCCCATTGAAGGCAAGATTTTTTGGATGGCTGCTAGCAAGGAAAAAATTAATGACTAGAGTCTTTCGCAAAAGGCTATACCCAGATACTTCGCCACAATGCGTACTATGTATGAACGGGGAGGAAGATTGCAACCATCTCTTCTTTGAATGCTCCTTTGCTCGCACGGTTTGGGCCAGCCAGCCACTTCTAAGGTTGAAGGTGACATCTGAAGGGGCTTTTTGGGACTCGGCACAGAATTGCGCGGGTAGAGGAAACAAGAACAGGAGCCGATCTCGAGAGGTGTTGTGGGCCATTTGGTTACATAGAAACGAGGTGGTGTTCCGAGGAAGAAGGGCTTCTACAGATGGAGCAATACAAGAAGCAGAAGGAATTATGGCTGCATGGTCATCCCATGCGACGGGAGGTGTAGGGAGATATTGAAGATGACTGAAAGGAGTGTATAGGGCCTCTATGGTCCAAATGGGAGGTTCACCAATTCATCGGGTGTTCTTATAGTTCAAAAAAAAAAATGACCAAGAAGTTAAAAAAAAACCAGCAAAATTAACGTCTCAATAATGAGAACAAATCAACCAAGGCAAGACTTGTAAGGTTACCGCCAAGTGCCCACTTATGACTGGTAGCATTTGAATGCAAAAATTTGGGGTGAACCCTCACATGGTCCATGCCACCTGCATGAATGAAAGTAAACGAATATCAAACCAAGGTATAATAAATTAAGCTTGAACAAGCGCATTGTGGATTGATGCTACTTCATGGTCACATGGTTTTCAGACTCCGAAGCTCGACCACGTACACAATACTACCAAAGAAATTAGTTTTTTTTGCCAACTAATGTGATAAACGAGGATTCATCTTCTTTCTAAACTCTAATTTCCATACCAACACAACAGGGCAATCGTCAAAAGAAGAAGTCGGCCTCCGACGACTTCAAATTTATACTCCAGCCAACAAAGTGGATCATTCCTCATTTGCATCATTTGTTCATTACTTCTGCCGCATACTGAAGTCGACTCGACTTTCACTAAATTGATAGTCAGTTTTCAGAGCCATATTTCCCAAAACTTCTGCAGTTCTACGCCTAAAGAAAACTACAATATGAAACAGACGAATCCAATCAATGCAGCACAGCCCGCAAAATATTAAGAAGATTTCACCTTTTACAGTTCCCAGGCTGTAAATAAAAATCTTGGTTGAAATGAAACAAAAGCAATAAAAAACTCATGATAGCTGATTAGCCTGATTTAGACGGGTAAAAAATATCCATTAGCCAGGATACCCGCCCATGAACTTCCACATAGTGTGATAATGTGGGGCAAACGGAGTAAAAACCTATGTCACCGATGAATCATGCCACAAAATCTATCATAGTGTCTTAATTTTCCATCAACACTCTCATAGTCAAACAATGATGCCTTTAAATGAAGTAAGAACCTAGGTCACCGATGAATCATGCCACAAAATGTATCATAGTGTCTTAATTTTCCATCAACGCTCTCATAGTCAAACAATGGTGCCTTTAAACGAAGTAAAAACCTAGGTGGCCGATGAATCACGCAACTAATTCCATCATAGTGGCTTAATTTTCTATCAACACCCTCCTCCTTAATAGACGAAAGATTCCTATGATGTCAATGCCAATAGAATTCATGTCATTAGATAGTCGGACAATGGTGCAGAAAAACGAAGCAAAAACTAAAGCCGCCAACTAAATCATCCCACAAAATCAACCATACAGTCTCAATTCTCCATAAACACCCTCATAATGCGACAATGTGCCGTACAAAAACTAACCCGTCCACAAACACATGCCACAAAATCCACCGTATAAAAACAACACTCCCACAAATCAATCGCCCAAACACCCAAACAAACCTCGATTACCCAACAAAATAACACCAAACACGGCAACCGACCACATGCAAAAAAAAAAAAAACACAAAAAAATGATATACCCGATTGAGAGGACGACTCCACCGAGGAACCCACATAATCCCCGGCCTTCCAGAACTGCTTGCAGATCCTCCTAGGGTTCCCGAGCGATCCTCCGGCCACGGGGAACATCTCCAGCGGCTGGGGAACCGCCGGCAACCTCCTCAAATCCATCGGAATCGGGTCAAGAAACCCCAGAGGCAGCGGATGAACCGTTCCAGCCTCCGATTTCATCCTCTTAACCCTATCCTCGTACTCTCCCCGATCGACAGAGCTCAATCCGCCATCGCTATCGCCGCCTCCTTCGTCTTCGTCGCTGCTCGACAAATCGATCAGCGCCGCGGCCGCCGGAATCTCCCACGGCCGCCGCCCGCAGTCCGCCTCCCTCTTCACCTCCGCCATCGCTCGCTCGCTCGATCGATCGATTCGATCGCCTTCCCCAAACCAGCCCCATTTTATACCCTCTTACCCAGCTTTTATAGGGCAGGATAATTTCTCTTAACCGCTCTTTGGGTTAATTCCTTGCGTTCGTACCCCTACGTTCTTTTTTTTAAAAAGGTCGGTTCCCGCCGTCCAACTTAGATCCAACGGTGTGGGGGTTGATGGGCGGTCGAGATTTTCCCGTATTTTCTCTTCTTTTTATTCTTTTTATTCTTTTTATTATTATTATTGAGTTAATTGATGGGCGGCCGAGATTGATGGGCTGTGCTCGTAGACCGATCCAGATTCACCCAAGACATTACCGTTGATGGGTGGCCCAGATTTCTCCCATATTGTCTCTTCTTTTTATTATAATTGGTGAGAGGCATAGTGCACGGTGTGACCTACCTGAGGTTTGTGCTCGTAGACCGATCCAGCTTCACCCGAGACATTACCAATGAAGATCGTATGTATGTAAGAGTTTAGTGTTTGATAGTTAGCTCGAAACCCCCTTTTTCATTTAATTCCTTGCGTTCATACCCATAATTTCTTTTAAAAAAAAAGGTCAGCTCCTGCCGTCCAATGTAGATCCAACGGCCAGTGGGTTGATGGATGGCCGAGACTTTCCCATATTTTCTCTTCTTTTTATTATTATTGGTGAGAGACATGGTGCCCGGTGTGCCCGACCCGAGGGTTGTGCTCGTAGACCGATCCAGCTTCACCAGAGACGTTACTGATGAAGGTCTTCTGTATGGACGAGTTCAGTATTTGATAATTAGCTCTACCCTGACGACTCCTGTTCCCCGACAACGGACTTCTACAATAATATATGCAGCACATACACGATCTGCAACTCCAAGTCCGCCATAAGAGGCATAATCTCAATCGCCTCAAGGCGTAGAGGAACGATCTCAACTCTTGAGGTTTGTTGGCTTAACCAGAGGGAGACCTATCCCTATCAGTTTTTCTCTGTGGTTTTTGGTATGATGTTCTCTATAAAACCTAGGTTGAAATTGTGTTTTTTTTGTTTGCTCTAATTGTGGTACTTTGAATTCTGCGAAATGTAAAACCTTGATCAATATTTTCCCTGGTCTTGATTCTTTGATCTGAGTTTGTACGGGGGTTTGCTAGGCGAAGGGTTATCGGCACTCGACCTCTTTGTTTTTGTTTTCTTTGTGGATATCTCATTTTTTCCTCAATGTTGTACTTTTCATCAAGTTGTTGCGCAATTGTGCGGCGTGTTATTTAGTGCTTTTATCTTTCTTTGTGTTCATATAAATGTATACAAAACTCTGTCTTTGTCTCCTAATTTTTACCTTGTTCTTGTTTAAAAATAATTTTTTTAACCTTGTTCTGCTACCATTGTACGTCTGATTTAAGGTATGGATTCCAATCCATACCTTGTTATGATACCGTTGTGCATCAGATTTTTTAACCTTGTGCTGCTTCTATTCGGCTCTTGATATCTCTCTCTCTCTCTCTCTCTTCCTATGGCTTCATATGGGTCACGGGCAAAAGTTATTTCTTCTCTTCTTACTTAATAGAACCAATCTGGTTTTTTTGTAAATGAATTATGATATCAATCATTCTAAAAATTCCAACATATTTCATCCCTTGTAGTTTGTATTGGAGTCGAGCCAGATTTGCTTCGTCTCACCCTATGATTTCATTTGGGTCTAGGGGTCAAAGTTATTTCTTCTATGTTGTGTCTGTAGAATCAATTGGGGACTGTTTTTAATGAATTCTGAAATCAATCATTCTATAAAACCCACTATATTGGAACCCCCGTATAACTTGTATTTGGGTCGAGCTAAAGTTGCTTCTCTCTCTCTCTATGATTTCATATGGTTTTGGGGGCCAAAGTAGTTTCTCATCTACTTAATTCATAGAATCAATCTGGGTTTTTTTTGTAAAAGAATTCTGAAATCGATCAATCTATAAAATCCATGATATTGTGTCCCTGTAGTTTGTAATGGTATTGAGCGAAAATTGTTTCTTCTCTCTATAATTATGATTTTTGTTTATCATGTCTCTATTTTATGCTGATCCTTTCAGATTTTTTTAATTTATGTATGAATCGATTTCACTTTAAAAAAATGATAGTATCCCATTGATTTTAATGCTTCTCAGTATAAAATTCTTGACCAGATTTCCTCTTCAATTTTGAGGTAGTGTTCTAAGTTTTCTCCCCAATTTTTTCTCCGATGGTTTCTTCCACGTTGATGCACAGTTTGGTATAGAGTAGGTGCAAAGTTGCTACATCAGAAGGGAAGGGCCACGTTGGTGACATCACAACAAACACTTATCAAAGTCAAGCAGGTAAAAACTTACTTTAAATTTTCTTGGCAAATACACAAACTACAGTCTGAACAAGTGAATAAAGAGTCCAAGGTTAACAGAACATTTGAAATCTTTTTTTTTCCGATATTGGGCGTGCTTTAGTTTATTTATTAGATATTGTTTATGTTGCTTCCCTACGGCTTCTCAATAACACACGGCCTTGTAGGCTGATCTGATATCCTAGAAGACAAATTGAAGAAGAAGACTTAAATATTAAAAAATTTAACCTCGTTTCTACCACTATTACATGATGTTTTTCTTTTGGTAGTGGTAACAAATGAAATTTAGTTTTTTTTCTCTCCGTCCCTCCTAACTCGCCAACAGTTGTCGTCGTTCATATCATATCTTCAGAAGGTTCAGTTTGTTTATTGAATGTTTAAGAATGTTTATTGTCTCTTATTGTTTCTTTCACGTGGACTTATCCAATGTTTACTTTATGTTATGTGTCATATGAACGTTTGAATATAGGTACAAGAGTTTATTTTTGAATTTAACTAAATGAGCATTTTTAGAATGAACCTCAATGCAATGCTCTGAATGTTGCAACGAGCTAAGCAGGTTTTATCTCTTCTCTATGAACTAGTCGTCGATGGAATCTCCACGTGGTGGCGACGACGTCAACACATCATCTTCGGACGCGCCGCCACCGTCATTCGAGACGCCCCGCATCCTGACTCGTCGCCAACATCAATTGAAGAACCGCCTTGATAACGACCAAATCACCGCACCGGCATCAGACGCGTCGGCATCAAACGCGTCTCCACTTACACACGACATGTTCCGCATCATGACACATTGTCAACGCTAGATCCAGAACTGCCGTTTGACGTGATACAATAACACATCGTCTACTTTATTTTATTTCGCATATTCTCTCTTTCCTCCAAGGCCCTATATGTAGGAAAATGTTGCAAGAAACATTTGGTGAATCTATTTTCAAGAATTGAAGTTTTCTTTCTTCTTGGAAGATTTGCCCTATCCTTCCCGTCCCGTTCCGGTCGCCGCCGCCGCTGATCGCCTCCGTGCCTTGCGCCTTCGGCTGCCGCCCCGCGCCCTAGGCCATCACCCTGCCCTCGGCCGTCCGCGTCCCTAGGCCGCTGCCTTGCGCTCATTCTACCCACGGCTCAAGCCCGCTGCCCACGCAAGCCGCCGCTTGCACAAGCAGCCTACCCACACGGGCAACCCTCCTGCGTGTAGGTCGGCGCCCACGCAAGCAGCCTGCCCTCGCGCCGGCCGCCGCCCACGCAGGCCACCGCCCGCACAAGCTCACTTGAGCGCATGCTGCCGCCCACGCAGACCATCCCCGTGCAGGCCCGCTTGTGCACAGGCCGCCGCCCACGTGGACCGTCACCTGCGCAGGCCCGCCCGCACGCAGGCCGCCACCCACGCAGGCAGCCTGCCTGCGTAGGCCTCCACCCCCCCACGCACAGGCCGCTGCCCATGCAAGCAGTCCGCCCGTGTGCAGGCCGTTGCCCACGCAGGCCACCGCCCGCGCAAGCCGCTTGCCCGCACAGCCACCTCGGCCCCACATGATCCCTACAATCAGCATCACGGCTTTAGATCCTTCATTCTACAAGTGCACGCCCCTTTTACCGTTTAGGTTTTGGGGCGCTGCCCGGAACCCCGCAAGGGGGCGACTCCCCCCTTGGCCCCCTGCCAACTGACCGCGCAGTTGGAGTCACGACACTCTGTCGAAGCGCAAGTCAATCGTCCCACCAATGATGCATCGAGAATTTCCCACTACCCCTTCACGCACTATCTAGTACCGAGGTACTTCTACACTCTTTGGTGTCTATGTTCTTCTTTCAGTGTTCTTCGAGTGTTCATCCACCGTTGTCGAATGTGATTGGATTTTGAATCTTCAAGCAACTAGTTGAATAGGTCTTTGAATCTTCTAGCGATCGCCATTCGGATTTAT
The DNA here is from genome assembly GCF_029677425.1 of Wolffia australiana. Taxonomy (NCBI): domain Eukaryota; kingdom Viridiplantae; phylum Streptophyta; class Magnoliopsida; order Alismatales; family Araceae; genus Wolffia; species Wolffia australiana. The sequence continues at coordinate 4,650,975 of NC_135854.1, read as the reverse complement.
TGAACGTGTTGCTTTGTTTTCACCGTGGTGGTTGTAAGACAGTACTTCCGCCCTTGATGAGGAAACGGGCTGCACCATCATTATTTTCACCGGATTTTAATCTTCGAATTGGATCGTGTGATTTGTGGTATGTTTTATCCCATCCCTGCCCTAGTCATCCTAGTATTCGGTTCCCATTGTTACCTTGCCACCGTCTCCTCTAGCCGCCCTGCATCACCCCATCATCCCCTAATCATCTTGCATCACCACGTGGGGAGGTGTGCTTTGACTTGGCAAGAGAGTCATCAGTAGACGATGTTCGAGAAACCCCTCTACCGTTGGTAAGGACTTCACGTACCAAATGCAAAATGGAGGCAAAAATATTGAGATATTTCACGGAGGTTGGGTCACGCATATGGGTGTGCCTATTATGCCGCGACCAAAAAGTTAACCCACTATGGAATAGGTTGAAGAGGCGACAAGACGGGTTGATTAACATAATCCACATGCATTTACAGTTCAATCATGGTAGAGTACATGGTAAGTTGAAGGGCACCCATTCTGAGGCGTAAGAGCAAGGTGGTGCAGCCACGAAGACACTAGAGAAGATGAAGGAGATCATAGCGCAATTTGTTTGTCTCATGAACTCCCCATGGGCCTCGTGGACAATGTAGATTTCAAGATTATGTGAGAGTAAGCTACTAAAACGACAATTGACCCGCCAAGATCAAAGGTAATAAAGGCTGAAACACACAAGCTATACGGGGTCATGAAGGGGAGGCTCGTAGAGTTATTAACAAATGTCTCCAAGGTCTCATTGACAGTGGATGTGTGGACTGGTGAGAATTAATGTGGTATTTTCGGCATCACGATTCATTGGGTGAACAACGGGTGGGAATTATGAAAACGCACAAGCTAGTGGGAAAACATGATAGTGAGAATATGAGCACAATTGCGCTCCAAGCGTTGGATGACTTTGGATTGAGGACAAAGTTTGGCGACAACCCATCAAGCTTCATTATGCAGTATATTTCTTTATCACAAAACCCAACATTTTTAAATGTAGGTTGGCTCTATCACTACGGACAATGCATCAAGCGACAGGCAGATTATATCATTACTCGTGAAGGAGCTCAAGCCAGTGAATGACTGTTTCACAATGGACAAACATGTTCCATGTGCTGCCCACGTGCTGAACATCATTGTCCAAGCTTGCCTTAAAGTCATTGCTTATAACAATTTATATACCTCCTCCTAGGGTTGTGAAAAGCTGGATAGTTGACAAAGTATATGATACTACGGATGCCATGCACGAGGTCGTGACGAGTCATGCAGACATGGTGTTAGGCCCCTAACTAGGCGGCATTCCCTGCCTAGAGGCCTGCATGCTTATTGGGAGGGCGTGTTCGCGTTAAGACTCACAATATTTAACGACTGAGTCATCTATGGGTAGCGATGCCCAAACTTGATATTTCAGGCCATCGCCCATGTATGTGGTGATACACTATAGACGGTGTGCGTGCCCGTTCACGCCAAGCCGTGACGGATCAGGTGAAGTTTGCGCGTGATGGGCACGCGGGCCGACAGGCATGAGCGTGCGTGCGCCAAGTGCCACGCACGGGTGCCAATGCTACACGCGGGCGCCAAGCATCGCGCGCAAGCGTGGGATGCGCAACCTGGGGGCGTGCAGTAGGTGTAGCGCGCGGAGTTGTGCGGGGTGCCACGCGGGCAGCGCGCGCACTGCGTGTGGGGGGCGCGGGGTAGGGAGACATCCCACCAAGAGAGTCGAGGCGACATAGAGGGCGCGTAGCGCTCTTGCAAGTAGGCTGGGCGCGCAACGCCCAGCTTGAGGTGCCGAATTCGACATCACCGCAGAGACTACGCACGATTGTGTCAGCGCGTGTGCTGGTGGTGTGAGTGATCGCCACACCCGCGGGCGTGCGGGGCCCACCCCAGGGGCACATGGGTAGCAACAGAGCAGGGGCGCGCGTGCGGATCAGAGGCGGGGAGGCGGAGAGGCGACACTACCTTAGCGCGAGGCGCCTCATCTCGTTTGTTTGTATCACCCCTCGTCTTCCCCAATGTAATTGTCCCAACTACGATGTAACCTTTCATGATATGAATGCAATGACCCTATTCCTTGACAGGCTACATCCCCACCATCTCCTATAACCCCTTCTATGCGATCTTAAGCAATTGCAAAGACTTCCGTTGCAAGAGATCAAGGTTGTTTAGTGTTTTGCTCCGAGCACTGAGCCCCGCACATGTCAGATTCGAGCAAGAAACCTAGCTCAAGATTTGACCATGTGACACGCTGACATAGATGATTTGGATGCCATGCACGAGGTCGCGATGAGTCATGCATACATGGTGATTGATGACAATGTCCTTTTCTTGGTGGATGTAGTTGCCCATTTGAGAGTCTTAGTGACAAGCATCCGAGCATAGACTCAACGATGTCAATAGTATGTGAAGAAGTGCAAAGACATGCAAAAGAATCACCTCCAAATCCCATTATACTTCCCAACACAGTGGAACGGTACGCATGACATGCTACATACCGCATTGGGGAAGTGAGATGTCTTCAATTTTATAGTTTTACAAATCTTGCGTGCAACGAATAAGGACATGAGACTCTAATGTGAAGAGTGAATAATATTGGCCGATTTCCAGGGCATCCTAGGGCCATTTTACAGGACAACAAACTATGTTAATGGCTCAAAGATAGTGAGAGTCGTGGAAGTCCTTCGCATATTGAAGACCTTGATGAGACATATCAATACAATGTTGCATTTTGATATTTTTACAATCTTTATGTCGTGAAGAAAGCTGACCACTTGTCGAATTGCATCTATTCGACAAGCTTGTGAGAGCATGAAGGGTAAGATGTTGAAGTATGAGTCATTTATATCGAAGAACCGTGTGACAACAACAAAAACCATTCTTTACCCTTTCAACAAGGGGTCATCACCTGATCCTAGCGTCATTCATGATGCTTTGGCATTTGTTTGCCAAGGTATGCCCTTCAGAGAGACCAAGATATAGTTTCTAATGACCATGAGGATGATGACTGGCTCACTGAACTCATCAATGGTGTATAACCAGCTAGGGAGAAGAAATGACGATTACCCACTCCAACAGAGGAATTGGAAACTTATCTCCAATCAACAGAGAGAAAGGACACAAAGACAGCACTAGGATGGTCGGCACACATGGGCGCACGGACTTACCTTCAACTATCTACCCTTGCCCTAGAGTTTCTTTCAAGATGTGGAACTAGTGCCCTAGTAGAGTGTTATTCTCCGCAGGACGTGCAGTTGTCACTTTCAAGAGGGCATGTCTTACTGCTGAAAGCATTGAGTTCCTTGTCACAATGAAGTGTTGGTTACGTGCCGAGAATGTTAAACTATGTGATGGAGATAATGCGTAGGAATTCTCTGACGACAACGACTAGTATAAGGTATTAATCTTTTGTATTTGTGTCATTATTTATTTGTATCATTTCAATATTCTAATGTTATTGATCTTAATCTCATTACATGTGATTTGACCTTATATCATTCTTGTAATGTTTCTTACTAATTCGTGCCCTAAAGTTGACTATATAAAATTGATCATATTACCCTCTTTCACCGTAGCTAGAGGATAACAACAAGGGGTGTCATGTAAATTTAATACTCTAAGTAAACTAAAATTATGTCATCCTTTTGAACTTCGTATTCCTGTTTGATAATTAGAGTGGACGATACTTGCAGAAAGGGAATTTTGCCTAAATGAAGAAAACATTGTGAAAAGGTTAGAGTGGCAAGTTAACTCGACATGTTTTAGATTCACAGATTCAATGAATGATGATGAAAATTAGTTGGGAATACTTTGTCTACATTTAAACACCAAAGGGGACGTTGTTGTGATGGATTATTGGATAAACACTTCAAAGAAGAAAAATTATCCAAGGGCTTTAAGATGTTTGTTGATTAGCGTCCACTTTGCAATGATGATGATATACTCATTGATTACGTGATTAACTCAAATCTGATAAAAGAACTAAAACTTTATGGCCTTGTATGTCAAGTCAAATTCCAAACCTTGCATTATGAGGTATGGAGATGGAAATAAAGATCATTTCAATGAGTGAAATGGTTTGAGAGGGTTATATAAATTTATTTTTGAGATAAATCTCTATTAGCAAGGGGGGGAAATATTGAGGTGACTCTTTAATTCACCCGTGTTGCACATACATTAATCTTTTATTTCTCTGCTTGAATCTATGATGAAATAATTAATTTTGTTTTAAAGCTTCTATACTTTTTACACTAACAACGATGTTGGTCTCCCAGTTGAAACTCAATTTGGCAATTTTTTCAGGTATGCCAGTGTTCTCCCACAATCACAACTCTTTTTTGCACCATCATCCAAAAATTTGGAAAAAAAAAAATTATCTTATGCTTTGAGTGCATTTGAAGCAGTAAAACAAAAATCAGGGGGACTTAACATGTCTGTTTGATGTACTATAATTGATGTTTGTGGCATTTGTGGTGATTCTATGAGATCACTATATCTTCTGAAGGTAATGGGATTCTAGTCGTTTCACATATTTCTCGTTTTATTCTCGCTTTACATGAAAGTTGTTTGATTCATAATTAAAGTTTGTGGTCTGCTAAAAATGTAGGATGTTGTAGAAAGTAATGGATTGTTGACCCATGGAAATGAACTATTTTCATTCTAAATAAACATCATGTGCTTCCACTCCTCTACATGGCCTTAGAAGCTTCATAATAACAGAAGGGGCAAACTAGTTGCAAAAGTTTCTTGGACAAGTGTCCTTATTTTTTAAACTTAATAACTTATGCTTGAGCTTTTAAGTAGAAAAAATTATGTCTGCATCCATTTCGATAGCGGAAAAATTTGTAGAAAGGATAATTCACATAGTTCCACCCCTAGTCTTATGGTTCGTCATGTATTGTGAATTTGTTAATCTTGATCTAAGCCTTCTCAGATCAAAGTAGGTAAACATGAAGAAAATGACTGTTGGTCCCTTGTTCAAATCGGGGACATGCCTCCTGAATACTTATATTTTTTCATGGAAAATAATGCCCAGAGTTCTCAAAAATTCCGATGCTTTGGGTTGAAGTTAGTTAAGGAAAGTCTTTGGAGAAATGGATAAAACTACTGAAAAAAATTACAAAAATTAGTTAGATTTTAATTATATGGTGCACTTGATGCACGATGACTAGAGGAGGCAGATGAGATGATGCAGGATGACTAGAGGAGATGGGACTGGATGACGACGGATGTAGGATACTGAGACGACAAGGGAACGGGTAGGATAAAATCAGACCACAAATCACACGATCGATTCCAAAGAATTAAATCCGATGAAATAGTGATGGTGCAACTCCTTTGCTCATCGAGGGTGAGAGTACTGTCTTCAACCACCGTGGTGATGCCAAGCACCAAAATCAATAAATTCGAACGATCGCCCGTTGGAAGATTCAAAAACCCTATTCAACTAGTCGCTTGAAATTTCAAAATCCAAATCAAATCCGACGGCAGTGGATAAACTCTCGAGGAACACTAGATGAAGAATACGGGACACCAAAGAGTGTAGGAATACCTCAGCACCTGATAGTGCGTGACGAGGTTGTGGGGAATTCTCGAAGTGTGGCTGATGAGCTCGAAGAAGAGATGATCCGTCAGTGGAGCGAGCACGACTTTGATGGAATGAGACAGATGCAATTGGATGCAGGCGGCTGTGTGCGCGAGCGATAGAGGACGCGGGTGCAAACGACAGTGGGTAGTGAGGCAATCGTGAGGGCGAGGATGGCAGGGTGCGCAGAGTGAACTGCGCGAGCGACCGACGTGGCAGCCTGCTAGGGCGGCCTGCTAGGGCGGCCTGCTAGGGCAGCCTGCTAGGGCGGCCGGCGTGGCGGCCTACGCGGGCAATGTCTGTGCGGGCGGCCAGCGTGGTGGCCTGTGCGGGCGGTGCTCGTGCGGGCGACCGGCGTGGCAGCCTGCGCGGACGGCCTGCGTGGCGGCCTGCGCAGGCGATGTCTGTGCGGGCGGTTGGCGTGGCTGCTGACGTGGTGGCCGGCATGGGAGCCTACGCGGGCGGTGCCTATGCGGGCGGCCGACACGGTGGCCTGGGCAACCAGTGTCTGTGCGGGTGGCTGGTGTAGCAGCCTGCGCGAGCGATGCTTGCACGGGCGGGCGGCGTGGTGGCATGTGTGGGCAGCCTGGGTACAGGGAGCAGCCAATGGCGCGGAGCGACTGCCAAAGGACACGGGACACGGGGCGGCGGCCAAGGGCACAGGGCGCGGCAGTGATCAGCGATGGGGAAGACCGGAACGGAATGGGGAGATTAGGGAAAATCTTCCAAGAAGAAAGACTTCAATTCTTGAAAATAGATTCACCAAGTGTATCGTGCAACATTGGCCTACATATACGCCTTGGAGGAAAGAGAAAATACAAGAAATAAGATAAAATAGACGGCGTGTTATCGTGTCATGTCAAAGGGCAGTTCTAGATCTGGCATTGACGATGTGTCATGATGCGTGACGTGTCATGTGTAGGTGGAGACGCGACTAATGCTGGTGCGTCGACTTGGTCGTTATTAGGGTGGTTCTACAATTGATGTTAGCGACAAGTCATGATGCGAGACATCTTGGATGACGGTGGCGGCGCGTCCGAAGGTGATGCATTGATGTTGTCACCACCAGCACTTCATCATATGTACAATGTGATTTATATTATATTTTCCTGTCTCTAGGGGTAATTTGTTTGAATATGATTCTATGTTTGGTCGTTTATTGCAGGAATTTATTTTTCACAATTTAATCCCAAATACTCATGTTTTAACAACCTTATGAACGTGAATGCCTGATAATCTCAATTTTAGGGTTAAAATTTGTCGTTGGTGTTTGAGATTATTCAATAAAATATATTTAACCGTACTTAAAAATACTTAGTTAGTGATGAGTATGGATCGTCTCCAGAGGGAATGATGATTAAGGAATTACTTTCTTATACTAGTGATGATCAATGAGAGGACTGGTGAAAATAAGATTCGAAGACGTGAGCTTGTGATATCGATTAAAAATACATAAGTTATAAGTTAATTTAACTTAAAGAGAAGAGTAAGTGCACATGATGGACATGATGATGGACGATGGCTTGAACGATGATAACAATTGGATGTGGAGTGGTATGGTGGCGAGGATGGAGAGACGAGAAAAGAGAGTAAAGTGAAAGTGCAAGTACAATTATAAACCCTAATTATGTTAACTATAGTCACAGAAAAGAGACAACGTAAGGTGAAGACACTTACCTTAGATCCTTACGTTCCACCAGGATCACAGCAATTTACGAGTGCCAATAAGCTCCCCTTCTTCTCCAATTCTTCTTCCCACACACTCATGACACCACGAACACTCTTAATGGATCTCAAAACTCACTATCTTTCAATCAGCCCACAAAAGTAGGAAGCAAGTTTAAGATGAATTTTACAATGATCACGTCTCTATTTATAGGTTAAAATGTATGGATAGAAAGAGGATGGGAAGATGAAGCAATGCTGAAAATTTCATCTCAATCGGAGTTGTAGATCAAAAGTTATGGCCGTTTGAAGTTGAGCCAATCCTAGCCCTTGATTTTTTCTCTCTCCGCATCAGTATCCTCGCTTTTCGTGCCTATTAAGAACTCAAAGTGCCTTATATTCTACGCTTTTCATATTCTGTGTGGGCACCCTTCGTATTCTGCACCACGGGTACCTGAAAGGAAGACAAACAGACAAAGGAAGAAAGAAAAAGAAAAAGATAAAAAGGAATATCCTCGCAGTTGACGTGGCGGCATGTTAGTGTGGGCCTTCTTTTCCTCCTCTCAGCAGGAGCCACGTCTGTGCCACGTCGCTGTTTGCGGGCCACGTGTACACGTAGCCTCCCGTGGCGCGGCCACGTTACTTGCCGCTATACCAGGCCAAAAGGAAAAATCAGAATGAAAAGTTGATTTTTGTCTTTTTCTCCCTCGTTCTACGCACGCATTTATTGCAAAAAAATGCCTTCTTTTTTTATTAGGCCATGTCATCCTACGCCAAAGAAACTTGCATCAATCATAAATGCAATCATCACTTCGCGAATAGTGAAGCGATGATGTTTGGCTAATGATTGGTTGACGCCAATCATTAACTTAGCACTTCCCCCCTCATATTTTCATAGGTAGGTCTAATATCTTTCATATACTGCAACTTGATATCGTTACAAATTCGAAAGACACATTATATATCATTCATCATTTCCAAATCCTTTTGTGCATATGGTTAGGTCACAATGATTATAAGACATTTTAAAAAATCATGAAAAGTAGAAACTCACTTTTTTTGAATCTGCAATTTACTCTAGAAGGATGTGTTCCATATTTATTGGACTAGTGATCAGTAATCGTAACATCAATTAATAAGTCAAAAAATAATTAGCCCTATGAGATATAAATTTAATCCATTTCGTACAGATTCTTGTAATCTTTGAAAATTTTCTTGCAATCCAACATATGCTTTGATGTGAACATACTACATCAAATCTTAAAATATATACCTTACAGAATTGGTGAAATAATCAGTTAAAACTCTAATTTAATCTCATATTAATACATGTCTCAATCCTCTTACTTTGGGTTCTCCCAAGTTTAAAAATTAATTTAATGTTAGTTAATGTGGGGATGGGTTACTGAACTTTTTATGATTTCTCTGGAAATTAATTGAATTTGTTTGGATTTTTTTCCTGGAAGAAATGAATTTTTTAATGGAAAATGGATATAGCTATCAGGAATCATGAGATTACAATAATTTCAAAAGTAAGAGGTAGAATTGTTAAATTTTCCAATGGTTTTTATTAGGGAAATTTGGAGGACAGAGAATCAAAGGGTTATATCTCTAATTATTTATAGGTGGCGTCGGTTTGCGCGTGCAAAAAAAGGGACTGCTGCGCAAAGTGCCAAGAAATCTAAATAGTGACGCCACGTGGCAAAATCTTGGCCGTCAGAAAGCTTAAAATTAATGATTTGTATACGTATTTTATGAACGTTTTTAAATTTTTTTTAAAAATCCTTCACTACCGTCATCCATGACAGCCATTTCATCACATCGTACGTCCGCGACACCCTGTCATCATCACGTCCCCATCACGACCAATCCGTCATCCGCCACCGTCATCGTCACGGACCCCTAATTCTGTCATCGTCACCGTCACGTCATCTGTCACATTTTTGTCACGGTGAAGTGTGAGGGGATGGATGGCGCTTGCCGATCCCTAGCTCTAACCCACTTTTTCATTTAATTCCTCGCATTCATATCCCTACTTTCTTTTTAAAAAAGGTTTGTTCCCCTGCTTCCTCTTTAAAAAAAAGTCAGTTCCCACCATTCAACGTAGAACCAACGGCTGTGCAGATTGATGGGCAGCCAAGATTTTCCCATCTTTTCTCCTTGTTTTATTATTATGAGTGAGAAAAATGGTGACCGACCCAAAGGTCGTGCTCGTAGACCAATCCAGTCATGCCCTAGCTGTTGCCAATGAAGATTTTATGTATGTAAGAGTTCAGTGTTTGATAGAGCAGTTGTGCTTGTGATTGTCGTACTCGTTCACGATCACTACAGAAAGGAAATGCATACAACAGTCATACCTCGGCGTGTTGTTTAGTATGCCAAAAAGGGTCCTTGTACCGGTGGGAGTAATTTTCAAAAAAGTTGAAGATTTTTCCGGCCGTGTTATCTGCAGCCCCTATGAAGTTATTAGAGATTTAGAAATTTACTATTTGATAAAGCTTGCATGATTTACACACAGATCATTCTAGCACACATGCATTCAGCAGTCATACCTTGGCAGTTTGCTGAGTATGCCGAAAAGGGTCCTTGTCTCCATGGGCATAATTTTCAAGAATTTTGAAGAGCTTTCCTACCATGGTATCTGCGGCCCCTATGAAGATCTTAAATATGTAAAAGTCTAGTATTTGATAGAGCTGGCATGCTTTACATATGAACCAGTCTTGTCCATGCCCATAATAGAAAGGAAGTGCATATATCAGTCATAAATTGGCAGGTTGTCAGGAGCCGATCCATATCCCTGAGTGTGTGATTCTCTTGAATTTTCCACCATGCATGCCATGGATGCCACCCATGAAGATTTTAAACACGGAAGAGTTTAGTATTCAATAGAGCTTACAAGCATGTAGTAAGCATAGATGTCCCAATTTACACACAGAGAACACTTGTCCACACTAGGGAACGGCACGTCCGGGGACGTGACGCCCGTGACGTGACGGGACGGATGACGACCCGTGACGAATGGGAACGTGACGAAGTATTCTTCACGTCACTGTCTCATCATGCGTCCGGAGAAGTTAAAAATTCGCGTCACGTTCCCATCATGCGTCACGGATTTGTCATCCCGTCACGTCACCGTAACCGTGACGCCGTCCCCCTCACCGGTGACAGAAAGAATGTGATGTTCCTAAAATCATAAGTCTGCATCTTCGGTATAAAGTCCGATTCTTCATTCTGTGACATTTGTTCAATTTCCTAACTGCATCTGCGGGAATCCTAACTGCATCTACTAGAACAAGAAGAAGGGTTGCCTTCCGACGATATAAAGTCCGATTTTGACACCATTGCTGCGGTTCTTGTTCTCTCATCAATACCAAGGATTCATCATTCTGGTACATTTTTTCATTTTCCTAGTGCTCTGTGTTTACTTTACGCTGATGGATTACCCTTTGCCATTTGTTCAACGAATCCGCCTGCTCAGAATGTTTTCTTTCATTTTCATGATGCTCGAATCAGCTCGGGATAACCCTCGACTTGGGAATTAGAGGAAAAAAAGAATTGGACTTGATGGGCACGAAAAACAATGCTCTTTTTTTTTAAGTTATTATTTTCTATGTTTTCTTCTTGTTTCGATCTGTCATGCCTATATGTATTAAATCGAACTTACCAAAATTCCTCGGCTTCTTTTGGAGTCACCAACGGATTCAAACCCCGTTCTCCGCCGAGTTCTTCTCCACTCCTGATCTCTTTCCTTCTTATTTCACTCTCTCGAAGATCTCTCTTTAGTTCACAGTCCTGTCACCACTGCTGACAGGAAGAATAAAGACAGGAATGAAAATAAAAACGTCGGTCCTTCAGCTTCTAGTTTCAATTGTCAGTTTTGAATCTGGTGAGAAAGATAAGAAAAGAAAACAACGCTCTTGTTTCTTCCGAAAAATACTTTATTCTGCTAGGAAAACTGGCAATCGCCAGTGAAAAAAGGATTCCAGTTTACCACTCTATGGAATGCTGATCCCCAGTCCAGTAAATTGAAAATTCTTGGAGAGGATAAAAATTTGACATGAGAGTCTAAGTATCCGAATCACGGTTTTGCTACTTTAGTGCATATGTTGAATTGATGTGGATATTTCTTAGTTGATTATATTATTTTGGCATGATGCTTGTATCTTGCCCACAGGAGTCAAAGCTAGAGGCTTTATATTTGGCCCGCCAATGGCACTTTCCCTGGGAGCATAGTTTGTCCCTCTGAGAAAACCAAAAAAAATTCCTGGTATGTCTTCTATGTGCACAAGTCATATCAGCGCACCATTGTTAAAAAAAAAAGTCATATTGGTGCACCAACAATATTTTTCTAGCGACAAGATTAGTTGATGATTTTATTCCAAGTTGGATTGAATATTTTATTTCATTATCCATGGACTTTATATCTTCTAATGGAAGTGGAATGATACATTGTTTTGGTAAGCGTTTTCTGGTTTATTAGCTTATTCGACCAATTATGTAAAGCGAAACCTAATTCTAAGAGATCATGTTTGAATTTTTTTGGATATTCTACATCATCCTTTCGTGCGAAAAGATTTTCTGACTCTCTCACTCTCTCTCTGGCTCCCTCTCCCTATTTCAGTCTATCTATCTACCTATCACCCTCTCTACTCCTCTCTACCTAAATCTATCTACTCCCTTCTGACACCACTCTCTCGTCCTCCCTTTTTCCATCTTTCTTGACTCTCACTGACCCTCTCACTCTCCTAGTGTATCTTTCTATCACCCTCTCTCAGTCTAACTATTTATGACTCTCTCTTCCTCTCCGTGTCTCCCTCTCCCAGCCTTTCTTTCCACCACTCTCTCTCCCTCTCTCTTTGACTCCCATCTACTCCCTCCTCCTACCTCTCTCACATCATCTACCTTTCCATCTTTTCTAAGTCCCTCTCTCTCTCACTGGCTCTCTCTCCCTCTTTCGGTCTATCTATCTACCTATCACCCTCTCTATTCCCTCTTTCAGTCTACCTATCTTTCTATCACCATCTCGGTCGTTCTCTCTCTCCCTCTCTCAGTCTAATTTTCTAGGGCTCTCTTTTCCTCTTATTTTGAGTTGATATGAAAGTAAGACAACTTTATGTTGAGATTTATATTTAGTTTAATTACGTACACAGATTTTTATGACTGTACAGCTTGTTTTCAAGTTATTATGACTCTACCTTTTTTTTGAGATAGTATAAACCTTCTAGGATTTTAGCCTTGTCAATTTGACACTACCTGCATACTCATGGCGTTGAGTTTCTTCACTCTTTTATTTTTGGCCTTCTTCTCTCTTCATAGTTTCATGGAAACTACATCTCGCGACGAGTGTGTTGACTTGGCTGTACAGTCCTCGGATGAGTACGTACAAGAAACGGCCCTACCGATGGTAGGGCCGTCACGTTCCAAATGTAGAGGGAAGGCTGAAATACTGCGGCACTTCACGGAAGTAGAGTCCAGCGTGTGGGCGTCCCTGCTATGCCGCGACCAAAAAGTTGACCCGTTGCACAATAGGTTGAAGCGGCGATTAGACGGGTCTACAAACATCTTCTGGAGGCATCTGGACTTCAGCCATAGCATCATATACCGCGAGCTGAAGGGGACTAATGTCGATCAACGTGCAATAACTGAGGCATACGGACATGGTGGTCCGGTCAAGAAGACGCTGGAGAAGAGTAAGGAGGTTATAGCGCAATTCGTCTGTCTCACGGACTCCCCATGGGCTATAGTAGACTACGTGGGGTTCAAGATTATGTGGAAGTACACCGCGGAGATGACAGTTGACCCGCCAGGTTCGAAGGTGTCGAGGTTTTTGTGTTTGAATGTACATTAAATTACAATAGTAATCATGACTTTATAATTAATAAGTTCTTCGAAGTTAAAGGTTTTTGAATGCTTTAAAAAAAAAACAAAAAAAATTTGTTTTAAAATATTAAGAGCTATTAATATAATTTTTAATAAAAGTTGTTAAAATCTTCTGTATAATTAAAAATGCTTTTTAAATATTCTGAAAATATTTTTAAATGTTTTTAAAATGTTTTAAATAATATAAAGGGTGTGTTAGGTTCTAAAGTGTCTTTAAAACATTGATTTATATTTTAAAATGTCAAAAAATAAAGAAATTAAAAGAATTTTTATTGAATGAGAAATGGTTTTTTAATCATTTTTATTTATTTATTTTGGGTTATAATGGGCCCAATAAGGCCTAAATGGGCGGAGCCCATTAGCCTTAGTGGCGGACCCGATGGGCGGACTTAACCAGTTAAGTTCGCGATCGAGTCCGCAGTAGAAAGTTTAAATAAATAAAAAAGGAGGGCGGGAGTCAAACCCGCGACCTCCGCCCCAGCAACGTGGCGCTTTACCAGTGCGCCACGTGTGCACTTTAATATAGAAATAAAATTTCTATATTTAACTTACTTTGGACCTGATAAATTGAATTAGGAAATTCGATTTATTCCAAAGGTCGTGTCCGACGGTTGACTTTCCAAAATTCATTTGTTATTTCTAAAAATCATATTTTTTTCGACTTTTGGAATTCCTATATTAAACCTAACTACTTTAATTAGCACTAATTACTATAATTAATTTTTTAATTAAGGAAAATTTCTATAAAACGTTGAAAAATCATAAAAAATTAATTACAGCTCCTTTTGAGCTTGAATTTTTTCAAAATTCTCAGAAAATTACAATTTACCCCGCTTGTGAAGTTCCCCTTCAGAGCAAGGGTTGAGGAATCTTACGGGGAAAACTATCTCTCTTGAGCTCCTCTTTGAAGAAGAAAGTGCTCCCTCTTGTGAAGTTCTTCCCCTGTAATCAGTGTGCTTGTGCTTCTCTACTCTCAAGGGAAGTTTTTCATTTTCATCGCTCATTCATTTACTGAATAGGGTAATAGTTTCCTCCACAACCATTGAGTTAGTGGTGATTTTTATGAGATTTTGTGAAGGATAGTGAAGGGATTGATATTATTTTTGAAAGCGATTAAGAGGAATTGATTTGTTAATCTTGAAAGTACTTCTAAGACAGATTTGCAGAATTGATCTTGATATCACATTTTGAATCTTAGTGCATTTGATCATTCATACATCATTGAGTGCGGAGATTGACCTTTGATCAATCACGGGGAGCGGTATGTCGTTTCTTCCACTAATCTGAACAGGTGTTGAAGATCAAGAAGGCAGGGAGGTGACGTTGGTGGCACCAAGGACGTGACGGTGACGAGGGAAGTGGACGTACGACGAAGAGCTCGTAACGGTCTACCCGAAGGCGAGTTGGGGGTGAAGCTCGTGCACCCAAGGACGTGATGTACCATCAGAAGACTCCTCTGCAGAGGCAACTCGGTGAGTTGGGTTGGGGTGCCTTACAAGGGAGGATCCTTAGTAAGGTTATCATGAGTCCTAATTAGGACTCGAAGGGGGGCCTTGGATTGACTCGATCACTAGCGGATCGAGGAACCAAGTAAATCTTATGTTCGAGAGAAAGAAGGTGAGCGACAATCTAAGGAATTTTAAAAGTAATTTAGGCAAATTAAAAGTAGATAAGCTAATTCACCCCCCATCTTAGCTTCTATCAGAAGGCAATAAAGGATGGGACGCATAAGCTATATGGGACCATGAAGGGAAAGCTCGTACATTTATTGGCAGATGTCTCCAGGGTCTTCCTGACGGTTGATGCATGGACTGCCGAGAATTCCAGTGGTCTTCTCGGCATCACGTTTCACTGGGTGAACAACCAGTGAGAACTATGCGAACATGTACTTGCTGTACGCGAGCTAATCGGCAAACACAACGACAAGAATATGAGCACGATAGTGATCTAAGCGTTTGGAAGACTTCGGATTGAAGACGAAGGTCGGAAGCTCCTACTCTGGCTTCTATTGAGGCTCGTACTGCCGTATTGAAAGACTAATGTTTTATCATGCAGGTTGGTTCGATCACTACCGATAATGCATCTAGCAACAGGTGGATGATAGCACTACTCGCAAAGGAACTCAAGCTGATTAACGACCGTTTGACTGAGGACCGACATGTCCCATGTGCTGCTCACGTGTTGAACATCATCGTCCAGGCGACACTACAATCATTACGTATATCAGTGACCACACATCCTCCTAAGATTGTTGACAGCTCATCAGACTCAACATATGAACCAGATTACGACGCTAATACGGACGACTTGGATGCCACGCGAGGGGCTGCGGCAAGTCATGCAAAAATGGCCAGCCATGATAGTGGCCTCATCTTGGGAGATGCGATTGCCCGTGTTCGGCAATTAGTCACGAGCATCCGAGCATCAACACAACGATGACAACAGTACGTGAAGACATGCAACGACATGGGAAAGAATCACAACCAACTTTTATTAGATTGCTCGGTGCGGTGGAACAGTACGCATGACATGTTGCATGATGCATTGGAGAAGAGAGAAGTCGTAGATTTTATGGTGTTACAGATCATGTCGGTGACCGATAAGGACATCAGAATCTCGCGTGAGGAGTGGGAAATGCTGGCAAACTTCCGCGACATTTTAGGGCCCTTTTATCAGACGACAAAATATGTGAGTGGCTCAAAGACAGTCAGAGCCGTGGAAGTGATCCACATCTTGAAGGCGCTGATGCGACATATCGACACGATCTTGCTAAAGTTTGATATGTCTACAATTTTCGCATCGGGAAGAAGGATGAATGCCGCACAAATTGCGTCCATCCGCAAAGCGTGCGAGAGCATGAAGTTGAAGATGTTCAAATATGAGAAGATGATTTGAAAAAACCGTGCAATGACGACAGCTGCAATTCTTGACCCATTCAATAAGGGAGCGTCACTTGAGTCTAGTGGCCTTCAAGAAGCACTGGCATTTGTCCGCCGACTAATGCCCCAACACGGTGAGCAAGACCTAATCTGTAGCGACCCCGAGGATGAGGACTGGCTCGCAGAACTTATTGATGGTGTAGCGCCAGCTAGAGAGAAGGAATGACGAGTACCAACTCTAGCTGAGGAATTGGTACAATCAACGGAGAGGAAGGACAACGAGACAACATTGGGATGGTGGGCACGTATTGGTGCACGAACCTACCCATGGCTTTCTACACTTGCGCAAGAATTCCTCTCAGTATGTGCAACCAGTGCCCCAGCAGAACGTTTATTCTCGGCGGGACGTGCAGTTGTCACTTTCAAGCGAGCACGTCTTTGTGCTAAAAGCATCGAGCTCGTGGTACAGTAAAGTGTTGGTTACATGCCGAGAACGCTCAACTGTGCAATGGAGATAGGGTGGAAGACTTTCCTCATGATGAAGACTAGTGTAAGTCTTTACTCTCAATTTATTTCAACAATGATAAATTTTTTTGCGATCTAACCAATGGTCAATTTTTTTGCCGCATCGTCAATCTTGGTGGGGAAAATTGACATCGTAAGTTTCTTCTAGCTGATTACTTATTCTCGTCGAAATTGATATCAAGGATTTATGTTAAATTTATAATAATGTAGTGAACTTAGAAGTGAAATTGTTAACTACTCGTAGAGTGACGCATGATCCAAGCATTCCTCTCTGAAATTAGATTTGATATTCGATTTGAAATTCAATCAGTCTGATTGGAAATTCGATTTGAAATTCAATCAGTCTGATTGGAAATTCGATTTGAAATTCAATCAGTCTGATCGGAAGGAAATTTGATTTGAAATTCAATCAGTATGATCGGAAATTTGATTTGAAATTCAATCAGTCTGATCATAAATTTGATTTGAAATTCAATCGTTCTTATCGGAAATTCAATTTGAAATTCAATCAGTCTGATTGGAAATTCGATTTGAAATTCAATCAGTCTGATTGGAAATTCGATTTGAAATTCAATCAGTCTGATCAAAAATTCGATTTGCAATTCAATCAGTCTGATCAAAAATTCGATTTGAAATTCAATCAGTCTCATTGGAAATTCGATTTGAAATTCAATCAGTCTGATCGGAAATTCGATTTGCAATTCAATCAGTCTGATTGGAAATTCAATCAGCCCGTCGAGAAGGATAAATCTATATCAATAAAGATTTTTTTGTTGATTTTATCCATCTCTATTTCTGTCAGTTTGCATGTGTCTCTTTAGGTATCAATTCACATACCACTTAATGCATCCATCACTTTGATAATCTGCTCAAACATCGATACACCAAAACCACCGATCTTGCACTGAATCCATCCTTTCGAGGAAATACTTATCCATCGAAACGTAAATTCACCATCATTCGAACCTACCATTTCATCCGTCTTCCATTGGAGGTTTTCTATCTGTATTTTAAATAATTTTCTGGGTTCATTTCATTTATATACTACTCACATTTCATCTTAGGTAGACTGGCTATTCCATCTGGACTTTTCAAAGAGGCCACTACTCTTTCCTGAAACTGCTCCCACCGTAACATGCATAATTGTGGAGTTTTCTTCTCCTCATATCCACTCTGGCAAGTCCGGCGGATATTCGTACACCCATATATATGTATGGATTGATGTATGAAGTTTCTTTCTCCTGACATCTACTCTAGCAAGCCCAACGGTTGTTCATTCATACACCCATTTATCTTGTATGAATTGATACATGTAAGTCCATTTTTTTGTTTTCTATTTACCGTTTGTCTCTATTTTAAGGTTTGAAAATTCTATAAAAAACTCACCATGTTAACTTTGACATATGAGAAAAATGGAGATTGTTTTTTTCTCTCTTTCTTTTTAATCTCTCTGTATAACTCCGTCTATCATTAAAAACTCAAAGTCAACGTACTGCGTGCGTTTTCAGGTGGGTCGACGTCAAATGGACATGTCTTTCTTTTCAGCACCGTGCCCCTCGGAAATGACCTGATCGCTGCGGTCTATGCACCGTCTTCGTTCAAAAATGATATTTTTTGTCTTTCAAGACCCTCAACCGCGCTTCTTTGAGAGCCCCGCCAATTCCCCATAAGAACAAGAAAACTGTGCTCACTCGGTCGAATTTACTGACTTGAATTTCTGAATCAGTTTCAATCAGTTTCAATCAGTTTGTAAGAACAAGAAAACTTCAAAACAGATTCCTTATTCATAATCAGTTTCTAAATTTTGGCATTTTCTCTATCGTTATATTAATTTATGATATCTTCTCTCTATCAATGGTGAGTCACTAAATTGTTCAATAAATTAATAAATTAATATATTAATATGACTTCTTGACGACTGCGTCAACAGGTTAATTATTACATTAATTATTTCACATTCTTAAAAAAATTCAGATTTAATCAAACTATTTTAGCTAAGTATTTAAATTCCCAACCAAGCACTTAAATCTTAAGTTACTTAGCTGATGTCAACAATTTTGGTATCCTAACATATTAAACCATAAGACAGTAAATACTAAATTCTTCCAACAGGATATAAATTTATTAAATTCTTCTAGTAGGATAATTCTTTATTTATTTTTCAAATGTAACTAAAATTTTAAAGACTGTAAAAAGAAAGTATCCAATTTTACTGGACTTTGCGTTTATAAGTCCTTAATTTCTCGGCCAATAAATTAATTGGTACAAAAAATTTCTGACATCCCCTGACAAGTGTCAACAAATTAGTTGTTAACCTGCATATAAAAAATATATAAATGTCTCACTTTTCTGTGAATAAATTATTCATTATATTCTTTAATTTCTCAATCAATACCTTAAATTATAAATTATCTACACTCAAAATTTTAGGTCCATAATTTGATTATCATAACATAATAAACCACAAATCTCATTTTAAACAATTTGATCATTACTACCTATTTAATAATAAATTATAATTGTATTAAAATTCCATCACGGACATCATCCGTGACGGACTATTCGTCACGTCATGCGTCCGGACCACCCCGTCACCGTCACGTCACCGTCACGGGCAATCCGTCACGCATCACCGTCACCGTCACGGCCCCTCTGATTCATCGCCGTCACCGTCACGTCATCGATCATGTGACCGTCACGATGACGCGTGACGTGACGGATGACGATTGCCGATCCCTTGTCCACGCTCACTACAGAAAGGATCTCTTAATTTACAATAGCAGTCATATCTCGAAATGTTGCTGAGTATGCCAGGAAATGGTCATTGTCACTGTGGGCTTAATTTCCAAGAATTTTGTAAATCAATATGATCTATTAATTTACAATGGTATTTTCAAGGAGAGAAAAAGAATAGATGTTTGTATTTGTATTTTCACAGAGAAGAGAGAGAGTATGAGAGAGAAGGATCTACAAAAGTCAAAGGTCAATGAATTAGGTCAACTCAGGTAAGTCAAGACGTGCAGGCCAATCATCTTCAACTTCTGGGGAAAGCAAACCTTGAGGAGGTTGACCAGCAGGAATGCTGTCCTCAGACGTGGTGGCGCCGCCTTTGCCTTCATCTTTGAAGTCACAACAGCCACTTCGCCGACTTCTGCCACCACCCTCCTCACTATCTGCGACATCTTCTCCCCACCGACCTCCTCTCCGGCGACGTCTGAGACGAGAAACCTCTGCTCAGCTTCCCCTCCCATAGTCAAAACCTCGGCTCGTCGCACAGACAATCCATTCTCCCTCAATACCCTGGTCACCACCGAGAGAAGCCCAGCTCGGTCGTGGCCCCGGAGCTTGACCTCAACACCACCGGCCCGCCTTTCCACTGCCGCCGCCACCGCCCTCGCCACCCTCCTCTGCTCCTCTCCGGCGCCAATTGTCCTGCCACTGATGTCCCTGACAAAGTACTCCTGCAGGAAACAACACCCAGAGTTTTTTTTTTTTTGAAATTTTGAACTGTGAACGCATGCCCATGCTGTGGTCACCAACGAGGACTTCCCAGGCGGTCACCCATCCTGGTACTGCTCTCGCCCAAGCACGCTTAACTTCAGAGTTCTAATGGGATCTGGTACACTAGTGTGCTGATACTAGTGTACACCACCCACAGTTAAAATCAATTATGAATTGAGTCACCGGAGACGGCGGCAGACCTGGAGGGAGTTCTGACCAAGGGTGAGGATGGTGGCGTGGAAGACGACCAAGCCGAGATCGGTAATTGCGCAGAGGGCATCGAAGAAGAGCTTGGGCCGGTCAGGGGACCTGATAGTGATGGCAGTGTAGCCCTTCTCCGGCAAGTCCCAGAGGCTGACCTCGGCGGCACTGCCCGGCGGCGGCGTAGATGAGGCCATTATCTGGTGGAGACGGCGCTCTGGGTGTGGGGAGCCGACGGAGACGGCGGCCATGATGGCGGTTCCGCCGCCACTTTCCTGGAGTAGGCGGTGGAGGAGCCGCTGAATTGAGAGAATTCTCCATGGTTGGTCAATGGCGAGGCCGGTGGCGACGTCAGAGACACGGACAACGGCGGCGGCGGTGTTGCCATGGGTCCAGACCTTAGCCTGAATTATGTTGCAGCCGGCATCTGTAAGCACAGCAGAGATCTCAGAGAGGAGGCCGGGTCTGTCAACGCAGATCAACTCAATGGTTGTCGTCTTCTCCGGCGGCACCGCAATCCTCGCCGACGTCGCCGCAGCCAATGACTGCAGAAATTCTGTCAAACTCTGCAAATTCCTCAGATAATTCTCTTAATTCAGTGAAGAAAAGTAACCTGTTCAAGCTTAGAGATGGAAGAACACTCGCTGAGCTTTGACCCATCTCCTGTGGTGACATGGAAAACTGGCAAGATCCAAGAAACAACACCAGATCAAAACCAACAGCCGAAGATAATCTTAGAAATTCGATCAAACCCATCACTCACCGTCCATTGCCCATTCTCCATCAGACGTGACGTTCGCTTTAATGATCACAAGATTGAGATCGGCGAGAGCTTGGACGACCTTCAGAAGAACCCCTTGATTGTTCCTGGCCTCAACCTAACAACAAACAGAGAAAAAAAAACCAGTCCAGATTAGAGAAAAACCAAAACGAATAACATTTGATGGTGATAAGAAGAATCCCGCTTCCTCACCCGGACGACTTTCACGATCGTGCAATCAGATGAAGAATCGTTGTCCACGGAGAAGCTGCAAAAGGGTTTCAGAAAGGGCCAAAATTTCACAAAACCCACCATGGAAAACCTCGGAAGAAACTCACCTAGGGGAGTACATACGCTCAACGAGCTCGGCATACCAGTCTTGAAGTACCTCGCCGGGCCTGCTCCAGGCCATAATTTCCGAAGATTCAACCAAAAATAAACCAATTTCTAAAGGTGGGGAAGATCAATCGACAGCCGGGAGAGCTTCTTCTTCGAGTTCTTCTGCTTCTTTGGAGCAGCGCGCAGAAACCCATCAATATATATTCGATTATCTCGACGAAGGCCGCGAAAAACGCGGAATTTCAGAAGAAGAAAGAGAGGGAAATGGCGAAGATCTCGCTCCGCTTCTCTTGCGCCCTTTCCTCTTCTGCTCCGAGTCGTCGGGAGATGCTGAAAACTCTCTTCGGAGTTCTTCCTCGGTTGAATATTTATGTCAGCGCTAATGGGTTTGTGCCACGTGAAGGAATTTTTACATGTGGCGGCTTCTGATTGCCTGTTGCTGTCTGGAGAGATATTTTGTTGGGAAATTTGTACGGGCGGACCTTAATCTTGACTCTAATTGCCCGTTTTAATGGGTAGCATTTAATAACTTTTCTAATTGTGGGAGGGAAAGAGCAGTTGGGGATTGGTTTTGCGTTGGATTATTTAAAGTATTAGCATTAAATTGGCCAATGTTACCATTTTTCATACATGTTTCTATATAGAATATCATGGGGCTTTGTTCATGGTGAGTAAAGTAATTAGTGAGAGGAATTCATATGGGTGGACCTTAATTTTGACTCTTATTGATCATTTTAATGGTTAGAATTTGATAAGTTCTCTAATTGTGGGAAGGAAAGAACTGTTGGGGATTGGTTTTGCGGTGGGTTTAGTATTATTTAAGTATTAGCAACATTAAATTGTGTTGTATTTATTATTATTTGAAGTATTAGTATCAGTATTAATCAAAGTATTGGCAACAGTTACAATTTTTCAAACATTTTTCTAGATAAAAGTATCATGGGGCTTAGGCTTTGTCCATGGTGAGTAAAGTAATTAGTGAGAGGAGTTCATATGGGTGGACCTTAATTTTGACTCTTCTTGTCCATTCTAATTGTTAGCATTATATAAGTTCTATAATTGTGAGAGACAGAGCTTTTGGGGATTGGTATTGTGTTAGATTTAGTCTTGTTTTAAATGTTAGCATTAGTGAGAGGAAATTGGCTTCTGTTAAAATTTTCCAAACAAGTTTCTGGATAAAATTATCTTGGAGCTTTGTTCATGGAAAATAAAAAAATAGTGAGAGGAAATTCATGTGGTGGACCTTAAACTTGGTTCTTATTGCCCATTATGATGGTTAGCATTTGATGTATTCACTAATTGTTAGAGATAGAACTGTTGGAGATTACTTTTGCGTGGCATCTCATCTTATTTAGACTCATAGTTTTTAACTTTCTTAGTATATGTTTAAATAAAATTATCCCAGTTCCTTGTACACTGTGAATATAGGAATGTTGTCTCACCAAATATTATAAAATAATGATTATTGAGAGGAAATTCATATGGGTATACCTTAGTTTTGACTTCAATCGCCCGCTTGAATTGGTATAATTTAATAACTTCTCTAATTGCGAGAGAAATAGCTATTGGAGATTGGTTTTGCATGGGATTTGATCTCGTTTAAAATATTCACATTAAATTTGTCTCTCTTACAATTTGTTTCTATATAAAAATTACGCCAGTGTCTTGCTCATGATTAGTATAAGAAGGTCGCATCGCTAAAGACTAGAAGAATAGTAATTAGAGAGAATAAATCAATATGGCTGGACCTTTATCTTGACTCTTATTGCCCATTTCAATTATTAATTATTTCTCTCACAGTATTTTTTTTAATTTTTCCCGATAAAATTATCATAGTACCTTGACTGTGGTGAATATAAGAATGGGTCTAACTAAATCTTAGAAAAGTGGTAATTATCTAGAGGATATTCATATGGCTGGACCTTAATCTTGACTCTTATTGTCAATTTTAATGGTTAGCACTTATTATTTTTTTCTAAGTGTTAGAGACAAAGAGCTATTGGGGATTGGTCTTGCATGGGATTTTGTTATTGTTTAAAATAGTCATACTAAATTGGGTCCTCTTGCAAATTTTTAAATATGACTTATCCTAAAAATCAGAAGAACAGCAATTAGTAAAAGGAAATCCATAAATCTAAACCTTTATCTCGACTCTTATCACCCATTTCCTTTATTAGCATTTAATAAACTATTTAATTGTGAGAGAGAAAAAAATGATTGTGATTACTTTTGCGTGGGATCTAAAATTTTCTTAAATGCTGGAATCAAGCTGGCCACATTACAAAATTTAAACACACGTCTTGATAAAAATATTCCACAATCCTTTACATGGCGACTAGAGGATGTGGTGTAGCATAAGATTAGAAAAATAGTAACTCGTAAGAGTAAATCATATCTGAATAATCATTATATAATTTTACCTACCAATGTAAGGGAACATTCTTAAGTATTTCTAGATAAAATTATCCCAGTGCTTTGTTCACGGCGAATAAAGTAATTAGTGATGGGAAATTCATGCAGTGGACCTTAAACTTGATTCTTATTGCCTATTTTAGAGGTTAGCATTTGGTAACTTCTCTAATTGTGAGAGACAGCTCTATGGGATTGCTTTTGTGTGGTATTTATCTTATTTATAGTACTGGCACAAACTTTCTAAATATGTGTCTAGATAAAAGTATCTCAGTGCCTTGTTCATGTTAAATATAGAAATTTTGTCTCACCAAATATTTAAAAGTAATGATTATTCAGAGGAAATTCCTATGGTGTAGAGCTTAATTTTGACTCTAAGTGCCCCTTTTAATGGCCAACATCTAATAACTACTCTAATTGTGTGAGAAAGAGCTGTTGGGCATTAGGTTTGCATGGGATTTGATCTTATTTAATGTACTCGCATTAAATTTGCCTCTCTTACAATTTTGTTTCACGGCAAAAGTTACCCTAGTATAAGAATGTTATCTCGGTAAATATTAGAGGAATATAAATTAGTACGAATATATTCATAGGATGGACCTTTATCTCAACTCTTGTTGCCCATTTCAATTATTAAATTGGTTTCTGTCACAATTTTTTTAAATGGCTGCAGATTGAATTATCGTAGTGCCTTGATTGCGGTGAATATAAGAATAGCGTCTCACCAAATATTAGAAAAAATGGGAATTATTGAGAGGAAATCTTATGTCTGGAGTTTAACCTTTCCTCTTATTACCAATTTTAATGGCTAGCGCTAATAATTTTTTTAAAAAGTGAGAGAGAAAGAGCTATTGGGGATTGGTTTTGCATGGTACATTTTTCGCATTAAAAATAATCACATTAAATTTGCCGCTCTTGCAAAATATTAAATATGCTTCTAGATAAGAACTACTCCAATGCCTTGTTCATGGCGACTGTAGGAATGTCATCTCACGAAAGATTAGAATAATATCAATTAGTAAGGGGAAATTCGTATGTCTGAACCTTTATATTGACTCATAATCACCCATTTAAGTTATTAGCATTGAATAATTTATCCAATTGTGAGAGAGAAACACCCATTGGGGGATTAGTTTTGCGTGAGGCCTAAACTTATCCAAACCTCTAGCACCAAATTGCTACAGTTAAAAATTTTAAATATGTTTCTTGATAAAAATTATCCTCGATCATTTTCATGGCACATATAGGACGTAGTCTCACCAATTATTTGAAAATTACTAATGCATAAGAGTAAATCGGATTTGAATAATTTATATATTTTTTGTCTTAGCAATGAAAGGGACCATTCTCACATTTTCTGGTGGTAGAAAAATAATATAATAACGATTGTACAACCCACCACAGTGCATGGAAAAAACCTTCATTGAGTTACTCTCCAATATGTAGCACTATCTTCACTTAAAATTATAATACAATAGTTCTCCAGTTCCAAAGTTGCAGAAAAATCCCGCAAAAAAGGGCATTTAAAACACTATTGTAGCACATGGGATGTCAATGTTCTTTGCTCTTCAATTCTCATCCAATGATGCTGACATATTTGTCCTAGTATATGTTAATCGAATAAAAACAATATAGTCAATTCAATGTATTTTTCTAATCACTAGATATTTGTTGCGACTGGAAACAATGGTATCATCATCGTACAATGAGGATAATTGATGACAAAAAAGATCTTCACTAAACGAATGGAAATCCCATGTCCACAGTTGATCTGTTCTAAATGATATTGTTGTTAAAAATAAATAAATTATTACGTTTAGAAGAAAATAACGCCTACAGTCTGTGAAGATTTGGAGTGTTTCAAATTTTGTGTGACCTATTTATCGGGCATTCACTTCAATTAATATAGCTCTTACTTTTGTGATAGCAAAGATAAAATAAGATATTTATTGCATTCGGAAAAAAATGACAGTATGACAAAGAAAAAATATATACGCCAATATTTAGTGTGGAATAAAATTATTTTCTAGTTATTTTTCTTTGCAGTCTCACATTTAATAAGTTTAAATGCTGAAATTTAAATTTTCTCAGGGAAAAGGAAAACCACGTGTGCAGCGGTGGAGAAGATATGGGGTATTTGAGTCATTTCGCAGGCCTATTGGAATTTGGAAACAGAAAAAAGATAAGAAACAACATTCCAGAAACGTGCCACGTGGAATTGCCACTCAGTCAAAGTTGTCCACGTCACGCTGCCGTCCAAAGGGGGGCGCCGCTATTGATTGGTCCACGTGGGACCCCCTTGAATAGATATTTTGTCAAAAGAAGTTAATTACAGAGAGTGAAATAAATTAGCAATATTCACTATATTAAGAAAGAAATTCAGAAAGAAATTCCCATCATCCTGGAGATAGAGATTGCCTGTTTATGAAGACGTTGACGGTGATGATGACTTTCAGTGGTCAACGACGACGGAAGGTCAGAGTCGAGCACTGGTCAACGAAGACAATGGTCAACGCATCGTTGTCAGTTACGACATCGCCTGTTTATGAAGAAGTTGATGGTGATGACGACTGTCAATGGTCAACGACGACAGAAGGTCAGAGTCGAGCAATGGTCAACGACGACAATGGTCAACGCATTGTCGTCGCCATCTAGATCTTATTCGAGGGTTGACTGTAGGGGCCCGCCTGTCTGACTTTGACTAGTCAAACAAGCGGCAAGGGTCTGAATGAGAATTGGCAGAAAAAGGGGGCATGATAGGGCCAGGTCAACCCGGATTTTCACACCGACAAATAGATAATTATCTATATGACTAAAAATAATCAGGCGTCGCCTAATTTACATATATGCTTTAAAAAGTCAACGATTCCGTCTCATAAACGGAGGTCAACGTCCGAAATTCCACTTGAAGTAATGATATCTTCTTGCGCAATCCGCCTCAAAACAACTGCGGGATGTTTATTTCGATCTCCAACCATCAACATTCAACATAGTTTATTTTTTCCTGACCACGAGTGCCGTATAAATGCAAGAATATCCGACGATACTTTGCATAAACTAAGCCAAAATAATAAATCGATCGTTGAGAGAAAGCAATCGAACTGAAAACCCGTACAATTATTTAAAACCCTCGTTCTTATCAATGATCGCATATTTTATTCTCATGCAAGATTCAGTCATCAATCCTAGACATGGTCGTACCGTTCTTTTTGTGCGAATTGTTTGTACTGTTCGGTTTTTCGAACAGAACATCGCACAGACCCCTGTGAGGTTCTTTTGTTCGCTTTGTGTGAATTTCGTTCTAGTTTTGTGTGAATGTGCGAATTTGTGCGAACAGAACAGAACAACCAATCGTCAAGCCCAAAGAGAAAATCAAAGTTTATTCATCCGGATCAACCAATCACCAATCTCAACCATGCATCAGAAAATGGCTTACAATGGTATCTACAAACCTCGAACCAGAGATCAAAAAACAGAGCTCTGTTCCAGCCTCCAATCACCTCAACCGTTCTTTCCTGCGCCAAAAAAAAAAACCCAAAAAACACAATCAGGACCCTCCAAAAACCCCCGAACCAGAAATCAAAAAAAAAAAAAAAAAAATCTCACAGGCAGGCAGCACTGCAGACTCCGCCAATCAAGGAAGAAAAAAAAGAGAAGAAAAACAAAACCCAAAAAAAAAAAATTTTTTTTTTTGGGGCTAGCTTGCTAGTGTTTGGACCCCTGGGATTCATCCTTCCTCTGGGCAGGCTGCCGCTGAATCTGCCCACCCTGCTCGCTCTCTCCACCTCTGCCATGGCTGAGATGCTGATAATACTGGCTGAGAGAGAGAGGATTGAGAATTCCAATCTGCCCATCTTGGGATAACCCAAGCTCCAGCCCAGGAAGCTGCTGAATTGAAGCGAAGCTCATCGGCCCGGGTAGCTCGAGCCCGCCCTGAACGCCGACTCGAGCCATCGTCGGCGCCTCCGGCAGTGCCGAGGCCGGCATGAACGCCGGCGCAAAGCCGGCAACCTGCGGCCAGAGGCCGGCGGAGAGCGGGGACCGGCCCAATTGCGCCCAATTGGGCCGGCCCGAGGCGGCCCCGCCGTCGTCGAGCTTGCCGTGGAGCGGCGCCGGGGCCGACGACGAGGCATGGGCGGCGGCGGGGCCCGCGGCGGCGACGGCGGAGGCGGGCATGGTGCCGGTGCCGGTGGCGGCGACGATGGACGGCTCGGCCTGCTGCAGGAGCCACTGGATGGTCTCGCCGTCGGTCTTGTGGCCGAGCTCGCGGGTCAATTGGAAAATTCTGGCAGCGCAGAGCGCAGGCATGCGGATTCTCCTCCCTCTGCCGTCCACTTTGGTGTGCCTGTCCTTGTTTGAGCTTCGTTTTGGGGCCAGCCTCTTGTCCTCCTCTCTCTCCTGCAGGGGCAGCTGCTCTCTCTCTGCCATCTCTCTCTTCCTGCAAAAACGGTAGAGAGAGAAACGGGGGTGGTGGGTTCTTTCTCCTGCTTCGAGGGCTGCCTGGGTAGAGAGAGAAAGATGGGTTCTTTCTTTCTTTCTCCTGCTTCAAGGGCCGGCTGGGTAGAGAGAGAAAGAGGGGCGCTGGATTCCTCCTCCTGCTTCAAGGGCCGGCTGGGTAGAGAGAGAAAGATGGGTTCTTTCTCCTGCTGCAAGGGCCGGATGGGTAGAGAGAGAAAGGGGGTGAATTCTTCCTCCTGCTGCAAGGGCCGGCTGGGTAGAGAGAGAAGGGTTCTTTCTCCTGCTTCGAGGGCCGGCTGGGTAGAGAGAGAAAGAGGGGTTCTTTCTCCTGCTTCAAGGGCTGGCTGGACGGAGAGAGAAAGATGGGTTCTTTCTCCTGCTGCGAGGGCCGGCTGGATAGAGAGAGAAAGTGGGGTGGATTCTTCCTCTTGCTGCAAGGGCGAGCAGGATAGAGAGAGAAAGGGGGGTGGGTTCTTCCTCTTGCTGCAAGGGCGAGCAGGATAGAGAGAGAAAGGGGGGTGGGTTCTTCCTCTTGCTGCAAGGGCGAGTAGGATAGAGAGAGAAAGAGGGGTGGATTCTTTCTCCTGCTGCACGGGGGGGCAGGATAGAGAGAGAGAGAGCGAGAGAGAGAGAGAGAGAGAGAGAGAGAGAGAGAGAGAGAGAGAGAGAGAGAGAGAGAGAGAGAGAGAGAGAGATTCTGGGAGGAGGGGAAGGGATGGTGCTTGCCTGCTTGGAGGGTTGGGTCCCTGGGGTAGAGAGAGAAAGTTTTGGACTGGTTGAGGGCTAGATTTTGTGGGTTTGCAGGGGAGCTGAGAATTGGAGGGGGATATAGAGAGAGAGAGAGAGAGAGAGAGAGCTGGATTGGGGGGTAGCTGGTTCTTGATGGTTGCTTGGGTAGAGAGAGAAATCGAGAGAGGGGGATTTGAAGGAGGGGTGAAATTTATCAGTTTGCTGCGACCCGAGTGCCAGAAAGCTGAGAGTTGGAAGGATGAGAGAGGGAGAGAGAGGAGGAGAAAGACCTCGGTTGAGAGCGGGGGAGATAGCTGGGTTTGATTGCTAGAGAGAGAAAAGGGGAGATAGGGACCTGGGGGGTGAAAATTTTCAACTTGTTGTAGCCCGGGTTACCCGAAATTTTGTGGGTTTCCTGCAGAGCTGAGAATTGGAAGGTTAGAGAGAGAGAGCAAGGGAGGGAGGGATAGCTGGGCTTGATTGCTAGAGAGAGAACGCAAGAGATGGAGACTCGAGGGGTGAAATCTCTCAACTTGCTGCAGCCCGAGTGCCGGAAAGTTTGTGGGTTTCTTGCAAACTTGAGAACTGGAAGGTTAGAGCGAGAAAGCAGCAGATCGAGGACACCTGGGTTCGATTGCTACTAGCTAGAGAGAGAAAGCAAGAATGGGAACTTGGGAGGTGAAATTTCTCAGCTTGTTTCGACCCCGAGTGCCTCAAAATTTGTGGGTTTCCTGCGAAGCTGAGAACTGGCAGGATAGAGAGAGAAACCCGGATGGGAAGATACCTGAGTTTGATCGCTAGAGAGAGAATGGGATAATAAGGAACACGGAGGGTAAAATTTCTCAACTTTGTGAAATTTCGACCCCGGGTGTCCCAAAATTTGTGGGTTTCCTGCAAAGCTGAGAACTGGCAAGATAGAGAGAGAAACCCAGATGGGGAGATGCCTGGGTTTGATTGCTAGAGAGAGAGAAAGCGAGAGATTGGAACTTGGGGGGTGAAATTTCTCAGCTTGTTTCGACCCCGAGTGCCCCAGAATTTGTGGGTTTCCTGCGAAGCTGAGAACTGGTAAGATAGAGAGAGAAACCCAGATGGGGGGATACCTGTGTTTGATTTCTAGAGAGAGAAAGCAAGAGATTGGAACATGGGGGGGGGGTGAAATTTCTCAACTTTGTGAAATTTCGACCCGGGGTGTCCCAAAATTTGTGGGTTTCCTGCAAAGCTGGCAAGATAGAGAGAGAAACCCAGATGGGGGAATACCTGGGTTTGATTTCTAGAGAGAGAAAGCAAGAAATTGAAACCTGGGGGGGTTGAAAAATTTCAACTTGTTTCCACCCGACTGCTCCAATTATCTCCATCACGTGTGAATTCGTGGCTAATCCGCGACCACCTCTCGCAGTAGCAGCTACCCACCACGGTGAAAGCCTGGCTCATCCCCGCAAATCATCACCCCAATCTTCTCTTTCACGATTCCCAATAATCGAATATTCCCTGAAATAATATTAAGAACCCTAATCGTGCCAGATGAAGTTCAATCCAATCCGAAAACTCGATCCAGGAATCTCCTGTTTAGAATTAAGAGCCCTTGATCGACTTAGATCAAAGATCAATCCAATCATGAAGCTCGATTAAGATTTATCCTGTAAAAAATTAAGCTGTAAAAAAAACTTAAGAACCCTAATGATACTAGACCAAGATTAATCCAACCTGTAAGCTCGATCGAGGATACCCAGTTCAAAAATCTTAAGACCCCTAATCATACTAGACCTAGATTAATCCAATCGGTACGTTCGATCGGGAAGTCTCTGTAAAAAAAACTTGAGGAGTCTAATCATACTTGACCAAGATTAATCCAATCGGTTATCTCGATGGGAATTCCCGGTAAAAAAAATTAAGTGCCCTAATCATTATAGAACAAGATTAATCTAATCGGTAATCTCCGGTCCCCAAGCTCGATCGAAGATACCGTGTCAAAAAATAAAGAACCCAAATCATGTTAGACGAAGATTAATCAACTCCGTTAGCACGATCGACGATTACCAGTAAAAATTTTAAGAACCCTTATCCCATCGCTAAGCCAGCTCGAGGATTCCGTGGAAAAAAATTAAGAACCCTAATCGTATTAAAAGACTAATCACATCGGTAAGCTCGGTCCAGGATTCCCTGTAAATGAAAATTAAGAACCCTAATCACATTAATCCAAAATTAATCCAGTCGGTAAACTCGGTCGAGGGGACTCGCTGTAAAAAAGATTAAGAACCCTTATCGCACTAAACCAATTTTAACCCAACCGGTACGCCCGATCGGGGACTCCCCGTAAAAAGAAAAAATTAAGAACCCTAATCACACTAGACCAACATTAATCCGACCGGTAAGCTCGATCGAGCACTCCCCGTAAAAAAAAAGTGCCCTAATCACTCTTAACCCAATATTAAATAGAACCCAAAGTCCTAGATCGAGCCTCTCTAATCGCTCTAATCCAATCGGTAAACTCCGTGGCGGATTCCCTAGAAAACAATTAAGAACCCTAATCATCCTAAACCGACAATAATCCAGTCTATAAACTCGATCGAGAACTCCCAGTAAAAAAATTAAGAACCCTAATTACCCTAAACCAACATTAACCCAGTCGGTAAACTCGACCGAGAATTCCCAGTAAAAAAAATTAAGAACCCTAATCACACTAAACCGACATTAATCCAGTCGGTAAACTCGATCGAGGACACCCGTAAAAAAAATTTAAGAACCCTAATCACACTAAACCAACATTAATCGAACCAGTAAACTCGATCTAGGATATTCCCTATAAAAACTAACCCAAAATTAAAATAGAACCCTAATCACAGAAGACCGACATTAACCCAAGGGGGAAGCTCGATCGAGGACTCCCCGGTGGAAAAATTGAAAACCCCGATGAAATTAAACGAAGATTAAACCAAAATTAGGCTGGATCGAGAGAAAACGAGGGGGGTAAACGCCATTAAATAAAGAAGGGGAGGTCCACAATTCCACATGAGAGTGCGTAGATCCTCAGCCGAGCAGGCCAGCCTCGAGACAGCGACGTCCTGTCATCCTTGTCCATCTCTGCCAGGAGAACGGATTCCCCCATTACAACCATAGAGAGAGAAATAAGAGAGAGAAAGATGGAGGAGGAAAATAGCGATAGAGATTCCCCCATTGCAAGTTTACAACCATAGAGAGAAGAGAGGAAGAAAGTAGAGAGAGAAAATAGAGAGAGAGAGAGAAAGCAGAGAGAAACTAGAGATGGAAAGTAGAGAGAGAAGATAGAGAGAAAAAATAGAGAGAGAAAGATGAAGGAGGATAATGGCGATAGAGATTCCCCCATAACAAATTAACAAGTTTACAACCAAAGAGAGAAGGAAGAGAGAGAATGGAGAGAGAAAGTATAGAGAGATAAAGAGAAGAGAGAAAGATGGAGGATAATGGCGATAGAGATTCGCCCATCACAAGTTTACAACCATGGAGAGGAAGAAGAGAGAGAAAGTAGGGAGAGATAGTAGAGAGAGAAACAAGAGAGAGAAAGTAGGAAGAGATAGTAGAGAGAGAAACAAGAGAGAGAAAGTAGGGAGAGAAAGTAGAGAGAAACAAGAGAGAGAAAGATGGAGGAGGAAAATGGCGAATAGATTACCCCAATTCAAGTTTACAACCATAGAGAGGAAGAAGAGAGATAATAGAGAGAGAATCTAGAGAGAGAATGAGAAGAGAGAAAGATGAAGGAGGATAATGGCGATAGAGATTCCCCCATAACAAGTTTACAACCATGCAGAGGAAGAAGAGAGAGAAAGTAGGGAGAGAAAGTAAAGAGAGAAATAAGAGAGAGAAAGTAGGGAGAGAAACAAGAGAGAAAGATAGAGGAGGAAAATGGCGATATAGATTACCCCAATTCAAGTTTACAACCATAGAGAGAAAGAAGAGAGATAATAGAGAGAGAAATAAGAGAGAGAAACTAGAGAGAAAATGAGAAGAGAGAAAGATGGACGATAATGGCGATAGAGATTCCCCCATTACAACCACGGAGAGAAAGAAGAGAGAGAAATAAGAGAGAAAGTAAAGAGAGAAAGTAGAGAGAGAAAGATGGAGGAAGAAATGGCGGTAGAGATTCCCCCATTACAACCATAGAGAGAGAAAGAAGAGAGAAGAGAGAGAAAGAAGAGAGAAGAGAGAGAAGGAGAAAGAGAAGAGAGAGAGAGAAAGAGGAGGATAATGGAGATATGGAAAAGTTTCAGGACATAGATGGCGACTGGACGAAGAGATTTTTTATTTTAATACCTCTGGTTTGGGGAATATTTTTTGGGGCCCCTTATACGCCCTTAAGCCGAATAAAAAATATCCAATAATTTAAATAGTTTAAGTGATTAATTTTTCTGTAATTTGGAATAGTCGTTTTACAATGTTGTGCTCTTAAGAGCGAATGGAAACTATGAAAATAACATGTCGCAAAAAAAATAATACGGGTAAAAAATAAAATTTCTAAAATAGAACTAAAAAGAGAACGTCCCTTTCATTAACACGTAAAACAAAATAAGCTTCTTTTTGGCTCTCGGTGTAAGTTTTAATTTTTGTGAATATTATATTAAGTGGCAAAATTTAATGCATCGAGAATAAGTTGGTAA
This sequence comes from Wolffia australiana, assembly GCF_029677425.1. Lineage (NCBI taxonomy): Eukaryota > Viridiplantae > Streptophyta > Magnoliopsida > Alismatales > Araceae > Wolffia > Wolffia australiana. The sequence continues at coordinate 4,617,372 of NC_135854.1, read as the reverse complement.
TGCATTAAATACAAAAGATTTCCATTATCTCTATTATCAGTTTTTTTACTGATACGTCCCAATCTTTGCCACTATGGAAATGTTATTTGGCAACCAAATTATAAATTATTTTTACAAAATCAAATATGCTTCTACACAGAAACTATGAAATTAGAAAATGTTCGTTCGCATAAAACAACTTTGCAGTAAATTAGCTACGGTAAACAATTTTCCCATCTCGTCATTCCCCTTTTCTCAACTAACATAGAATAAAAAATGATATAAAAGACAATTGATTTGCTTTTATTTTTTAGGGTTAATCTTGGCGCCTGAAGGGGAGTCATATGATTTTTTTTCAAAAACAGAGGATTAAAAGTAAAAAAAATAAAAATATCCAAATTGATAGTTTGATATTTCTATATCTTGACTAGTTTTGGAATCTGAAGGGGCATGCGGTTTTTCCTTCCAAAAACAGAGTATTAGAAGTCAGGTAAAATAATCAAAATATCTAAAATATGTGCTTGATTTATTTTTATTTATAGGATAATTTTGGAATCTGGAGGGGGCATGTGAACTGTTTCGAAAAACAGAGTATTAAAAGAAAATTTAAAATATCTAAATACTTAATTTTTGGCTTGGATGGGGGCACATGAACTTATTTTCCAAAAACAGAAACTGAAAGTGAAGAAAAAAAGCAAAATAGTCTGTGGCATAATTTGATTCATTTCTTGTTCTGGACTAATTTGGCATTCCAAAGGGATTTTTTTTAAAAACAGAGTATTAAAAGTCAATAAGAAAATCAAAATACCCAAATAATTTACTTTGTGACCTATTTTTGGAATCTGAAGGGGATTTATGAGTTTTTTTTTAAAAACAGAATATTAAAAGTCAAGAAAAATAACAAAAACAAAATCATCTAATTCGATTTATTTTTCTTTCTGGACTTATTTTAGACTCTAAAGGTGACAAGAGTCAAGAAAAAATAAGAATATCCAAATTATTAATTGTACTTATTTCTCATTATGGGCTATTCGTGGATTACGAAGGGGACAGATTAATCTTTTAAAAAATAGTGTATTAAAAAAGTCAAGAAGAAAAGCAAAATATTCGTTCGTAACCTTCGCCGGGGTCTTACGGTCTCTGAGAGAGAGGAGATAACCGCCTAACTAAAGAAGAATAATGCTCTTTATAAGAGTAGGCGTGGAGAGCTTTTTGCGGGGAAACTTGCAAGTAAAGTTTGGGGGGAGGCGGGCATCGACCCAACCTTATGAGTATTCAGACTATTACAGTTACGATGAACAGTCACTCACTTTTGACAGTTATACGATTCCAGAAGATGATCCAGAATTGGGTCAATCACATTTATTAGAAGTGGACAATAGAGTGGTTGTACCAGCCAAAACTCATCTTCGTATGATTGTAACACCTGCTGATGTACTTCATAGTTGGGTTGTACCTTCCTCATGTGTCAAATGTGATGCTGTACCTAGTCGTTCAAATCAGACCTCCATTTCGGTATAACGAGAAGGAGTTTACAACGGTCAGTGCAGTGAGATTCGTGGAACTAATCATGCCTCTACGCGTGCGCTCGGATACATAGGCCGACTGCTGAGCCCACTCGGGCTGAGCCGCACCACCCAGGGTGCGAGCCACCCGAGAAGCAAGCTATTACAGCGAGAGGCTGACGCAATAGGCGCGAGTGAGCGGCGGTAACGCGAAGTGTTAAGAAGAAGGCACGTTAGGGTAGAGCAGAGGAGACGGTTAGGATAACGAACTTGAAATGCGGAGCCCGAGCGGCAGGCGAGCAATGTTTAGTGGCAAATAGCGCCGTAGTTGATGGCATTCCTCTCTGCGGCTGGCACTTGAGGAACCACGGGGCACTCCATACAGAGCAAGCAAGTCTTAGGGATGAGACGCCCGCGCAAGGACCTCAATTCTCATTAGGAGGTTCTGCAAGAAAGGACCTATGAAAGTCGGGCAACCCCCGCCCCGGCAACGCTGCATGGTGTCCAGAGGGAGGAGTTTAGAGGCCTTATAGTAGCACGGACCTCCTTTTTATTTCTAGGTCATGCGAAGGGGGCCAGCCCAAGATCGTACGGTTATTCTACAAAGACAACAGACGCTTAGGCTAGGCGCCACTCTCTTTCTGAGTTATTCCAGCTTCTTCATTTGTGCTACGGTGAACGAACAAAAAAGAGGGCCATCTCATCTACAGATAGTGAAACTATGACAGTGATTAGCATCACCTCTTCTTGTTCCTTTTAGTCTGTAACGAGTCCGGGAAGCCTAGAATCATCAATCTGAGGCGCTTAGGAGCGAAGAAGCGACGGAGTGGCAAGGTTATGTTATTTTTCACATAATAAGTCAATGAATCAACGATTCATGCAAACCGTGAGTGAGTTATGAGCAGGCGCGACGGCGCGAGTGAGCGGGAGTCAATGAAGATTAAGATTCATGTTATCGGGTAAAGAAGATGAAGATGAATCAGAAGACGCGGAGCGAAGAACGTTCTTCAAGGCACGGAAGCGGGAATCTTCAGATTCAGACGTGACTGATGGAGTTATGAGCAGGAGCAAGAAATTAATCTTAATCTGATAAGAAGTCAATGAAGATTCATGTTACGAAGTCAATGAAGATTCATCAGAATAACCTTACTTCTTATTAAAATAAAGAAGAACCCGCTCCCGCTCGTCTTCATCTTAATCTTCACGCTCCTCGCACCTCATATATTCACTGCTTCCGCGCCTTTGTTTCAGGTAAAAAAAACCTCCTTCCTGCTAGGCCATTTTCGAACCTTTCTTTCCTACCCAGAGGACTTCTCAATTCTTGCGATTCACGGCCCGGCATGTGGTTATGTACATGTTCCGACTCGCCGGTCATTATAGATCTAGTGGCATGGTGAGGCGAAGGGAGCTTTAGAAAGTAAGGGCTTTACTTCGTAACCTGGCGTGAAGCGAAGGGATTGGATTTCACCTATGATCAGATCAGTGGGCAACCAGGGTGTACTTGTGGTGTTGTTGACGTTGACTTTATTAAAGCAAATTTTTAAGTAGGCCGTTCGAAGCTGCTCCCAGCTCAAAGGTGAAGATCTAGGAGTGTGAGCAGTACGAGCTGAAAGGCTCCCATACTGTTTGGAGGGCAGGGGGCATAGATGCCAAACCTGACCCCTATCTATCGTCGAAGCTATTCCTTTGAAAGATTATGGTTTTCAGGTATCCAATCAATTAATCCTCCAAACCAACTAAACCGGGGAAGCTGAAATGGAAATGAAATTGTAGGGTGAGGAATTGGAAGTTCGCTCGCTCAATTTGCTTTAACACTCGTTTAGTAGACCGCTCCATCAGTCGCGTCTGAATCTGAATCTTCACGCTCATCACGCCTTTTGCTCGTCGCGCCGTCAAACCTCTGAACCTTACTACAAGTAAGTCAAGTTCATGCTGAACTTCTTGCAGAACCTGTCTCGTCTTGCTTATGGCGAAGCTGTCTGTAGGCATTCTGGTAAGAAGACTCCTTTGAAGGTCGACCACTACATGAGAGCGATAGCGATAGCGAAGCCAAGCTGTCAAAAGGTGAGCAGCCTTTATAGCAATAGCAAATGACCTACTTATAGCCCTTTTTCTTATTTAGTTTAGTTTGAACTTGTTAAATTATTTCAGAACCGAATGTTCAAGTTCTTGCAGTTCGCTTCGCCCCTTTTGCTCCGGCTACTAAACGCTTGTAAACTCGTGCCTCAGAACCTATTGCTTGTCGAATAGCCGTCAGGGACCGGAAAGAGAAAAGGGGTTGGTTGTTGTTGGGAGGGTAGCCGCCTTATTTAGGCTACCCCACTTACAAGTAAACCAGATATGGAGATGGCGATGTCGTTGTTTTCATTATTAGATTTTAAAATAGCAAGCGTAGCGTTAATCATTTATTTACAACGGAATGGTATATAAAGTCAACAGATCTTAAAAAATGATATAGTCTTTTAATTCCTCACGCCTGCTCGCTCGTCTTCATCTTCATCTTCACGCTCGTTGCACCTTTATTTCTTTTTTTTCCTTTTTTTTCCTTTTTTTTTATTTCTTTCGCTCCCGCTCCGTCGCGTCTTCATCTTCACGCTCGTCTGAATCTTAATATATGAACCGCTTCCGTGCCTTCGGTTATGAAATAAAGAACAGAAGAAGAAATTGAATCAGAAGAAGAAAGAAGATTAAAATGAATGAAAGAAAATAATTAAACATAAAAGAGAGGCTAAGCACTGGCCGAGCATGGACCGGAATAGATCAGCTATTATCAATCAGGATGTCGAGTCCACATCTCCTGAAACCAGAAAGGTCGAGGTTCTGAGGTTATCCAGCGGATAAAGAGCAGCTGAGGGGCGAGTGAGCGGGTTACGAAGTGAAGATTCATCTTAATGTTACGAAGTCAATTCAGATTCATGTTACGAAGTCATCTTCAGATTCAGAATGCGCGCAGCGACTCAAATGCTCAACTTTGGTAATAGGGAAGACATGGAGCCCATTAGTGGAGTAGAGGATGCGATCCAGTCTTGCCCATTTACATGATCGTCCTTCACTCCGTTGCGTCTTCATCTTAATCTTCACGCTTCTCGCGCCTGGTATATTTGCTTCGCAACCTTGATATCCCGCATCAAATCAATTAATTGTTTATTAAAAAAAGAAATGTGAGGTATCAAGTCTTTCTCAGAGAAGAGCACTGAGTTGAAGTCTCCACCGCAGGTTAAGAATGAATGATGAAGAAAAAGAATATAAACCACAGAGAGCGTCGAAGCAAGTAATTGCACTTGACATATAAAAATATAAGGTATACATCTGGAAAACCTTCGGCTACCTAGTGAACATTAAGAAACGCTTCGCCCCTTTTGCTCGTCGCTTCGCCTCCCGCTCCGTCGCGACGTCGCGTCAAATGCAACTTCAGGATCATTAGTGATGTCATTTTGCATCCCCACATTTCAGAGGAGTCAATCATCGGCTCTTGAATAGCAACAATAGAAATGGAATGGGATTGGATAAGCTACCTCCACTGGAGACCTTTGGTCCCTTATTGTTCCAGATCAGGTTCTGCAATCACGAAGTTAAGTTCGGAAGTGGAAGTTATAACTTTCAAGAGCTAAATTATTAAGGTTCTTAGGCGCGAGAGCGGGGGCTTAGGCGCGAGTGAGCGGAAGTCGAAGATGAAGAAGAATGAAAGGTTATGTTTTTTTTCACATAAATAAAACGATGAATCAACGATGAAGGTTCCGACGGTGCAAGTGAGCGAGCGAAGCGAAGAGCAAAAGGCGCGACGAGCGTGAAGATTAAGATGAAGACGAGATGGAGCGAAGAAGAAGAATGTCATAACTTAAGGTGGTGCCTTTCGAAGAATGACTACTCTTACTACTTTGACTTTGTTTTGTTCGTGGACCGGTCAGGTTCTGAAATAACTTTGACTTTTAGATCTACGGGCCGGCCGGCTCCGGCCGTTAACATGAGCATAGGGATCTATACTCGAGTGTTCCCCGGATAGGTGAGGAATCACTCTTGAACTGTGGGGCCTAAAACTTAGCTGAGCCGACACGCAGCCCTTTCCACTGCACATTTATCGAACAAAGGTTATCTTCAGATAAAGAATCCGTATAAAAAATATCCAATAATTTAAATGGTTTAAGTTATTAAACTATTTAAACTATTGGCATCCATCTGAAAGCAATAAGACGTCGAAAAAATTAAGAAGTGGAAAGGTTGAAGAACTTTCAAATAATGTTCACTATTATTTAAAAAGTTAAAAATAATTTTAACGGGGTTATTATATCAATATTTTAAAATTTTAAAAATGATTTTTAAGGAACCATAAAATTAAAAAAATGAAATTCAAGCAAAGGGACAGTTGGGGACCACAGCAAGTGGGAACCCAATCGTCCATAAAATAACTTCCACACGTGTCATGTGGGGACCATAAGTATGCAAGTTATGTCCATAAAATTAATTTACAGATTTTGCGCGTGTGGTTGTGTGAAAGTTTTTGAAGTTATTCACTTCAGAACTTATTACATAAATCTAAGATAAAACGTATATTAATTCCCTTCATATCCATCTCTTTCTCAACAAACCCATTTTAATCATTAGTGGTTAGGATACTAAGTACTTACATAAAATGACACATTTGAGTTCTCTGTTTTATGAGCGAAGAATACTCTCATCAAAATATCTAAGAGTTTCCCTATCACCAATAAATTTAATATTTTGATACAATTATATGTACAGCACTTATCTATAGATCATGAATCCGTTCGACCTATAGTTTTGAGTTTTCTGAGTATACCTTGATGGTTTTGTTATGGCTTATCAGGGCAGAGTCTAATACATCTGAGCATTACAAAGTTGTTGACTTTGATATCCTTTTGTGTTTTGAGTACATGTATGATGCCACGTCAGATAGACTACTGAATTGGGAAAATTATATACAATCATAAGTTCAAGAATTTCAGGCTTTCATAGAACTTTACTAGTGCATTTGCCCTCCCTTAGCTATTAAATTCAGGAAATTACTCTTAAATGAGCTCATTAAATTGCAAGTTATGACTAAAAGATACAAACTGATAAATAAATCAAACTTATCTTCAATTGATCAAAGTCGTATTTATATCTTAGTTATAATGAAACATAAAATATACTGCATATCACTATAAGAATTTGAGTGTCTTCATTCAATCGTGCATCCCATAGAGGTAGTGAAATAATAAAATATTACATATTTTTAATGGCGATACGAAAAAAATCTTTCTATTGATTGATATGACAACGATATATTGAATAATTGTAATTCGATATGAAGTGCATACAATTTGTACTATTATTTTTACTGTGATTATTGTTGCACACGACATTTGGTGTGATATTTTTCTTTTGAATTATATCTAGTTTAATTAGTGTTAAAAATAATAATGATCTTTAGTAAATAGTTATTTAAGATCAAGGATTATTAAACAAATGTCCATGTAGTTTTGAAGATCTGTCAAGTAGCATGTTTCTATTCAAACTATGTAGTATTATGTCATCGAGTAAAACACTTACATTTTACCTCTTGAGTACGTCTTTGTGGTTTAACCATTCGGATTGAATTTATGTTATGAAATGTAGCATATTGTGTGAGCATACAGTTTATGAGTGCCAGAATGTGTTTATTTGTTATAAAATCTCTTCACTAATATATAAAAATGTATGTTAAATCATTATAATCAGTGTCAACACACATGTTTGCATCAAAACCTAGTTTGACCAAATACAATAAGTGATGGATTATATGGTCCCGATTTGGATGAAACTAAACCACTCCACACAATGAAAAGATATGAACATAACCACAATGTCACTTTAATGCACAGATTGCAGAACCAACACAAACTCAAATCATTAGATTGACCTCTGTCCTTTCAAAAAAATAGCTCAAATGTAGGTTGATGTTGAAAGACGGTATCAATCGTCATTGTCAGTGTCATAGTTAACATGATAGATGATGACAAATATTTGAAAAAGGAAGCACCATTAGAGGTGGAGGATGGATAATGAATGATGGTTATGGACAGATTGGAGGGGGCTGAACATCGTCACCATTCCGTCATCAGTCCCATTCAGTCATTCGTCTGCGACGATCAACAGTTGATGGAAATGACAGACATAACTCCATAAAACTTTATCACTCCATAACTCCACAACAGTGCGTCATTAGTCATCAATCATACATCCCACATGATGGATGACTGATGGCAAAAAATGAGATGAGAGGGGGGTGATTGAGAGGAAAAGAATGACGGCATGGTGACGATGACGACCAACTGGACGGCTGTTTTCTCTCATCAGTCATCTGTCATCTGGGCCGTATAATTGATGACTAATGACGGAAATGACTTATTGATAATACATGACTAAATGGAGACGAGCCGTCATCCGTCATCCAATCATTAGCGTCATCCTTTCTGTAAGCTTGTCAGCAGCAGAGATAGCCACGTAACCTCGGACACTTGTCAAATGCTTCATCTCTTTACATGGGATTAAGCCACGTAGGCTAGTCAGGCAGCTCCCTCTTGCATTATCTTCAGCTACTTCTTCCCACTATCTCTCTAGTCTCTATCTATACTCTCTATGTAAATCTCTCTCTACTGTCCGTCTACATCTATTTCTCCATCTATCTCTTCTCTCTATCTTAATCTCTCTCTACTCTCTCTCTATCTCTATGGATCTGAAGAACAAGTTCTTGAATCTGGCGACGCCGCCCGCCGTCGTCTTGTTCCTCTCCATCGTTGTGCCGTTTCTTTACATATTCAGGCAGGTTGGGAATCTCTTCTCGGTTTTCTTCTCAGAGAATCTGCGTAACAAAGTCGTTCTCATCACCGGCGCCTCTTCCGGCATCGGCGAGGTAATCTTGCACTATCATTCTCTCTCTCTACAGTGTTTTTCGCTCTCTATTCTCTGCAGCCCGCGTTCTCAATTCATCTCTGATTAGTGTTTCTCTCTCTACCCTCTGGTGTTTTGTGTTTTCAGTCTTATTACACAGTGTATCTCTCTCTACTCTGGGTTTTTCTCTCTCTATTCTCTGCATCCCGCGTTCTCAATCCTTCTCTGCTTTGTGTTTCTGTCTCTACCCTTTGGGGCTGTGTTTTCAGTCTTATAACGCAGTGTCTCTCTCTCTACTCTGGGTTTTTCTCCCTCTACCCTCCGGTGTTTTGCGTTTTCATTCCTTCTCTGATTAGTGTTTCTCTCTCTACCCTTTGGTGTTTTGTGTTTTCAGTCTTATTACACAGTGTGTCTCTCTCTACTCTGGGTTTTTCTCTCTCTATTCTCTGCATCCCGCGTTCTCACTCCTTCTCTGCTTAGTGTTTCTCTCTCTACCCTTTGGTGCTCTGTGTTTTCATTCTTATTTCACAGTGTCTCTCTCTCTCTCTCTAATCTGGGTTTTTCTCTCTCTTTATTCTCTGCAGCCCGCGTTCTCAATCCTTCTCTGATTAGTGTTTCTCTCTCCACCCTTTGGTGCTCTGTGTTTTCAGTCTTATAACACTGTCTCTCTCTACTCTGGGTTTTCTCTCTCTACCCTCCGGTGTTTTGCGTTTTCATTCCTATTCCAGTTCGTGTTTCTCTCTACTCTGTGTTTCTCTCTCTATCCTTTGCACCCCGTTCTCAATCCTTCTCTGCTGTGTATTTCTCTCTCTACCCTCCGATGTTTTGTGCTTTCATTCCTATTCCACTGTGTGTTTCTCTCTCTATTCTCTTCACCCACGTTCTCAATCCTTCTCTGCTGTGTGCTTCTCTCTCTACCCTCGGTACCCGACCAAGTCACTTTCTCTATCCTTTGTGTTTCTCTCTCTTCACACGGTCTCTCGCTTTCTTAGTTTGTTTGTCCTCTCGGTCTTTCGCTTTCTTACTCCCTCTCTCTACGGACTGTTTCTCTCTTTACTCTGAAAGGTCTCTCCCTTTCTCACTCCCTCTCTCTGCCGAGTGTTTCCCTCTCTCTTTCATATCTCTACGTACTTCTCTCTCTCTACTCTAGAAGCCTTTCTCTCTAACCTCTACCAAGTGTCTTTTTTCCTCTCTCTCTCTCTAATCTATAAGGAAGGTTTCTCTCTCTACCCTCAAACTCTCTCTCTCTCCAGTCTATACAGAGTGTTTCTCTCCATCTGTCTCTGTACCCTCGAGGGCTCTCACCCCTGTCTTTTCGGAGCGTTTCTTTTCTCTCTCTCTTTAGCCTGGAAGGTTCTCTTCCCCAGTCTCTACGGAGTGTTTCTATCTCTCTCTCTCTCATCAGTCTCTTAGTAGTGCTTCACTCAATCTCTCTCTCTACCCTCAAACTCTCTCTCCCCGGTCTCTACGTTGTGTTTCTCTCTATCTCTCTCTACCCTTGAACGTTCTCTCCTCACTCTCTACGTAGTGTTTCTCTATCTCTCTCTTGCCTGGAAGGTTTTTTCCCAAGCCTCTACATAGCGTTTCTATCAATCTCTCTCTACCCTCAAAGTCTCTCCCCAGTTTCTACAGAGTCTTTCTATCTATCCTTCTCTCTCTACCCTCAAACTCTCCTCCGCAGTCTCTACGTAGTGTTTCTCTCGATCTTTCTCTCTCTACCTTCAAACTCTCTCTTCCCAGTCTCTACGTAGTGTTTCTCTCGATCTTTCTCTCTCTATCCTCAAAGGCTCTCTTCCCAGTCTCTAAGTAGTGTTTCACTCAATCTCTCTCTACTTCAAACTCTCTCTTCCCAGTCTCTACGATGTGTTTATCCCTATCTCTCCCTCCTACCCTCAAACTCTCTCTCCCTTGTCTCTATGGTGTCTCTCCATCTTTCTCTCTCTACCTTAAACTCTCTCCCCAGTCTCCACAAAAGTGTTTCTCCCTCTCTCTCACATACACTACCCTCAGACTCTCTCCCTCTAGTCTCTACACAGTCTCTCTCTCTCTCTCTCTCTAGTTTATAGGAAGAAGTGTCTATCCATCTCTCTATCTCTCTATCTATCTCATTATCTCTCTCTCTAGAGCCTGAAAGTGTGGTGGGGGGGATTGGTTGGCAGCAAGTGGCATACGAGTATGCAAGGAAGGGGGCGCGGCTGGTTCTGGTAGCGCGGCGAGAGGACCGTCTGCAGGAGACGGCGGAGCGGAGCAGGCACCTCGGCTCGCCTGATGTGCTCGTCGTCTGCGCCGACGTCGCCTCCCCCGACGACTGCCGCCACTTCTTCGAGGCCGCTCTCACCCGCTTCGGCAAGCGTAAGCTCTTCGTCCCCTCTTGCTATATATATCTAGGGTTTGACGGTCCCGGTCCAGTCTGGGTCTTTTCGCAAAGACCTAAAGCTTACCTAACTTTGGTCCAGTTCCAGTTCATTCTTGTTCTGTACAGATCTGGTCTGGACTGGTCCTGGTTTGGTCAGGTTGACTTGTCAATGTCAAAGTCAAAGTATAAATTTATGTTCGTAGTAATGTTAAATATCCTCTACATCAAGTGGGTGCAGGTCAAATATATGGCGCAAATATATAGCATCTAGGGTGAGCTCAGTAGAAACTTCTCTGTCCAGTTGGATTTGACATATATAGAATTTTATAAAAAATATTAAATAATAGACTTCTGGTTCTGGTCCTGTTTGACCCTCGGACCTAAACTTGTTTGGCAAACCAGTCTACCCTCCAATGGAGGACCTACTGTCTCAGTTCAGTCAAACTGGTCCTCAGTCCCAAATGCCAAACGCTATATATCTCACACACACTCTCTCTCTTTCTCTCTTTTTATCTCTCTCTCTCTCTCTCTCTCTCTCTCTCTCTCTCTTTTTCTCTCTCCCCCTTTCTGTCCGAACATCTGTCTTGCTTTATCTATCTATTTAGTTATCTCTCTCTGGGTTTATCTCGCTATCTATATCTTTGTTTATCTCTCTCTCCCTCTCTCATTTTTATCACTCTCTACCTTTCTAACTGTCTCTCTCTATTTATCTCTGTCTATCTATCTGATTATATATCTCTCTATTTCCCTATTTATCTCTATTTATCTAACTATCTATCTATACCTCTATTTATCTATCTCTCTCTCTCTCTTCTATCTATCTCTCTCTATCTACAAGTGAAGATGGAGATAACGATAGAAGTACAGAGATGGAGAGCGAAATAGATGGAGATAGAAATAAAAATAGAGAGAGATGGAGGGATAACAATGGAGATGGAGAGAGATGTAGGAATGGATATGGAGATGGAGATGGAGATAGACATAGAATTAGATAGAGATAGAGATAGAATTAGAGAGAGATAGAGATGAAGATAGAGATAGAAATAGAGAGACATAGAAATAAATAGAAAGATGGAGATGGATATGGTTATGGATAGATTTTGAGGAGATAGAAGTGGAAGGATGTAGAGTGATACAGATGGATAGATTTTGAAGAGATAGAGGTATAAACATGCATATAGATAAAAGGTAGAGATATAGATAGGGCTTATGAAATTCTTATTGTGGTATTTTCTTGCAGTTGATCATCTGGTGAACAACGCTGGCATCGCTTCCGGGTGTCTCTTCGAGGAGGTGGAAAACATCGCCGATTTTAAGCAAGTGATGGTGAGTCATAACAAATCGATGGTAGATATCCATGGCAGATAAATCATAGAAAAAATGAGCATTGAGATGATAAAGGGTTGAGAGAGAGAGATGAATATGAGGATGATACAAGGTTGAGAGAGAGATGACGGTGATGTTGATAAAAGGTTGAGAGAGAGAGAGAGAGATGAATATGATGTTGATAAAAGGTTGAAAGAGAGAGAGAGATGACTATGAGGATGATACAAGGTTGAGAGAGAGATGACGATGATATTGACAAAAGGTTGAGAAAGAGGGAGGATGGTGATAGAAGGTTGAGGGTAGAAGGATGGTGATGGCGATGGAAAAAGGTTGAGAGAGAGGTATGATGATGATGGAAGGTTGAGAGAAAAGGATGGTGATGGGGATGGAAAAAGGTTGAGAGAGAGGTATGATGATGGTAAAAGGTTGAGAGAGATATGGTGATGATGATGTCAAAAGTTAAGAGAGAGGGATGATGATGGTAAAAGGTTGAGAGAAATATGGTGGTGACGATGCAAAAAGTTAAGAGAGAGGGATGATGATGGTAAAAGGTTGAGAGAAATATGGTGGTGACGATGCAAAAAGTTAAGAGAGAGGGATGATGATGGTAAAAGGTTGACAGAGAGATGACGATGGTGAAAGATTGAGAGAGATGTTGATGATAAAAGGTTGAGAGAGAGAAGGATGATGATGATGATGGAAAAAAGCTTGAGAGAGATATGGTGATGATGATGTAAAAGGTTAAGAGAGAGGGATGATGATGACGATGAAAAAAGGTAGAGAAAGGGGGATGATAAGGATAAAGGTTCAGAGAGAAGAATAAAGATGATGATGGAAAAACGCTGGGAAAGAGGTATGATGATGATCAAAGTTGAGAGAGAAGGATGATTATGACGATGGAAGAAGGTTGAGGGAGAGGTATGATGATGATAAAATGTTGAGAGAGAAGGATGAAGATGACGATTGAAGAAGGATGAGGGAGACGTATGATGATGATAAAATGTTGAGAGAGGGGGATGAAGATGACGATGGAAAACGGTTGAGAGAGAGATGATGATGATAGAAGTTGAGAGAGAAGGATGAAGACGATGGAAAAAGGTTGAGAGAGAGGGATGATGATGATAAAAGTTGAGAGAGAAGGATGAAGATGACGATGGAAAAAGGTTGAGAGAGAGGGATGATGATGATAAAAGTAGAGAGAGAAGGATGAAGATGACGATGGAAAAGGTAGAGAGAGATATGATGATGATGATGATGAGACGTTGAAAGATATATGGTGATGACGATGGAAAAAGGTTGAGAGAGGGGGATGATAATGATAAAAGGTTGAGAGAGAAGGATGAAGATGACGATGAAAGCGGTTAAGAAAGGGATGATGGTAAAAGGTTGAGAGAGATATGGTGATGATTATGATGATGATTAAAGATTAAGAGAGATATGATAATGATGATGATGATGATGATAAAGGGTCATCTTAATCATGACTACAGGATATCAACTTCTGGGGGTTGGTCTACCCGACCCACTTCGCCCTTGAGCATCTGAAGAAGAGCAGAGGGAAGATTCTCGTCACCTCGTCGGTTGCGAGTTGGCTACCCATGCCACGAATGAGTTTCTATAATGTAAGATCTTATCTCTTTCTCTCTCTCTAACTATATCTCTACCTCTATCTCTTTACATCTCTCTCTCCATCTCTCTGTATATCTCTCTCTATATATCTCTTTATCTCTCTCTCTAACGATATCTCCATCTCTATCTATTTACCTCTCTCTCTCTCCATCTCTCTATATCTCTATATATATCTCTCTATCTCTCTCTCTAACTATATCTCTATCTTATCTCTTTACATTTCTCTCTCCATCTCTCTATATATCTCTCTCTAACTATATCTCTTTCTCCATCTCTCTATATCTATATGTATATATATATAACTATATCTCTCTCTCTAACTACATCTCTCTCCATCTCTCCATCTCTCTATCTCTCTCTCCATATCTCTATATCTATATGTATATATATAACTATATCTCTCTCCATCTATCTATATCTATATGTATATATATATATATCGAACTATATCTCTTTCTCCAACTATATCTCTATCTCTTTACATCTCTCTATATCTCTATATATCTCTCTATCTCTCGCTCCAACTATATCTCTATATCTATCTCTATCTCTTTACATCTCTCTATCTCTCTCTCCAACTATATCTATCTCTATCTCTTTACATCTCTCTCTTCATCTCACTATATCTCTATCTTTATCTCTTTACATCTCTCTCTCTCTATCACTATCCGTTCATACCAGGCGAGCAAGGCTGCTCTGACAGCGTTCTACGAGACGCTGAGAGTGGAAATGGGGCGTGACGTGGGCGTGACGATTGCATCTCCGAGCTGGACCGAGTCTGAGATGACGCAGGGGAAGATGCTTGCCAAAGAAGGGCAGATCCAAGTTGACCCGGAAATGCGAGACGTATATGCCCTTTCTCTCTCATCTCTCCCTCTCTTTCTCTCTCTCATTTCTCCTCTCTCTCACTTATAGTTTCTCGCATGTGTCTCTCTAGATTTCTCTCTGTGTCTCTCATCTCTCTAACTTTCTCTCTCATCTCCTCTCTCTGTCTCTCAACTCTTCCTCTCGCTCTCTCCCAACTCTTCCTCTCTCTCTCTCTCTCTCTCTATGCTTTCCCATCTGTCTCTCGTATTTTCCTCTCTCTCTCTCTCACTTTCTCTCTCTCGGGTTTCCTATCTGTCTCTCATATCTTCCTCTCTCTCTCTCTGCTTTCCCATCTGTCTCTCGTATTTTCCTCTATCTCTCTCTCTCTCTCTCTCTCACTTTCTCTCTCTCGGGTTTCCTATCTGTCTCTCGTATCTTCCTCTCTCTCTCTCACTCTCTCTCTCTGCTTTCCCATCTGTCTCTCGTATTTTCCTCTCTCTCTCTCTCTCTCTCTCACTCTCTCTGCTTTCCTCTCGTTGTCTCTCGTATCTCTCTCTCTATCTCTCTCTCTCTCACTCTCTCTGCTTTCCTCTCGTATCTCTCTCTCTCTATCTCTCTCTCACTCTATCTGCTTTCTTCTCGTTGTCTCTCGTATCTCTCTCTCTCTCTCTTTCTCTCTCTGCTTTTCTCTGTCTCTCATATCTTCCCCCCTCTCTCTCTCCCTATCTCTCTCTCTCTCACTCTCTCTGCTTTCCTCTCGTTGTCTCTCGTATCTCTCTCTCTCTCTGTGCTTTCCTATCTGTCTCTCATATCTTCCCCCTCTCTCTCTCTCTCTCACTCTCTCTGCTTTCCTCTCGTTGTCTCTCGTATCTCTCTCTCTCTCTCTCTGCTTTCCTCTCTGTCTCTCATATCTTCCCCCCTCTCTCTCTCTCTCTCACTCTCTCTGCTTTCCTCTCGTTGTCTCTCGTATCTCTCTCTCTCTCTCTGCTTTCCTCTCTGTCTCTCATATCTTCCCCCCTCTCTCTCTCTTTCTCTCTCTCTCTTTTCCTCTCTTTCTCTCTCGTATCTCTCTCTCTCTCTGTGCTTTCCTATCTGTCTCTCATATCTTCCCCCCTCTCTCTCTCTTTCTCTCTCTCTGATTTCCTCTCTGTCTCTCATATCTTCCCCCCTCTCTCTCTCTTTCTCTCTCTCTGCTTTCCTCTCTGTCTCTCATATCTTCCCCTCTCTCTCTCTCTGCTTTCCTCTCGTTGTCTCTCATATCTTCCTCTGTCTCTCATATCTTCCCCTCTCTCTCTCACTCTAGTCTCTCTCTCTCTGCTTTCCTCTCGTTGTCTATCATGTCTTCCTCTCTGTCTCTCATATCTTCCCCTCTCTCTCTCCCTCTAGTCTCTCTCTCTCTGCCTTCCTCTCGTTGTCTCTCATATCTTCCCCTCTCTCTCTCACTCTAGTCTCTCTCACACTGCTTTCCTCTCGTTGTGTCTCATCTCTTCCTCTCTCTCTCACAAAATCTCTCTCTCTCTTTCTCTCTTTCGCTGCTTTTCTCTGTCTCTCATCTCTTCCTTTCTCTCACTTTCTCTCTCTGCTTTCCTCTCTCGTCTCTCTCTATTTCTCCTCTCTCTCTCTCTCTTGTGTCTCTCATCTCTCTGTCTCTCTCTCTATATATAATATAATATATCGCTATCAATTTCTCCAGATCCGTCAACCACGCACCTGTCAATTAATATGTCCTCCCGTCTGCCTGTCCAATTCCATCTATCTGAACATCCAATCGCAATCTTAATCCATCTTTCTATAAACCCATCAATCATCCAATCATCCATCCGCCAATCCAACAATCTACCAGTCCATTAATATATCATGCCGTCTGCCTGTCAACTTCCTTAAAGCCCATCAATGCGCCCATAAACTTATCTAGTTGTATATCCATCCACCTGCCGGCCTAATCATTTTCTTTAATATATATTTTATCCACGTGAGCTCTCTTTCTCTCCCTATCCATCTGTGCTTATCAGCCTACTTTCATAGTACATCTATCTATTTCTAGATGCCATCTCTCTATCTATCTATATATCATTAGTCTAATTTATCTATCGATCTATCCTTATCCAATTAGTCTAATCTGCCCAATTTATCTATCTATACAATCTCATTTTATGTATATCTAATCTGTGTCTCTCTTTGCAATCCATATTTTAATATTTGAATGTTTCTCTTTTTTTATGAAAGTGATAATGTAATATTTATTCATCTACCTACTTACTTACATTTACAGTTGCACCTCTCTCTTTTATACATTTATCAATTTAACCATCCATCCATCTTTCTATCTTCTTCCTCTCTATGTATCCATTTATATATCCATCCATCAACCTGCGGACCTACCTACCGTCTATCAATTTGTTTACCTACTCATCTACATTTACATACTTCCACCATCCATCTATCTATTCACCAATCAACCTCCTGACCTGCCTAACTTCTATCCGTTTATCTTCCTACCCATTTACACTTACATGCTTACATCCACCACCCATCCAATCCATCTCTCTCTCACTCACTTTCTAGCATCTGTATTTCACTTTCTCTCTCTTCCTGTCTCACTCTCTCTCTGTGTCTCTCGTACATCCCTCTTTTACTCTGTCTCCCATATTTGTCTCTCTTGCATTTACATGCTTACCTCCACCATCCATCCAATCATCAATCCATCTCTCTCTCTGTGTCTCTAATACATTCTTTCTTACTCTGTCTCTCACCTCTTCCCCTCTCTCACTTTCTCTCTCTATGCTCTCTCTCCTTCTCCATCCCTCTCTCTATCTCTTCTCTCCATCTGCATCTATCTCTCTCTGCTCTCCCCTCTCTCTGTCAGTATCTCAAATCCATCTCTCTCTCAACTACCTACAGATTTACATTTACACACTTACCTCCATCATCCATCCATCCATCTCTCTCATAGTAATAAGATTGCAGACACAGGTTGGGGTATTCCCCAGAGTGCAAGCTGAGGCATGTGCAAAAGAAATGGTAGAAGCAGCATGCATGGGAAAGAGGCATGTCACAGTGCCAGCTTGGTTTCAGGCGCTGCACCTTTGCCAACTGTTGGCACCAGAAGCAGTGGAGTGGTGGCTCCGCTTCTTCTACCTGACCAGGCTTGGCAATGCTAAGAAAACTCCAAGTAAGAAGGCCATTGAAGCCACTGCTGCCAAGGAGGTGCTCTATCCCTCCTCTCTGCAGTCTTCAGAGATTAAGAAAGACTGACCCTTGGAAATATCTGTTTTTCTCTGATCTTTGCTTGTCTCCAGTGTGGTGTTTGTATGAGTACAGATGTAGTTTTGTATAATATATGGTGTTTTTTTTTTCATTTTTGGTGTATTAGGTTGTTGCGTCAACTAGTAGGAAGTCAAGAACTGGGTCTTTTGTTGACAATTGTGGCTATAAACTGCTATGATGGTATACATTGTTTCTTTTGGGCCATGGAAAGTAGGTTTATATTGGAATACTTAAGAAGAAGATGCGCATAAAAAACATCAAGCTATCTCTATGAAATTTAGATGTTGTATTATAAAAGGGAATGTCAGCACATGGTTGGGCCAATATGTTATCATGATTTGTGTTGCCATAGTGACACCTTTTTGGAATGGTGAGCCGAGATAATTATTATCAGGTTTCAATGATTGGTTTCTACTTGAATAAATCAAACGGATATGCATGGCAGAAAAAAGATATATTTTAAAATATTTCATTAATTATAATATTTTTTTAATTCAAAAAATTCCAAAAAATACTTTATTTAGAAAGGTTATATTATCAAAAGAATTTAAAATATATATTCCAACTTAAAACTCTATTGTCTTTACGAATAAGATGTTGAAAAATTCCATAAACTTAAGATACGATTCTTAAAATATATTTATCATTTTAAGCTTGATATTGTGCATATTTGATCATTTTAATTTAAAAAATGTATGAAATTCATGATATTAATCTAGTAATTATCCAACTATCAGGCCTCAGCCTAATTCTTTGGTAGTCCATTGACAATGCCCTTGAAATTTATTTGGATTGTCAACTCACCTTCAGAGTCCCTTGTGGTTTTGAAAAGAGCCATCAGTGATGAGGATTAAAGTATATTACTTGCCATGTATCATAATAAGAGCTAAGAGTTAATATCACATTTATCTCTATCTAGGGCGCTCTCTTGCATGTAACTTATACTTAGCACTCAGTAAAAGATATAATTAAAAGATATATTTTTTATATTTTTGTTCAAGTACATAATTTGAATTGTGGATTAATAGAGCATGGGCGACAAGGATACAATCTTATTGTGAGTATAGAAATAAAATATTGTTGATGGTTCAAAAAAACTGTTTATATAAAAACAAGTGTCGATCAAATACAACACTCTCAAGGAAATATTTTAAAATAAATTTAAAATCAAAATTTTATTGTGATTGGTTGTACTTTAATGTGTATATTTTTATAATAAATAAAAATGTTAATAATGAATTCCTTGTATCTATCTTTTCCACTTATAAATGGTTTTTCATTAAAATTTAGAGTAAGCAATGCTTAGTTGATCATATATATTGATGGAATTGTACAAATTTTTCAATCTAGTTACTTGTATATGTAAACTGATTCATATAATGCACACACAATGCTTTTAATCAAGTCCAAGCATATATGAAATGATTAGTGAATTCTGATGAGATCATAATACTGTGATAATTAATCTTTAAAGATGTATTCTAAACATATTTATTCCAAAGATATTAAAGGAAGACATAAAAATATTCAACTAGAATAGCACTACGTAGTCCCACCCATATGATGAGTATGCACGATCCAATAGCCATTAGTGTTGAAATTTAAAAGGTAGGCAGTCCGTGCTCTTTGAGGAAAGAGTTTAATAAATTGATACTTGTTAACCTCTTAATGATAATATATCTAAATTTCAATCTGGTTGATTGTGTAAGTTATCCTTGAACTTGAGACAGCGAAGACATCATGTAGATGGACAATTGTGTTTTAACTATGACCAACCAATTCCTAATTATGGATTTCCAAACATAATTATCATATATGTTTCATGAATTTTACTATGTTTCTTGAAATATCAAGGAAGACAGATCAAGATGACATTATCCACCCTTAATATAAGAGAAAAAAGTTCAATGAAGATGATGCAAAGAAGTCCTTGGCAATTGCAATATATTATTGAAGAAGAGTTATCTGGTAGTTTCCCAATCCATTAGTAGCTATTAAGATGACCAATTAGAGTTTGAGCATAGATCATATCCTAAGGTGTCAATCAGTTGAGGGACTATAAGTACATTTTTTGGACGGACGGTTGTGTTTCCAAAATATCTTAGATTGGATGCAGCAACAAGTCCATGACGATGGTTGTATGGTTAAGCTGGGATCATCCACACTTGGTATATGAGGAGAAAACTTAAAGAAGAAGATGCATTTCAAAAAAAGGATAGTAGAACTTTCCAAAATTGTATAGTGGAAATTTCAACAAAGGATTTGTCCAATGATTTTTCAATGCATCTAAAATAACATGGATGGCTGATCGGGGTTTGATTGTAGAACATAGCTTCAGTCATCTAAAGAGTGTCATCCAAATGAAAAATTATAGATGCCTAGTAATTCATGACTTAAAGGTTCTATGTAAGAGTAGATAAATCATTTTTACCTTCTAGGAGACGAGGAGGAGCTTGGAACCCCACGAATTGAAACCTCAACCTATCAATTGTCTTAAATTGATATATGATTAAGTAATCAATATTCTAGACATAGTTAAGTAGTCATGTCAGCCAGTAAACATTACCAGGCATTTAGCCAGGAAGGTCGTGACAAGATTTAGAGAAATATGTAAATTTTATGTACCTCTCTTTTCAATGATAAACTTTCTTGAAGTCTTATAGACAATATTTTCATCAAGAATGGTCGGTTATTACCTTAATATCAGGAAAATGGTAATGGAACTGATATTATAGAAAGTTCAAATGATTATTCTGAAAATTTTAGAAAAAAAAATATGGTGAAGAGTGAATGAACCTTATGATCCCTTCGGATATGAACACCTCACTAAAATTTATGCACCTTTTGAAGAAGGATAAAATCTTAAATAGATGATGATATAATCCAATGTCTTCTTAATTTTTATGGTTTATCTCAAGACTGCAAAAAAATTGGAATGATATGCTATTATTTATCAAACATTCAGTACAATAATGTTAATGATAAACTAAAATTTGGTTATGAATAAAGCTTGTTGTTTATTCATAATTTCTTATTCTGAAAAAATAAATTTTATTTTAAATAAATTTCATTATTTTGGAAATTTTAAGGCATATAAATGAACCGCAGGAAAATTTTATTTAGGTCCCAATAAATCTCTAGCCTACGCATGGGAAAAATAGAGGAACTTATTAGAAAATTTTCAAATTATGGGGATAGAAAATTGGAAAAACTTTCCAAACATTTTATGCAGCTTTGAGATATTAAAATAGGAAAAAGATTCATAACCCTAGTGGAAGATGATATTCTGGATTTTTTTTTGAAAGTTTTGCTAAAAATGATGTTTATTATGTTGATCCTAACTCTAATGGAAGAAGTGGAAATTCTAAAAGAGGTGGGATGATAGATGTATGTAAGTAAAAAAAATATTTTTATTTGACAATGTGTAACATGATTTTTATCAATCATTTGACTAAACCTGACTTGCATATTCATCAATTAGAAATTTATGTTTTTATTTGACTACACGTGTGTAATATGATGCCTAATGATTCACCCATTATTTTCAGACATATATTTTGCTTTGTAATCATTTTTTTAGCTCTGACCATGAATTAGTGGATTATGTATGAACATGACATGGCCATCTATGACTTTAAAGACTAGAGAAATTGGTATGCATGGTTGAACCACATAGGGGAATGGTAAGTATACTTTTTTGGTTTTATCTTGGTGTAAATGGAGAGATGAGAATATGGAATGAAGGAGAACGATGACGTGGGATGAACAAAAGTGATGAATATGTTAACGAGTGATCGATGAACATGAATCCCTAAATCTCCTATTAAGGATCTAAAAAACTCATATCAAAGGTGTAAAACATGAATTTGAGTTTAGTAATGATGGAAAATAGGTATAAATAGAGATAAATGAGGGAAAACCTGATTCAAAACCACCAACATCAAACCTCATTAGCAGTGATGTTCTCATCAAATTCTGCATGTGCTTCGGTATGTTGCATAAGACTCAATGATTGACTAGAAGAGGAAAGAAACTCATATTCTTAAGAAGGAACAAATCAATTTTGACAATTCCAGGTGCACCTTTTTTTACATGGTTAGTCAATGCTACGAGTGCACAATGATGCATGAAAAATACATACTTTTGGAACATATTTAAAGATCAACACAGCTGATGATAAAAGGTCAAAAGGTGGGTCTGTTGCTAAAATTTCATCCAAACCCAATATTGGGGTAAAAGTTATGCTCCTTTCAATCCCATGCATTTCTGGCTATTGATTTCATAATTTCTCATTCACGCTGACTGTAATATGTCCAAATGAGGAGCCTCACATGAAATGTGTGCACACTTGGGCCACGACATGTGCACCCCTTTGTTCATCAACCGCCCCATCAGCCAGCAAATAAATGGGTCATTTTTCCATCTTGCCTGCAAATCAGGGGCATCACATATGTACATAAATAACTGAGATTCAAACTTGAGTGTACATTAAAATATAACTCATTTTTAAATAAAATTTCCTCATTTTAATATCTTTAAGTTATCTTTCCGTGCATGAGTCTTACTTCAAATATTTCATCAATTGTAGTGAAAAGCGAATGCATGTGTGAAAAGTAAAGATAAATGTGAAGCTTGCATAAAACACGATATGATGAAATAGAAATAGATGAATTATGCCTTAAACATCATAAATTATCTTAATTAACATGCCTAAATTCATGTTATCAGAGCACTGATTTTTTCTCCACACATATATGTTAAATGTTTTCCATGTTAGGTAAACATGCACCAAAAGGTTGGCTAAAACAGCACAGTTTATCCATAAATATTAGTAGACATTCTTCTACTTACTCTGAAACCATAAGAGCCATATATATTTGAAATGTAGATGCACATTATATAATCCAGAAGGCATTCTCCTATTGTAGCCTCACATCAAAAGGGACAAGTAAGGTAGTCTCTTGATCTTGGCGTTTGATTTCTATTTTATTATACCATAAATATACCTCTAAAAAATAAACAATTCAGATCAAGAAAAGGCAACTAATAATGATATTTTGTATTAAAAACATTAATTCCATGTTATCAATGAATTCTCTCCTGATTGACCTACTAATCTCTCATCACTCGCCACTTTTTATCCTTTTTTCCTTAGGAACTACATGCGCAAGACTCGTCCAATGACTATTAGAAGTTACATAAATCAATCTTCTAACCATTTCAATACTTTTTCTAAGTACTTCTTGGAAATAGGATTTACTTTTCTCCGGCATTGTCTAAATATTTTAGCAGTTTCCTTAGGAAAAATTCCATGAACACACATGAATGTACAAATTTCAATTTTATCTACAAACCAAGGGTAGATTTATAATTTGTAAGCATATTAAGCAGCTTTTTTCCTATTTCAAAGATAAAAATGTTGAAATAATAGCTGGATAATCTTGAATTAATGATACAAATTCATATTTCAAAGTAGATGGTAATGGGTTTAAAACAATGTTTGCTTCAAGAGAATGAGCATCATTTCCAATAAAATTCAAATATTTGTACTGGAAACTAATTTCAGCCTAATTTTCATGAAAATCATGATAACATAAGTAAAAAATACCATGAAAAAATATCTTCAGAATATTTTTTAGGTTTATTAATTTATAAAATATGACTTTAAACTTTTAGTTTGACCAAAAATAATGAGAGAATTTCTAAGATTTTTGGTCAACTTCATGTAAGCTGCAAAAAAAAAACTTGAAAATGAGATGTTATATTTTAAAAAGTATTCCAACGATCAACATGGTTTCCTAACAGAGCCATCAATTAAAATTGTACAAAGATATGTTCTGAATCCCCAAACTCATAAAGCTTTGGGAAAATATTAACAATTTGTTTTACATCAAGTAGTGACTTGGTGAAAATCATTCCTACTATTTCACCTATGATTCACATTGGATACACTTTTTATGTTGAAGATTTTATCGAGATCAAAAGTCATGTCCTTATTTCTTGCCCGTTCTTCATTCCTATTTTCTGGCCATGAGCTTTATTTAACGTATGATAAATTATGATAGTGAATCTGATAACATGAAAATGTATGCACATTATATTGTGACCTAAGTTTAATTTTTCAGATTATCGAGTCTAATATGTATGTTATTATATCATTTATGGTTAATTCATTTTTAGATGAATTTAATCACTTCCCTTAGTTTGATGTTTTAACAAAACTTCATGTTGCAGACTCACATTGAAATGGATGCCTTAATTCACAACATATGTTTTAAAAATGTGTCAATCATTGGATATCAGTACAAATATTGGTCTCTTGGTTTCTGTGGATTTAAAAGTTTCACGATTATATGCAGGAGACAGACTATAGGAGCAGAAGACTTTCATGACATTGGGGCATGTTAATCTTAACCACTAGAGACACATATTGAGGCAAATATGAAGAGTTTGTGGAGGAGAAGAGACAATCGATGGACAAGATCAAATCCAAGGAGAATAGAGTTGTCCATAGTTCCTCTCCCTCTCATATCTCAATCCCTATAGTGGGAGCAGTGGAAAACCAACAATTAGGCTTAATTATGTCATTTATGGATTCGGGTTTTTGATATATTTAATTTTCCTTAGGAGCACAAAGCGAGTAAGAGTCGAATCGATAGATAGAAACTATTAAGTGAAACTTCTAACTTTAATTTATATTTTGTGGCTGAAGTTATGTCATATTTTAACATATGGAGTTGTTGGATCGCGGTTCTACTTTGATCGTTATGGACCGGTAACAAACAACCTAATTTTAATAGCCAGCACAGTAACAATGAATATCGTTCCTTCTTTAGTGAGATTATATGAACAAAAACCAAAGTTTTTGGGATTTATATATATTCAAGAACTAAATCCAATTTAATAAAATTAAAATAGTGAAAATTAATTAAATACAGTTATAAGACAATGAGAAAATATCAATCATATTTAAAGTAATTTATCTATATTGCGTACAATAATTCTAGGAATTTTCATAAATTTTCTACAGAGTAATAATATTAATTGTAATTGAATATCTTAGTTGATGTTTTGTGTTGGTGGCGATGAGAGTGGAGTGGAGTGGATGAATGAAATATCGCTGCTGATTGGAACTGACATTGTGTGGATGCGCACCGACAAGAGACAGAACGGGCCCAAATGATATGTATTTATTATTGTCTGTGGGATGGAGATGGTGACAGATACATGTTTGTGAGTGCAAGAGTTGGTTGTGGGATGCCGCATAGTGAAACCTAGGTTATAGTCAACAAGGATAACCTAGGAAAAAGGATGAAGACGTAAGCTAGAAATTATAAGATTATATTAACCTTGTCATCATATGCCCAGTGGGCTGAGTGGTCCTTTCCCTTCACAAGTCATAAATCAGAACATTGTTCTTTCAATCCTTCACTCGAGAATAGACCCGACAGAGATGTATAATGAGAAAATTGTTCAGCCAATGGTAATTAGGAACATAATCCAAAGGTGCATTTTTTACAAATGAACGAGATAAAGAATGTGTGAATGATTTCGGGTCAATTAGTGAAATTCAGCTGAACATAGGAATTGATGAGTGGGTAGCTCCATTAGGTGACCTCTTTCTGACTCAAAACCAAGTGACTCCATGACAATATTTCAGAGTTTAGTGCTAACAATGGAGAAATTACCAAATTGTTCTTCCATATTGTTACAACTTCCTAGAAGTGTAGTGCACATTTAGTAACTTCCCTAGATCACTCCATTTCAATGTGGTCAAAACCTTAATGCTCTCAACTCCATTGTTTCTTCGTTGAATATCTTGAGAAATAACACCATTAATTTCTTATAATGTGTTCTCAAACATTATTAAATGAGATAGGCAATTTACGCATTATTTACCATTCCTTCTTTGTGTTTTATCTGAAAGTTATATGTTCAATTAATTTAGGATCCTCCTAAACTAGGAATTCATACTTCTCTTAGTTGCGCTGATAATGAATTTATGGAACAATAGGTTGTATTTTTTTTGGTTTCAATGATAAGAGAAATAAAATTGCGGCCCTAGGCTGATTTTTTTTTTGCAAATTGAAGGAAATAGCTACGCGTCTCCTTTTGCATTGAAATCGCATTTCGACCCATTATGGATGCATCAATATCAATAATAGAGGGAAGGATGGATTGGATACAACTAACATTTAGGGTAGATAACATTGATTCATTTCATTTAATAGTCTAATTGGATTTATTTGACCACATGAAATATCCTTATTCAGCTAATTTAAGTCATCCTAACAGCTCTTCAAAGGTGTGGACAGAAAAAAAGCATTGGTAAAAAAACTATTTTGTGGCCTAAACCTTTGGGAGATTGCAAAGGCTCAATTAGTCGGTGAAATTGCAATGATAGTCAAATGTGAAGAAGAAATGACAGAAGAGGCTTGATAATTCCCTTCAAGTTTGACACAACGTCATCGAATGTTGGAAGGATCAGTACACCAAGAATGATTATTAATGAATACCACAAGAAGAAGTTTATTACATGATTGTGTGTTTAGCTCAACATCATTCAATGTTAGAAGAATCAGTACACCATGGATGAACATCATGAACATGTACATTTATCAAAATGATGGTTGAGAAAGTGACCTGATCAGTCCATGGTTTCAAATTTGGGGGAATACCATCCCAGCTGCTCCACAATCTTATCCACTCTCTCCTCCTGCCCTTTGGAATCACCAAAGGCCGTGGTGAAGGGGTAGACATAAGTGACCTTAGTGGCCATGCATCTGTAGGCAACCACATCTCCCTTGACCAAGAACTCCATTACATCCCTTCCAAACCCTCCATCAACCTCTGCTTGCAGATACTGACCTGCAACAGAACAAAATCAAGTCATAATTGAAATATCATCCATAAAAATTTCTTCTCAGTTCATCGAATTACCACTCGGAGTCTCCTCAACATCCTGAAACTTCACATTCTTCTGTGTCCCCACAATAGCAATCTTCAGAGCCTGCCATAAATGAAACAGCAGTGATAATATTACGGTTTGGCATGTCCGCACGACGATGACGAGTGATTATGTTGCGATGTCGTATTTGACATTTTTACAAACAAAAATTTGGCAGAACTAACGGTCGACGTTGACGAGATCAACTGTCCATGATACCCATCATTGTAACTGTCAACCGTACAACAACCGGACAAATACATCATCATCAATGCCATTGAGGGCCAATGATGATGATGCGCAATAGACGAACCCAAGGAAATATTAGGGTTAGTATGTCCAGATGACAATGCCATGATTGGTATTTTTGACTAAAATTGACTGTTGACATTGTTTAACGACATCAACCATATGTTGTAACCATCATTGTCTACATTAATCCCCCATCAACCAAAATTTGACATCAAGATCTTCAATGTCAGCACAAGTTAAAACGATGATGAATTCTGTAGATGGTTGGCATCGACGGACGACGTCAACCGTCCAAAAAAATTTGTCCTCATCAACGTGAATGTGTGTTGATGACATTGAAGCTGACAAATCAATGAAATTATAGAGGGAAGAACGAGAGAAGAGAGAGAAACAACATACCTTGAGAGCATCATCTGAGGAGCTGTCACTGGGGATTATAAGAGGAAATGCAAATGAGGATGATTTAGGGTTTGTCGACACACACGAAGGGTTCACAGATGGACAAGGCCTTATCTTCCTGCATCGAAAATATCCATAAATCATCAAATTTATTATGATGATAGCATAACAACTTCTTAGCAAAGGGATCAGCCAACAAATGGTTCTGGAAGAAATATATTTCAAACATGGATTTAAATCATCCAATTATTGCGAGGATAGCAAACAAACTCGAACTTCTTTGCAAGGGATCAGCCAACAAATGGTTCTGGAAGAAATATATTTCAAACATGGATTTAAATCATCCAATTATTGCGAGGATAGCAAACAAACTCGAACTTCTTTGCAAGGGATCAGCCAACAAATGGTTCTGGAAGAAATATATTTCAAACATGGATTTAAATCATCCAATTATTGCGAGGATAGCAAAAAAACTCGAACTTCTTTGCAAGGGATCAGCCAACAAATGGTTCTGAAAGAAGAAATTTTCGAACATAAATTAAAATCCTTCAATTATCACGATGATAGCAAAAAACTCGAGCTTCATAGCAATGGATCACCCAACGAACGGTTCTGAAAGAAATAAAATTTCAAATCATCAAAATTATTACGAGGATGGCAAAAATACTCGAAATTCATAGCAAGGGAACAGCCAAGGAACAGTTCTGAGCGAAGCAATTTACAAACATGGATGAAAACAACCCAATTATCACAATGAAAGCGATTTAAAAAATCGCACTCTATCTCTAGGGTTCGGCCAACGAACGGTTCAGAAATAAGTAATTTTCAAACAAAAATAAAAATCATCCAATTATCACGATTATCGCAAAAAAACTCGAACTTCAAAGCCAAGGACCAGACAAGGAACGGTTCTCAGAGAAGTAATTTTCAAACACATATTTCAATCTCTGAATCAACGAACAGTAGAAAGACGAGAATAATCATCGAGAAAGGAAAGCAATGCTGATCACTGAAGTAAAAGTAAGTATATAGAAAAAATCAAGAAGTAAATACAAGAATTAGAGATCGTAACCCGTCTTCTAAGCCGAGTTTGAGGTCTCGGGACTGCGAGAAAGGGGTGGTTGGGGTAATCGCGGGGGATCCTGCGCTGCTGGGAAAGGGGATGGCCATGGACGGCGAGGAGAAGCTTAGAGCGAGAGAGAGTCCCAGCGGTGCGAGCAAGCTCGGCCATGGCGACCTCCTTCCTCTCTGCAACTCGCCCGAGCTCGCCCTCGGCGGAGCTCCTCCCATGGCGACGACGACACCATCAACCACACACTGCATTTTCTCTCTCTCTCTCTCTCTCTCTCTCTCTCTCTCTCTCTCGATATATATATATATATATATCGCACTATCTCTCTCTCTCTATATATATATATCGCACTATCTCTCTCTCTATATATCTCTCACTATCTCTCTTTATCTCTCTCTATATATATCTTTATATCTCTCACTATCTCTCTCTATATATATTTCTCTATCTCTCACTATCTCTCTCTATCTCTCTCTATTCTCTCTCTCTCTATCTCAATCTCTCTCGCTATCTCAATCTCTCTCTCTACTTCTCTCTGTAGTTCTCTAACTTAGAAGTAATGTTTGACGGTCCTAATCTGGGTTTGACAGTCAAGTCTATGGTGCACCATATTCTTCCTGGAGGAAGACATCCCAATTTTTAGGTGCATCCTTCTCGTTCCATCCAGAGTTCGTCCCGTCCCAAATATTTTCGTCTGCGTTCCATCTCGTACAATAACCGTCCCATGCAAGACGTTCTTCACCTCTTCTGATGCTCAGTTTTCCCTCTTGACTCTTGTTTGGTGCACTCTCGGCTCGCACTCGGCTCACTCTCGACTTTCTCTCTAATGCTCCCTCTCAGGTTTTACCTCTCAGTTCCTGCTTGATTCCCACAAGACTCATAAACCTTCCATTCCGCCGTCTAAGGCCCTAGGGGGTACTGTTATTTCGTCCATGGATAAAAAAGTGCCCCCCTACGGAGATCGCCTGTTCGAAGTGCATATCGGGACGAATACTAAACTGGGTCTCGGAAATGGGCTATCTAATATTTGTCTATATTGATATCTGGATTCTGGATATGACAATATTGGATAATGGTTGCTACAGTATTGATATCCATCACTGTTATCCGTCCTGATATTGGTATCCGTCCTTGTCTCAAATGTTGGATGATGCTATCGAATATCAACGTCAGATATCGGTTTCTTTGATATCCAACGCAAGAATAGAAATCAATTTTACAAGATATTATGATGCGCAACTAAACTTTTGGGAATCATATATAATGTTAGTTTTACCATTTTTCTATGTTCTAAAGGCTTGAGGTTAATTTTACCCTTATGAATTGGAACATAGTTTTGGCCCATAACAAAAAGGGTCTCACTGCTCTCAACATGGGACTTAATATGGTTACAATTAATCTCTCTAAACACTAAAGGTAGATCTCAAGGCCTTTAATTACCATTTGAGGTATCCAAAGTATTTATTACTACTAGAAACTTTTGTGTGTGTGGGATAATGTGTGCTTGTTATTAAACCAGTATTTGGATAACGGATACCAATTTTTAGTAGGCATTTTGATATCCAATATCCTACATCAGATTCAATATCCGGTACCAGCATATGCCGCTTCCAGCTTAACGACCAAAGGTGGAATAAAACAAGCTACCATTCACAAAGACGCCATTGATTATCTAAATCCAGGGATATTAATAATGGAAGAGTCCCTTTCCTTGGTCAAGGACAAGAGGACTGTCTGTTAACACCATGATGTATACTTTAGATTCAATCATCGGTGGGTTTGTGTCGTGTTAAACTGGTAACTCAGATTTGCTATCTCGTTCGTCGACAAAAGTGAAACACACGAGGAAGTACTGAAAGAGATAAAGTGACTTATACAAGAGTGGAAGGGGTGCACCTGATTGCCAGACACTATCGTTGGTACTTAAGGTAGACTGTTGACTAGGTCGAGTTGACCGTTGATCAGGTAGAATAGTGTGTTGACCATATTTAGTTGTCCATTGACTGAAATGACAATTGAACGGTTGGGTTGACTGTTGGCGGGCCTGGGTTTACCATTGACTGGTAGTCAGGTTGATTATTGACCGATCACTGGGTTGATTGTTGACCAGTAATTGGGTTGACCATTGGCCAGGTTGTTGGGTTGACCATTAATCAGTAGGGGTTGAACTTTGCCATCGGGGTTGTCCTCTTGGCTAGTGTGGGTTGACCCATTGTAGATTGGGTTGGTTAGTGACCAAGGGTTGAAGTTGACCATTGAACAATCAAAGGTTGATTAATGGATCTTGGATGTGGTTAGGTGAGCGGTGTTGTGTGTAATCAAGCGAATGGAATGGGGTCAGTGGAGAGAGATATATATATATAGAGAGAGAGAGACAGACCGACAGACAGAGAGGGATGGGGATCAAACGAACAGATGTAAATTGGAAAATGGCGAGGAAGGAAGAAGAGAAAACTAAAAAAGGTGGGAAAGGTGGGTGATGGCAAGAGATAGGCGATGAAGGAGGGAAAAATGAGTCGAAGGATGTCTCTTTAGGTGGAGGCGTTGACAACAACGAGGTTTATATCCCACATTGGTGGTCGTTGCGGCAGCTGAGATATCAGAGGGCAAAATGCTTGTACAAATCAAGCTTTTCAAAACAAATTTCACCACCTAAAACAATATTGAGTTTGGGATTTCATAGACCCATACTGAGGAAGAAGGTGGGAAGAGAGAGGCTGAATGATGGTGACAATTGTTGCAACTCTGATGGGCGGGCATGCCTACATGTATAAAAATATGGAGTTGTGTACGGTGTGGAAGTTATGTATGGTCATCTGTTGGTTGTCACGGGTGCTGCCAATGGAGGTAGCGGCTGCGGGTGTGGCTACGACATCATTGACTCATTGGTGGCATCTCCACTATAAACCTTACATAAAGTTCGGTTTGATTTGGGTCTTGTACGTCCTCGTTCGGGTTTGATGGTCTGTGTTTTTAGCAAGGATGATGTAACACGATCGGGTTCTGGGATCGAACGACTCTTGTTACGCCAAAGGAAGGGCTAGTGCGGTCATATCATATAGCGGAGACGAGTAATGATGATGTCATGTTAATGATAATACGACAATAAAATCGATGAGAAGTATGAATTCGGTGTCGACATGCACCAACATCCACTAGGCTACGGCAAGCAGGACCTGGGAATGCCACTAGGTTCCCGATGATCCGGATATCGGGTTGAAGGCCGACGGTGCGAGCTCGGCTACTACCGCTTTTTGCACACACCCTCGAAGGTCCCAACCAAGGATGTCCCTGAAGAAATCCTAACCGTCAGAATGTGAATCCTATCTATCACTAATCTAACCCCGGCGGTGGAGAAAACGTTCGGAGGCACTGAAAGAAATAATATAACGCCGTTGGGGGAGTCAATGAGCGTACCAGAATGGTAGGCTCGGGAGGTGTCTTCTTCGGCAACCGTGGAAGGCGAGCAACAAGGTGCGACAGCGTCAGGGCAGGGGGGGGGGTGCAACCGGCACCACGGTCAGCCGAGATTGGATGCCGAGATTGGAGACTATGGGGCGGCCGCAGGATTGGCCAGGCGCGTCCGAGAGAATGGCGACAGGATGGCCGAGGGGCGGCCCTTGGGAGGAAGACCTCAGGTCAATCGTGGGGTGGCGGCCTCCGGTTGGCGGCAGACGGCAGAGCAACGGCCTCCGAGCGATGGCAGGACGGCGGCCTCTGATTCACGGTAGGGCATGGTGGCCTCCGGTTTGCCGCGGGTCGCGGCGGCCTTTGGTCAGTTGGGGTCGCCGCGGCCTTCGGTCGGTCGTGGGTCGTGGCTGCCTTCGATCGGCCTTGGGCGCGGCGCCTCAAGTCGGTTGCAGGGTGCGGCGGCCTCGGTCGGCTTGGGCGACCGCGGAGGCTTGGGCGGCTACAGTCACCGATGGCGGCCGCGGTCGCCGATGGCTGCCGCGGAGGCTTGGGCGGCCGCGGAGGCTTGGGCGGCCGCGGTGGCTTGGGCGGCCGCGGTCGGGCCTCGGCGGCTGCTGGCGGCCCTCGGCGGCCGTGGTGGCCCTAAGGGGCCGCTGGCAGCGCTGGGCAGCCTCAGGAGCAGTCGCCGAAACTCCGGCGACGGTGGCGGAGACGGCGGTTTCCGGTGATAGCGGCAGCGGTTTCCGGCTAACTTTAGGTTTTCCTTTCTCTCTCCTAACTTTGCAGTGGCATTTTTGTAAATATGTCGAATACTAAAAAAAATACTAAAAATCAGAAAAATAGCTAAAAATCACATTTTCTTGAATCTTCTTCTCTTCTCCCTTCCTAGGGGCGGGCCCCACCTTTTATAGTGGCAAATATGGGCCTTGTCCCCTTAAAAATAAAGGAGAAAAAGGCCCAATTAAAAATTAGGGCCCCCTAATCGGAGAGAGAGAGAGAGCGGCACACGACTATACCTACACGTGCTAACACACACGCAACGTGTAGGTTTGTACAACTGTTCAGACACGTGCGAATAAACAAAAACAAACAAATAATTGGCCGACATACATGGCCTACTAAACAAGAAAATGCAAGTAAAGATAACATCAAACCTTGTTGGGCCATTGACGAGGCCGGGTACTCCGAACGCTGGGTCTTATGCGTGAGCCTTCACGTGACGAAGTGGATGAACAAGGGCTTCAAAGTTGGATGGTCCCCCATCAAAGGACCTAAATCTTACTTAAAGTTCAGTCTTATCTGACCCAGATTAGGGTTTGATGGTCCGGGTTTTTAATGAGACCTAAGACTTAAAAGTTTGGTCCAATTCCAGTCCAGTCTTGTCCAAACCTAGTGCAGGTTTAACAGTCCAGCTTTGTAGCAAAGATCGAAACTTTACCTAAAGTTTAGTCCGGTTCTAGTTCGGTCTTGTCCAGTCCCAATACGATCTTAGCCAGGTCCATATCATGTCATTTTGACTAAATAAAGTCAAAGAATGAGAGTCAAAATAAAAATTGTCATGGAAATATCATAAAAGGAGATTATGTATTTCAAAGCAATCCATAAAGTCCATGTTGGAGGATGAAAAGAGGAATAAAAGAAAAGGAAGAATACAATAATAATTGTTTATTAATGAATATCTGGTCCGACTAGCAGGCCCGCCCCCTCTAAAATAGTGAACCGACAGTTCCGTGTAGGTCTAATCTGACCGGTCCTTGGTCCAAAATGCCAAACTCTATATATAGCTCTTTCAAGTGGAGCTCGATGTGATTCCATAGACAAGTCAGATTTGGAGAGAGAGAGAGAGAGTGAGAGAGATAGAGAGATGAGAGTTGGGGCCTATACATTAATGGGCGGGAAACGGAGAGATGGTTAGGCTAGGATTGTTAGGGGGGAGTTCAGTGATGGCGGAGAAGGTGCAATTGATAAAGAGGAGGAAGCTAGTATTGGAGTGAGGATCACTATTGGGAGAGGAGGGGGGAGCATGAGCCAGTGGGGGTTGACCACCAAAAAAATAATTATGTAATAATTAATATCCAATCAACATTCGATTTGACCTTCAGATCAGATCTTGCTTGACAAACCAGTCCACCCTGAAATGGCAAACTGTTAGTCTGAGTTTGGTCCAGTGGAGTTCCCAGTCCAAAATGTCATACCCTATTTATAGGTCTTTCAAGTAGGGCCAAAATTATGAAAGGGGGAATAGAGAGACAATTAGGCTAGGGTTTCCAAGGGCGAAGGGGTTATTGATGACATGGAGGAAGAGGGAGCTTGGGTTGGAGGTGGGGGATCGCGACCTGAAGAGGAGGGGTAGCAAGAGCTAGTGGAAGGGAGTGGGGAGCGCGAGGAGGGGGATGAGGTTTGAACAACAAAAAATTATAGTTATTTATTAATTAATATCCAGTTTCAGTTTGGTTTAATCTTCTAGATCTAAGCCTGACTGGTCAGTAAACCTGACAGGTCGGTAAGCCTAACAGGTTGGACCGATAGTCCTAGTTTGGTCCGGTCCAACCGGTCCGCAGTCCAAAATGTCGAACCCTACTTAACAGATCTTTCAAGTTGGGGGTTATAAATTTGAAAGGCGGGAAAGGGGGAGCCCGCTAGGCTAGGTTTTCCAAGGGGGAGTTCAGATATGGCGGAGCAAGAGCCAGTGGGTGGGAGTGGGGAGCGCAAGGAGGGAGACGAGGGCTTGACCAACAAAAAAATTATAGTTATTTATTAATTAATATCCGGTCGTTTTTTGGTTTAACCGTCTAGATCTAAGCCTGACAGGTTGGTATACTGTGAAATAGACATGGTTGTTCTATTCTGTTCATTTGAAGTGAACAAAAAATTTGCACAAAAAGAACGGCACAAGTTCTCAGAAATTCTCAGAAAAAATGTTTAGAGTATTTTTTCTCACTAAGTGCGGATATATTATTAAAGTAACAGTCTTAGTTATTCAAATGATCTTAATAAAAAGATTAAGTTAAGGCAATAAATAATTTATCAAACAGTCGCTCAAATAAGAGCATACTAAATATAATATTCATACAACAATTAAATAAAAAAGGTAAAATTTGATAAATTAACTACAAAAAATTAAAAAAGTGAATAATAAAAAACAAATATATAAAGAACGACATCGGAACAAACAAAAAATAAACATAGAACAAGGAGATAATAACAATGTTTTATTTTGACAAAACGTTTCTCAAATAAAAAATATTGTACAAGAACATGGGAAGGTGTGGGGGGGGGAGGAGAAAGTCAATCAGGCCTGGCTGAGGCTGACGTCCTCGTCCATGAAGTGCTTCCAGTACCAGTGTTTCTTCTAGACTCGTTCCGTCATCTCGTCGATAGGAATCCCCTTCGTCTCTGGCAGAAGAAACATGACGAACACGCACATCGGAGCGATCCAAACTGCGAAGAAGAAGAAGATCCCCGCCCGCATATGACACATCATGGAGAGAAACAATTGTGCGACGACGAAGGTGAAGAGCATGTTCGAGCTGACGGCGAAGCTGTTGTCCGCTGTTCTCGTCTCCAGCGTGAAGATCTTTAAAAAATAAACATATGTTTATTCTTTAAAAAAGGATTAAAATAAATTCGCACAAAGCGAACGATTCTAACCGCACATGGGTGTGTGCGATGATCCGTGCGAATTTATTAATGTTTTGTTCGGTTTTCCGAACAGAACGAACAAATCGCACAAAACGAACGGAACAACCATGTCTACCGTAAAAAAAATGGCGTACCGACAGTCCCAGTTCGGTCCGGTCCGACCGGTCCCCAGTCCAAAATGTAGAACCCTACTTAACTGATCTTTCAAGTTGGGGGGTATAAATTTTAACTGATTTTTCAAGTTGGGGGTATAAATTTGAGGGTTAATATCACGGTTCAGCCCAAACTTTTCCGAAAATACGAGTTATAGCCCTAAATTTTTTTTCGCCGCGGCACAGCCCGAACTCCCTATTTGGTCCGCCGCCATAGCCCGGCTGTGACGTGGAATCGAAGTGGCTGCCAGGTGGGTTTCCGGTGGAGTCCACCTAGGCGGAATCCACCTGGCAGCCACGTGGATTCCACGTCATAACGGGATTTGAAGAAAGTCAGAAATAAGTTATCGATTAGTCCGTCCAAGTAGAATCACCCGGGAGAGAGATCAAAAAGGTGGAGAAGGAGAAGGAGACGGTGGAGAAGGAGAAAGGAAGGGCGTGAGAGAGAAGGGGCTTCCGCGCTGATCAACGCCTTCTACAGTGGAATCGTTGCGAGTTTCTTCTTGGCTACGGGAGTTCCACGAGGTAGGGTTCATTGCCGTCGTCAGGGGCTGCCTTATTATCTCCCCCATTGGTCTTGTTCATCCAAGGAAGGTGCTCTGTGTCCCTACTAATCTTCTTATTATGCAGCTCGTTCTTTTTTGCTGCGTCACTTCGGCGATCTATAGGGCATTTAGTCTTACCGTTTTATGCACATTCCACCTTATATCTTCACCGACAATGTCCATCCAACTGCATATTCCTCTTCCCAAATCCATTGAGCCATTTTTCTCTTCTTCCTCTCTCTCTCACGAATAGAACACCTAGGTTCATATCAGAGTCCACTTCAACTAAAACACTTTCCGTAGCCCTTCAGGCCCACTGATCTGCTAATTAGAGGACCAAGATATACCTATATAATGTTAACACAAACTCTATAATGTTAACTTCCTCAAGCTGATATTGATATGAGGAAACTCGTATAAAACCAGAGCGAACATCTATTTAACAGAATTTGAAATATTTCAGTAAAAATCGATCAACATTGATAACAGGTTCCTCCACAAATCAGAAAAGAGAATGTAGCCAATAAAGAGAGATCAGACAAAGATGAACGTTGATAGAGTTTATGGAGATTTCCTGTGAGCTCTCCCTTTCTGGTTTGCAGGCCTGATCCTGCTCACCAGCCCCCAGTCTGCTCTTAGCAACTGAATAATTGAAAGAATGTAGGGTTGTTCACATAGTAGGGTTCTTTTCTTTATGTTATTTACTATGTGATAATAACTCTGTGCTCTATGACGTTGTAGAGGTTGGCATTGGCCTTCTGGGCTATGGCGCCTTCTTTGCATTTTTAGGCGTTGTTCTCTTCTTTGACAGGGGACTTTTGGCTGTCGAAAGCATATTCCACCTTCTGCCAGTTTGATTCGTCATCATAGTCACACTTGGTGTGCATTGGAGAACTTGTTTGTTTTCATTTCTTCCAACAACTGGTTCACACTATCCCACCTATCATGACAAAGACATCATCAGATCAAAGTGAGACAGTTTAAACGATTTAAAAAAAAATAATCAGAAACTTACCTATCATTTTTAGCTTAAACTGACAACAACAAGCAATAAGCTACCACACTGGGCACGCTGCCAAGCAATAAGCTACCACACTTGAATCATAATTTCATGAATAAACATGCGTTAGACATGCTATCAGAACCAAGGTTGCAAGTTGAAATCCCGCAAAATTCAACACAACCTGCATCAGAGAGCATCGGATGACATCTGGATAAGCTAAATTCATGAACAAAGAGGCAGAAAAAACCGAGAATTGAAACGGAAAAACGGATATGATGGTCTTGACGGGGTTGAATT
The DNA here is from genome assembly GCF_029677425.1 of Wolffia australiana. NCBI lineage: Eukaryota > Viridiplantae > Streptophyta > Magnoliopsida > Alismatales > Araceae > Wolffia > Wolffia australiana. The sequence goes on along the minus strand of NC_135854.1, from coordinate 4,579,913 downwards.
TGTAGTGGACGGGGGAGGCAAGGCAGGTGAGATGGTAGATCTTGTCGACCTCGAGCAGCAGCGGCTCGACCACATCGTGCCGGATGAGCTCAAATCGAGGATTACCAAAGTGGTGCATCACGTTCTCCTTCCTCCCCGTGAAGAAATTGTCCTCATGGAAGCCCGGCGCGGGCGTGGGCTTCCATGAGGATGTTGTAGTAGGCGGGCTCGGGGGCATTGCCTTCCTCCTCCATCTCTCTGAGCAGGTCACTCACTCTGGGGAGACGACGAAGCTTGCCGAAGGTCTCGACGAGGTAGGCGTGGGTGACGACGTCGGGGAGGACCCCAACGGCATTCATGGTGCGGAAGACCATGTCGGCCTCGTCGTCGAGGCCCCGGCTGCCGCAGGCCGCCAGCAGAGTGTTGCGGGTGACGAGATCATGCCGCATCTGCCCAAAGAGCCCAATTAGAGTGTCCTAGGGCACCTCCGTGGCCCGGGCGCAGGCATTGATGACGGTGTTGTAGGTGAGGACCGTCGGCGCGACGGAGTCGGGCCACTGCATCATCCAATCGAGGAGGGCGAGGGCGGCGGCGTGGTCGCCGTTGTGGCCGAAGGCGTTGATCAGCGCGGAAGCCCCTTCTCTCTCACGCCCTTTCTTTCTCCTTCTCCACCGTCTCCTTCTCCTTCTCCACCTTTCTGATCTCTCTCCCGGGTGATTCTACTTGGACGGACTAACCGATAACTTATTTCTGACTTTCTTCAAATCCCGTTATGACGTGGAATCCACGTGGCTGCCAGGTGGATTCCGCCTAGGTGGACTCCGCCGGAAACCCACCTGGCAGCCACGTCGATTCCACGTCACAGCCGGTCTACGGCGGCGGACCAAATAGGGAGTTCGAGCTGTGCCGCGGCGAAAAAAAAAGTTAGGGCTATAGCTCGTATTTTCGGAAAAGTTTGGGCTGAACCGTGATATTAACCCTAAATTTGAAGGGCGGGAAAGGGGAAGACCGTTAGGCTAGGGTTTCCAAGGGGGAGTTCGGCTATGGCGGAGAAGAATCCGCCATTGACGACGAAGAGGAAGAGGGAGCTAGGGTTGGAAGGGCAGAGGCATTTGGAGGAGACGATCTCGGCCGCCTTCCAGATCCTCGCCGCCATGAACGAAGAGCTTTGCAATTCCTCTCTCTGGCTGTCTTCGCCTGCCGGCGCTGGTCACGGTGCCGGGAATGGAGAAGCTTACCACGACTCTGGGGTGCACGCTGGCGGAGCTCTGGATGAAGCGCGGCTCCGATACAAGACTGCTGTGTCCTCTCTCCGGAACGTCATTGCCGCTCTGAGTCCCTCTCAGGTGAATTTTCGCCGATTGACGAGATTTACGCTTGATGGGCAAGTTTTTCTTGTTAGATTACGGATGTTCTACCTGAATTTCGGGGGTAAAGATTTTCCGATTCAAATTTTGGGGGTGAACATTGATTATGAATGCTGTGCATGAATTTGGGTTAAAAGATCTTCTGGGTTGAATATGGATGCTCTACATGAATTTTGGGGGAAAAGATAGCTTATCAATGCTGTACAGGAAATTTGGGTTCGGAAAACTTCTGAATAGATTATGGATGCGCTACATGAATTTTGGGAAAAAGATAGCTTATGAATGCTGTAGATGAATTTTGGGAAAGAAGATCTTCTGATTAGATAATGCATACTCTACATGAGTTATTTTGAGAAACTATAGATTATGAATTCTGTACATGAATTCTGGGGGAAAGATCTTCTGATGAGAACATGGATGCCCTACTAAACTGATATACCCTCTCTCTGTAACGGCCTTGTCTTTCTAAGTGCATCTCAGGTAAATTCATCTACAGCATCGATGCCCATGGACCAGATTTACGCATGATGGAAATATATTCTAGTTACATTATGGATGCGCTACAATAATTTTGGTGGAAAATGTCTTCTGATTAGATTATGAATGCTCCACATGAATATAGAGGAAAAAGATCTTCTGATGAGATTATGGATGCTCTCTCGGTAACATTCTTGTTGCTCTAAGTGCATTTGAGTTAAATTTACGCCAGTGGACTAGATCGCTTGTTGGAGATTTTTTGCTTCTTTTTATGATACATTCTGAAGATTTGTTATTCGGAAAATGTTTAGGAGATTGGTATGGGGGGGAATGTGGCAGAAACCGTGGTGGATCAAGACGAGGTTGCACGGCTTGAGCGGCGGGCTTCTGATCTTAGGAAGGTAAGGATACTGTCAGTATACTGTTCTGATAATTTTCAGTATACATGAATTTTTGGGAAAAGATCTTCCGATTAGATCGTGGATGCGTTTTACTTGCTGGTTGAAGATTTTTCGTCTGTTGGTGTTTCAAGAATTGTTGAAATGTTTTTAACTCCGAGCTTTAATAACCTAAAAAAGCGTTAAGATGTTACTAGGGCCATTTTAATCCCATTTGAATCAAGTCTACGATGGTTCAGAATTTTCAATTTGTGCTGGGTTTCCATTATTAGATTTCTTGGACTTGCAGGAACTTGGGATGAAGAACAAGCATGTGAAGGTCCTCATTGGGCAGCTGCGTGAGCTGGTTGCTGACTTATCAACTTGGCAAAGCCCCATTTCTTTGTAACTGATGAAATGAGTTTAGACAACTGCTCTCACTTCTCTATTTAAATAGGTGCGCTGAAGAGCAGCTAGCTATTTCTATTCTTTATCATTATTTTTTCCCTTAATCCTGTATGATATTTATATGTGTATTCCTGATAGGGCCCACTCGTGCTATCAGCTTTCTTCCGCTCATAGATCCCTGTCCAGATCATATCAGTTTGATGGGTACACTCATCAGAAGCATAAATTTTGGCACCATAACCTTTTTAAATAACAAAAGGAGTTCTCTAAAATTTGAACAGCGCTCGATTGATCTTTAAAAAAAGGAATTGATTTATTTTATGGGTATCTCTTTTTTCAGACGTTGCTGTTGTTTCAGGCGCTCTTAATTGCAGTGGTCCCTCACATAATCTTTTTCCTGAACCCACCTGGTTTTCTCAGTCCAAAATCAAGCCAAAACTGAATCACAGGTCAGCAGCTCAGCCGTTCCGTCTTGCACATAGCTGGGTTTTCATAAATACAAAAAAAAGACCATACTGCGAGGCTACGATGCAATTTATTTACCAGAGATAAAAAAAGAGGGAAGATCACTCGAGAGCGGAAGTTGGGTTTGGATGTTAATCAAGCCAAATTTAGACATCAGCTTCTTGAATTGTGAGTGTAGTTGGACCTTTGCCGAAGATGTCAAGTAGTTGACAGTCTTCTCAATGGTGAAGTGATGATCAATCTCATTGTGTTTGATATTTTTAATATGAATTGGTTGTGGCAAAATCTATAACTGTCTGATAATTACAATAATCTTCATTGAGTCATATTTTATTCTAGTTACCATTTCACTTTCATCCCAATAACTTTACCAATCTCTTTGCATTGGCAAGATTTCCATGAATAAACAAAAAATTGTGATAACCTCATTTTATCCCTGATTTTCAGATCTTTTACTAGATTCTTGAATTAAAAATGCTTGTAATTCAAGATAATTTTCTTAGTATTAATTTCTTATTATGAATCATCCCCCTATAATTCTCCCGCATGGTAGTCCTGTGAAATCAGACTTTTTCGCACTAGGTTAGATGAAAGAACTCTGAATTCAACTGTTAGTAAAGTATATTTAGCTGATGGTAAATGTTGCAATGCTTTTAGAATGACAAAAATATTGTTTTCCATCTTATCGTATACTTTTGGGGAGCCTACAAGAATCCAAATGGAAGGGAAAATCTCAATCAGTACTACATTAGGGATTAATCTGCATATTTATTCATTCTAATTATTCTCTCACCTCCAGGACTTAGGAGTTGTTCATAGAATTCATGCCAGGTGGCCATTTCTAGTTATCTCCAATATGATTCACATTTCATCCCTAAAATGAAATGTGTTATTTAAATTAAATTATTTTTACTTCAGCCATTTCATTGTTTCATTCATTACCGCCATAGATTTTGGATTATTTATCTTTTCTTTTCGTCTTGGCTTATAAATTTCATAATTTCATGATCCAAACATCTTCTGATTCAATTTATAATATTTCATGTGGTGACAATTTGAACTATATTTTCACTTACACGTCATTGTCCCCAATGGGTGGTATCCTAGAGGGTAAGAATTTATCTCTAAAATAATATGTTTTGCCAGCATCAGCTGAGACTTTAACATCAGAAATAACAAACGTAAACAGTATTTCCAGTCATCAGATCTAATGCCATTACAAGAACCTCATAAATGTGATTCTAAAATGATATTTTTAGTTTGATAACATATTTTTACATGGATTGAATCCAAAAAGAGCTGGAAAATTGTGCACTTCACATGACATTAGGTTGCCAGTGCTTTTTAGTGATTTGCTTACAAATTTATGATTTTATATATATATATATATATGAGTAAATGCATTCATTCCTAATTTTATGACTACATAATCCCATTCTAAATTTTTCTTATGATATAAGGAGATGACATTTTAACATTTTAAAATATGATGATCACTGATTTTTTCTAGTTTGGAAAAGACACTTAATGATGAGAAGGAATGGATTTGGCAATTTCTCAAGCGGTTATTTATTGATGCCCATACGCCATTTCTTTTACACATTCAGTTGTTCATCACTTCTTTCTGGTGATTTAAAATCAGGGTTAATTTCAACATTTACAAATATATACATGGCGATGTTAAGTTTTGAAAAATATCTTGCGTAATCGCTTAATGATATATGGTTAAATTCCACAGTAAATATAAAGTTTGAGTTCAAAGTTGAAGCTTTTTTCTGCTTCAAGATCCTAGAGCTCCACTGATTCATGTGTCCTTTAATAGATTAGCTATGATCCTATTGCAGAACATTCATCTTCATATTCATTTTTATTTTGCCCATATGTGAATCTCATGAAACTAATTCATTATTTTTTTCTGACCCAGTCAATATTATTTTACTTGTCAAGAATCTCTGTTGGTATCCTGGAAAAATTCAATTATCTTATTACAGTTTTCTATGAAAAAATGTCATTTATCTTAAACTAGTTTCATGAGAGAATTTCCTATGTATGTCCTTATACAAAATTGGGAATAATTTATTGTAACTGTTATAGTAAAACGATAGAATGACTTGAATTGGACCTTCGCCATTGCCAAGCCTCGGAAGTATCATATAAATCTTCCTCAAAGTTTTCATTGAAGAAATCAGTCTTGGCATCCATTCCTAGATTCCATAATCATAGTATATTTTAATTGCATGAAGGATGACTTTATCATAGAATATAGTAATGAGGATTTTTTTCATAGTCAACTATTTTCTTTGACGATAACTGTTCTCTCTTAACTTTGCCATAAAATAGCCAGATCCTAGTCCATTCAATCATCTTCAACACATCATCGTATACTTGAGATCCCTCAACCATATAATGCTCAAATAGACCCTTTAATATCATTTATCAACGAGTTATATTCCACTCATCAAATAACTCTATCATACGACGTAACGTGGCCTCAGATTCTATGTCTTCACACTATCTTAATAGCACAAAGCTTGTGGAGGACATGTAAAATTGAAACATATCAGAATGAACCTTCACTTTTGATACTATTTTCATATTCCTTCAATGACCTCCAACGCCAGGTTTGACCGGATATTTTGTGACTATCAAGCCAATCACAGTTCCATGTCATGTTTAAGTTCACTATAAGATAACCTTTGTTCATTACTATTCTCTTGTGATGTTTAGAATGAATTACATGAATTCATGCAATGGCTTGGCGAATTATGATAATATTATAGTATAGTGATTGTTTTTCTTTATAATATTATTTTTGGAAGGATACTCCAGATAGACATCAAACTATGTAGAAAGGATATCACTGTTTGATCTTATATAATAATATGATTGATCCTCTGGCCATTAGTGTGGACACATTGATGACAAGAAGTGGGTTCTCTTTAGAGAGAACAATGAATTGATAATTAAGAATCTCCATATGCTAATATGCCTACAAGTCAACTGGTTTGATTCATGCCATGGTCATTTAAGTGGTTCATTGACCTGACACTAATAACATCTCTTGGATGGATGGTTATATTTTGTCTAAGAAGTACGATACTCTAATCATAAGATTCACACATCTTAACTCATATCTAGCGCTAAGTGCATGAAAGTGATTGAGTGGTCAACATGGCATCGTCCACCCTTGGTATTGGAGGAGAATGACTTAAGGAAGAAGATGCAATAAATGATGTGTCGTGGTAATGGATATATTGACAAAATATGATCTCCAATTATTCTTGTTATGCTTGGATACTGCATATATGAAAGGGTACGGTTTGATAGTTAACCATGCCCCAAATCATTGTGGAGTCTCACGTGGACAAATGATTATATAAATATGGTAACCAATGACGGTAAGGTTCTATGAGATACTTATTATTAGGTATTTTTTGACCAATTTTGAATCAAAACCAAAAAACCCAAAAACTTGATATGAACATCATTCTAAAGGACAGTGGCTAATTGCTCATACTTGAAGGCTGTCATCTAATGCTTGACGCAATCATTTAGTTGGACTATGAAACAACTAAGTATTAAACATGTCACGTAAAGAGTTATTTGATGAAGGATACTTTATAGTTTATTAGGTCCTTTTAGACCTAAAATATTCTGGCATATGTTCTATTCATTAATAACAAGATACGAGTAAGTGGGGATTAGAATCCTAACAACTATAATATAACATAGATTCTTCTCTACCAATCATAATTTATTGTTGAGCACCAATCTAACGGGATTTGCAACTTATTCCAATATATGATCGTACTTCAATCCTTGTAGCCATGCTTAGGGTTCGCCCGTCCCGATACCGGTTTTGGATGACAGTATCGGGACGGATGCTGTATCGGATACCGGAAAGGGAATTTCCGGTATCCATTTTTTTTGATATCCGGATATCGGATATCAGTATCAGATATCAGTTGCTGCAGTGACGATATCAGATACTGATATCCGTCTTGATGTCATAATCCGCCTCTGTCTCAGGGTTTGTTTAATATATACAGCTCAATATTTTTTATTTCTTCCATATGGGATAACCGGATTTGGAGTTAGATGTTAAAGTCGGAATCCCTTTATCCCATATGGAAGAAAATAGAAATTTTTAGCTCTATTTATTGAACGATATGTAAATACATTAATTAACCAATATATTTATGGGGCTTAAAAAAAAGCGACGGTTGGTGGAATATTATTTTATTATTTAACATATAGCCTGCCTCATTTAATATAAACAAAGCAACATTTTTAATTTCTTCTGTGTGGGATAACGGGATTCAGACTTTACATTAAACTTCGAATCCTGTTATCCCATATGGAAGAAATTAAAAATGTTGCATTCTATATATTAACTGAGGTTGGTATAACATTAAAATGATACAACGCTGATGTACATAAGCCTATGAATGTGGTAGAAATGTTTATTTTTTTCAGTCGATACTGGATATCGATATCCGGATACCGGTTTTGATATCCGGATATCAAAGTCAGATATCCGGTATCCGATACCCATTTCGTCCTCGCCCCCCCATATCCGTCTAGACTTAAAGGACGGATATCGACCGATATCCGATATCAGACACCGTCCCGGTTTTCTCCCGGATATTGGATATCGGTTGTCCGATATCAGATATCAGATGGATATCGGTTGGACAATCACTAGCCATGAGGCCTAGAGTTTTTTCCGCCAACTACTTAGTTTGATTTGAGTAGTACCTTTGTTACTTAATGGGAATAGATTTGTTTGCAACCCTGGAGTCATAAATTAGTACTTAGTCTCTCCTGAGAAGCGAGTCTGGTGTCTGCTTCATCAACCCAACTTAAAGGAATTCATATCCTAAGACTATAACAAAGGAATATCATGTGAGAGTTTATAACCTTTCCAATATGGCTCAGTGTTTGACATATGTTTTTTCTATACTTTTAATGTATGACATAGTCATTCCCAATATCTGATTATCAGAATAATCATGAAAATATATCTCATTAAAAATAATATGTGGTTCGTGGATGTTAGTGCGAGTTGATCATCACACATAGTCAACCTCATGACCCAGTCATGTAGACTTAAGGAACATATGTTTGATCCATCTAAGTACTGCTAGGTTTAATACATCATCAATCATGCCACACGATAAAATTTTAGTTGTAAATTGATGTAAATTTTTAATCTTATAAAATATATACGTAAAATGGGATAATTATGCTTTTAAATAATCAACGAATAATCATTTTAACAATTTAAAATGCCTCAGTAAATTTTACTATTTTTCTTTAAAAATATTTCTGAAATGAATCCATCTAATAAATCTAAATAGATATTTCCTAAATCTTTTTAACGTCAAATAATTTTTAATTTAATTTATCCAGGTAAATAAATTTATTTCTTAATTTTTCTTATTTTTCATTATATTTTGTAATTATCTTTCCCTTAAATATTTTTTTCTTAATTAATTCAAATAAATAAACCAAGGAAGTAATAAAACTGCTTTATGCATATTTACATTAAGAATAAAAAAAGTGTTATAGTGGCTCTAACACCACTTACAGGCCTTGATTAACATGATTGAAACTCGATGGCACAGTAGAATATCTAATCAAAGACAGATATGAAAATCAAAAACAGAGAAAAACCAAAATCACAATGTTTGCACATATCGAATCCATTATATTATAAATGATATTTTGTGGATTTATTGATATTTTTAGTGACTTGTTCAACTTCATATTCTTAAAGAAATTGATTTTCTGATTCGGAAGATATTTTTAATGATTTTTTACATTAAATTCATTGTTATATTAATTTTTTAAATCATTATATTTTTATTACATTTTATGACATATGAATTATTTAATATTTTCTAGTCTTATCTTTCCGCCTTGCCTTGTGTTTCCATTTGATTTGTTTTGATTAATGGTGACCAATCATGATGTTGGAATTTTTTCAGGTAACTAATCATTGCAAAAGGTCCCAACATGGCATCACAAATTGCGATGCCATAATAGCCAATGATTGACTGACTTAATTAAATTTGCAAGGTGGTGTGGGCCAATAGATAAAAATAAAATATTAAAATTGCAATAAATCTGCACAAGGAGAGATAAAATAATATTTATTTTTATTGAAAACTAAAAAGGCATCGTGGTGATGTGGCATCATCTGATTGGTAAGAAGAAAGGACAAGTTGACATGGTATCACAGTCTGAATCGCCCCACCATGTGGTGATTGAAACCTGTTTTGTTTTTTCTAACGTGAATGATATGCATACAAATGCATGATGATGCGTCACATCACATGATTATTAATTAATTAAAACACACCTTTTTTTCTTGTAGGACACATGGTCTCTCAGCATCACCATTTTTGGAAGACAAGGTGAATGTGCCGATGATTAATAATGGAATTTAACGAGATTCTAAAACCCTTAAGTGAAAATGATGAAGTGATAGCGATAATGACAATGATACGGAAAATTTTATCTAATAGACATTTAAGATTTCTCCAACATCAGAGTTTGGTATCCGACCATCCAGAAGGCTAACTGAACTACAATCTTGATGATATCTTTTTCTTTACCTCCTATTTCATCCATTTACTCTGATTTATTAATTGAGATTTAGATATTTGTAAAGATCCCTTAAATTTACTTCTTACATTTGTGGATTTATTAAAAGAGAGTGAATTTTTTAGATCCATCAAGCATGTTCTTGGTGTGAGTGATATTTGATAAAATGCAACAGATAATAAGGAGAGCTTACTTGCGTTAACAAATCATCTTGATTCTACCAGAATGTAAGGATATACAATAAGCATCATCGCATTACATTGGTTCTTGTCATTATCAATGTTAACTTAGATCCATCTCATCATCACCATCCTTCTTTTACACCTCTTACATCACTGTGTCTTAGTCATCTTACCATCATCCTCTAATGGAGACAAACCATAATTGTCACTAGCTTTATATATTTTTTTGTTGATTTGACTCAAAAGCACCAATGATGAATTAAAACCCTAATGTAAAGTAGTTGCATTTGAACCAGGAAGGTTTGGAATATTGGGAAAAGAGAGTCGAATGCATCATTGGAATATGTGATATGAAGCAATCTGATTTACAAGATGTATAGTACCATTTAAGGATTCATATGCCCACTATTTCATTTAATGTCTCCGCATTAATGGCTACAGGATTGGTCATACTCATCATATGAGCACGACTAGAGAGTGTTATTTATGGATATTTTGATGTCCTTCTTCAGTATCATTTGAATATTAATATTTCACATACATGTTTAAATTCTAGTGATCATTGTATTATGATCTCATTGTCATTCACTTTGCCATTACATGTATATGTGGACTTAACTTATGAGCATTATACATGCAATGTAATGAAGACATTGTAATAGTGAATATTGAAAAAGATATGGAATTTTAAATTGACTTGGAGGACACATAGATTTCCAACACATCCTTCATTAACATGTTTATCCAGTCTAAATTATTAAACTCAAGGGTTGGTTTTGAGCGAGTAAATGAATTTTCTAACTTATTTGGAAGATCTAAAAAGGAATTATGGGAATATATCTGCTTCTATGTCCATTCATTGCATTTGACTAAGGAGAGGGTCCCAAAGAATAAATATTTATTTTACTTGTTGAATCTGTGTTTCATCAATCAAAATTGTGATATAATATCTATTTACTAAAAGGTTATTTATATGGTTTTTCAATTCAAATAATAAAGAATGGTAATTTAAAATATATTTTAGGTGAATAAAAATATGATTAAGAAAATAAAGTAGGATTTATGAGCTTTTAAATTAATAAAGTGCTATTGGTTGCCTGGTTGTCTAATTAAGAAAATGATGGATAGGATATTAATAAGTATATTTCATCACAAATTTTCAAGAATAATTCTCATTTGAATATAAGCCATAAAAAATAGGACTTTATAGAGAAAATTAAGCACAAAAGTTTAATGGTGCTCTTTCATTGAAACTGATAGAATTTTTCCCAATAATACTAGTACTGTTAGATTTCAAAGCTTTTATAAAATACATCGTCGTGATTGGCATGTTTACTTGTTATTGAGTACCCAAAATGCAAATTATGTCTCTTTCAAGATCAGATGGATTATGTAGATACTATGTGAACTGATAACATGATAAACATAGGTATATTTTCATAGATTTTAGATATTTTTGATATTATTAATTTAGAATTTATCATGTATCACTCTAATTAACTAAATATTTATGCACTAGCTATAAATTCTACTTTTTGCAAATTATGATTTTTTAAACTAAACTCCTTGACTTCTTTGAAGTCAAGAAATTGTAGTACTGATGAGTATTCTATAGTTTCACATGTGCAGAAATTTACAGGAATGAGAAGATGGTAACTCTTTAAAGAGTTGAAGAATTTGTGTGAGCTTAGTGATTCTACAAAGAAGCTTGAAAGGATCAAGTGGAGTTGTAGACCTTCAAAAGAGAAATCTTAGGAAGATGGGCCACTACCTGACGTGTACATTGAGATCTCAAAAGCCTTATAAAGAAAGAAGCTAAAGATTACAAGGGGAAGCTCCCAACCAATAGAGTAGAAAGAGGCAAAATGGCAAGAAAAGCGAATAGAAAATGCCCAAGAGGGTATTTTAGTAATTCTCCCAATGTATAAATAGACTTTTTCTCTCTCATTTCCCCTCATTATGGATGTGCTCTAGCAAGTGGCTGGCCAGCAGGACAATGCATTTTTCAGAATATAGGTTGTTCAACATGCTTAATGTAAGTTTATTGAAGTTTTCTCTTAATCCCATCTCTTGTTTGCATTGCAAAACGCCGGATCCTGGAGAAATTAAGGATCCAAAATTGAGAGGAAACATTGAGGGATCAGTGAACTTGCATTGAGGTTTTAGGATCTTAGATCTCCATTTTCTCCATCATTATCTATCCATTTGCCCTTAAAATCCATCATTTTCCCACACTAAACACTCATTTTATATACTTTATCTCTCTAGAATAGGTTTTCTCTCCCCCTAGACCTTTATCCATATCCCTAGTTACTCCCCTAAAAATTTCATAAAAAATATTCTTCATTTGCACCCTCAAATTCTATCTCGAACTCCTTCAACAGTCTCTCTTCATTTCCTCTCTCTCCTCATTTCGGTATTTTCTCTTTCTAGAATTTTTTATTTTTCTCTCTAGACCTTCATCCATATTCCTTGTTAATCCCCTCAAAATTTCATAAAAACACCTTCATTTACACCTTCAAATTACCTCTCAAACTCTCTCTACACCATCTCTTCATTTTCTCTCTCTATCCTCTCATTTTTTCATTTTCTCTCTCGAAACACATTTATTTCTCCCTAAAAAATATATTCCTATCTCTATCTATATCCTCAAGCATTACTCACTTTGAATCCCAAAAAAAGGTACATTTAAATATCACCTTTTATCATTTCAAAATTCAAAATTTCCCTCTTCTAGCCCCCACTGTGTGCTGCCGTGCGGTGCTTGTGGGGCAGGGACAGCCCTCTGCCCGCTGGTCCGCGTGCGGGCAACGCACATGACCGCAGGGCACAGGGTAGCCCTGTGCAGGACTTAGCCAATCGGCTGAGTCCTGACCATTGGGTTAAGCCCAATAGGGTTTAGGCCCATTTGGCTAGGTCTTAGCTTAGCCTAATTGGGCTGAACCTTAGTGGGCTGACCCACTAAGGCCAGCCCTATACGGGCCACACCAGGCCCGCCGGCCCATCTGGTCTGCCGCCGCCAACGCCACTGCCGCCGCTGTCGTCATCGTCGGCGATTGCCGGAGCAGGTAAGCTTTATATTTTTGGTATTTAAATATTCTTAAAAAATCAGTAAAAATCACAAAATAGAAAAACATTATTTTCTGCATTTACAAATTCCAAATAAATTAGGAAAAATATATAAAATTCATATAATCAAGTTACAGTCATTTTAACATCTAAAAAAATTCTAAAAAATCCTTAACTCTCATTTTTAGTATTTCTAGTGGTTTGTGATGTAAATTAAATTCCAGAAAATTCTAAAAATGTTTATTTTTGATTTATTTTGTTATAAAAAATTTGTGTTTTGTGTTTTTCTTTGTATTTAGGCTTTAATTTAAATCATATGAAATTATATAAATACCTAAAAATCCAGAAAAATCCCATAAATTGTATTTTTCACTTTTAAAATCATTTTCTTCATCCCAGGTTTGAGAAAAACTTCTGAAATTAAATGTCTGCCTCTCTGCGGATCTACCCCTCACATTCCCTATATTAATTATATAGTATTTAAGGGAAAAAAATTTCATAAATGTTGTTGACTAAGTCTGAATCAAAACAACAGCATAAAACCCCTAAATTTAGACTCATCATGAACAAAAGAGGATATGAGATAACTTAATAGTGTAGGTAGAAGTGAGAAGATACAAAAGGATTTGATTCAAGACAAGGCACGAAGCAAATGATTGAGGGCACAAATCATAAAATATTTTAATATAACAAATATATTTCAAAAATTATCATTATTATATGAGTGAATTGGTAGACACTCATTAATAATGACTTATCATCAAAATATATTAGGACCAGTATGGATTAAAACCAACATAACAAGTTGTGCATGAAAAATTGATAATTTCACCTTGAATAAAAAATTAAAATTTGGAGTTTGGATTACAAAAGCATGATGAAAACATACATGATCCATGCCTCTTTACAAATAGAAAAAATCTATTATACCCCATAAAAAATTGTTAGGGAAGTTTGAAGATTCTCTAAAGAAGTAATTTTACTAGGCGGCCTCCTTTGTCACCTTCATAATATGAACTACGATTCTTTTAATTATTGGGAAATATCTTTTTAAAATGGACAGTTTATGATAAAGGGCAAAAACATCAATAGATAAAAAATATACCACATTGAAAATATGAATTTCCCATTGTAGTAACACATTTATTGACTTAGATAGTAGACCTTGTTTCAAAAAAAGTTAAATCAACTATTTACATTAGTTTATGGATAAATTAAAATTATTTGAACGTATATGGAAATTAATAATGCGTTGTTCACAATTCTGAAAGAAACATTTAAAATAAAGATATGCTAAAAGAGATTTATAATTAGAGAAATAGAAAATGACTTTGGTATACGAGGGATATCACGTAGTCTAAATACGATGGGTTTAGTGATGAAATAAAATCATGAGTATGTTAAATACATAAATTTAAAATAAGGTCAAAACCGGAGTACTATATTTTTGTGGATGAGATTGCGGTGTGATGAGATAAAACATAATACTACACCAAGTTTTTGATGTTGTACCCTTTCTCTGTGTGAGTAGCTTCCTCTCGTGTACCCTAGTTTTATCTAATAGACCATTTTTCATGGTTCATTTAATATTTTACATACTCATGATTTTAAATTTACATTGGACATCATTGATTATATCATCAAATATGGAATTACTACATATTTTCATTAAATTTCCTGTAAAAATATCAAGCCATCACTTTAAGATCTTAAAAATAGAATGTATATCATAATATTTTGAGTCTGTCTGCAGTTTTAATGGATGATTAACTATATGGTTAGACCTCAATGATTAAGTCAAAGTTCAAAGTTGATTGTTTCTTCATGTAAGTCATCATACTATGGACCCAAATTCTAGAAGATATTTTTGAGCATATTTAATTTTTAATTACCTTTATTAAATTTACAACTCCATCATTTCACAAGGTCCGCAAAAAAGTGGAGGCTATTGATGGAAATATATGTGGCGAACAAGCCAATCACACATTTCATATATTGTTCTATGTTCAATAATAGAACATATTCATTATAGTGCAAGTGTGATGCTTATAATGAAGTCCATGAATACATAATCGGACTCAGTGAATCATGATGAGATCACAATATGGAGATCAGTAGTCTTTAAGCATGTGTTCTAAATATTCCTATTTGAAGGATACTCAAGAAGGACATTGAAGTACATGGATAGAATATCACTATCTAGCCTCACTCATATAATGAGTATGGTTGTTCCCTTAGCCATTACTGTGGGTAGTTTAGACACAAGGTGGACTAATTAATGTTGGTAGTCTAAACTGTAACTCCACATTTCACAAGCTGCCCCAGAAAGTGGAACCTATCAGTGTTTTCCCCAGGAAATATTAGAGAAAATGCAAGAACACCCAATAAAACCCACTTTCATCATAATACCTACATGAAGAAATGATAAAAGTTTAAACTGGAACTCCACATTTCACAATCTACCCCGGAAAAGTGGAAACTATAAGTGTTTTCCCCTGGAAATATTCAAAAAAATGCAAGAACACCCACTAAACTCACTTCCATTTATACAACTTACACGAAGAAACGATAAAAGTCTAAACTCTATCTCCACAATTCACATGCTACCCCAGAAAAGTGGAATCTATCAGTGTTTTCCTGAGGAAATATTAGAAAAAAATGCAAGAACATCAACTTACATGAAGAAATGCTAAAAGCTTAAAATGTATCTTCACATTTCACAAGCTACCCCAGAAAGTGGAACCTATCAGTGTTTTCGCCAGGAAATTTTAGAAAAAAAATGCAAGAACACCCAATAAAACCCATTTCCATAATACAACTTGCATGAAGAAATGATAAAAGTCTAAAATGTATCTCCACATTTCACATGCTACCCCAGAAAAGTGGAAGCTATCTCTGCTTTCCCCAGGAAAGATAAGAAACATGCACGAACACCCACTAAAACCCACTTCCATTATACAACTTACATGAAGAAATGATAAAAGTTTAAACTGTAACTCCACATCTCACAAGCTACCGCAGAAAGTGGAAGCTATCAGTGTTTTCCCCAGGAAATATTAGAGAAAATGCAACAACACCCACCAAAACCCACTTCAATCAATACAACTTACATGAAGAAATGATAAAACTTTAAACTGTATCCCCACATTTCACAAGCTACCCCAGAAAAGTGGAAGCTATCTCTGCTTTCCCCAGTAAATATTAGAAAAAATGCAAGAACACCAACTTACATGAAGAAATGCTAGAAGTTTAAACTGTAGCTGAACATTTCCCAGGCTACCCCAGAAAGTAGAACCAATCACCGTTTACCCAGAAAAGATGAGAAAAATGCAAGAACACCCAATAAAACCCATTTCCATAATACAACTTACATGAAGAAATGATAAAAGTCTAAACTGTATCTCCACATTTCACAAGCTACCCCAGAAAAGTGGAAGCTATCTCTGTTTTCCCCAGGAAAGACAAGAAACAAGCAAGAACACCAACTTACATGAACAAATGCTAAAAGTTTAAACTTTAGTTGAGAACATTTCCCAAGCGCCCCCAGAAAGTCGAACCAATCACCGTTTACCCAGAAAAGATGAGAAAAATGTAAGAACACCCAGTAAAACCCACTTCCCGATTCCTACGAAATCGGCCCAGATTCCCAAGAAATCGCCCTTTAAATACCAAAAGTTGCGATCTTTCGCAGCGCACTCGTCTTCTTCCAGAACGGTGGTGAGTTGGGTAGGTTTTGGGGATTTCCAAAAGCAATAATCTGAAGCGATGGATCCAGATGCAGTGGCCAAAGCGTTCGTAGAACACTACTACAGGACCTTCGACAGCAACAGGGCCGATCTGGGTAATCTTTACCAAGATGGGTCTATGCTTACCTTTGAAGGGGCGAAAACTCAGGGATCTCAGGCGATCGTAGCCAAGCTTGCTGGGTTGCCCTTCCAGCAGTGCCTTCACAAGGTGTCTACCGTCGATTGCCAGCCTTCTGGCCCGGGAGGCGGCGTGCTTGTCTTCGTCAGCGGTCTGCTTCAACTCGCTGGAGAACAGCACCCTCTCAAGTTCAGCCAGGTGAGGTTTCTTTTTTTCTGGGTTTGATTGATCCGGGTCTGGATGGTTTTTTTCATTATTCGGGTGTCTGATCTTGTCGAAGGTATTTATTTGTGACTGATTTAGGCGTTATTTCGGTGCAGGAAGTTGTGTTTTCTTGTTTATTACGCTAGATATTGCGATTTCTGTCTGAAGTTAAGTGTTACTTCTTTTTATGACTTTTTAGGGCCTTTGGACGAAGTTTGTTTTACTGATTTTTGCTTTCCTCGCATTGTTCTTACGTTTCTTTGTCATATTCATTTAAGTATTGCTGGATTTTCGCAGAATGTGTGAGGATCTTGTGTAAGGTGTTGGTTTTTTGATCGATTTAAGCGTTATTCTTTGCGGAATGTTGTGTTTTCTTGTTTCTTACGCTAGATTTTGCGATTTCTGTCTGATGTTAAGTATTACTTCTTTTTCCAACTTTTTGGGGCCTTTGGACGAAGTTTGTTCTACTGCTTTTTGTTTCCCTCACATTGTTCTTACGTTTCTTTGTCATATTCATTTAAGTATTGCTGGATTCTCGCTGAGTGTGTGAGTGTTAATCTTGGTCTAGATGATTTTATATTCAATGGGTATCGGATCTTTTTAAAGGTATTTATTTGTGAGTGATTTAGGCGCTCTTTCTTGTTTCTTAGTCTGGAATTTGCGATTCCTTCTTATTCCAATTTTTTATGGCCTCTGGACGAATTTTGTTCTACTGCCTTTTGTCTCCCTCAAGGTGTTTTTACGTTTCTTGGTTATAATCATATTAGTGTTGCAGGATTTTCGTTGAATGTCTTGGGCTCATCTTGGTCTAGATGGCTTTATTTTCTTTGGGTATCAGATCTTGTTAGATGTATTTATTTTTTGATTGATTTAGACGTTATTTCAGTGTCAAATCTAATGCTTTCATTTTTTCTTGTTTAGAATTTGCGATCTCTGTCTACTGCCAAGTATTACGTCAAGTCTTTGCTCTTCTAGTCGCGGATTCGTTGGGTATCTGAATGATCTCGTCAAATGTATTTACTAGTAAAACATAGTATTTTCGTGTTTCTTTGTCTAGAATTTGTGGTTTCTACCTAATGCCAACTTTCCCTCAAGGCTTTGCGCTGATTTATCTTGGTCTGAGTGATTTTTCAATACTTAGGGTATCTGGTCTCATCAAATTTATTTAGTATGCACTGTTTTAGCGTTTCTTCAAGTGTAAAATATTGTATTTTCATGTTTCTAAGTCTAGAATTTGCGATGTCTATCTGATGTCTATAATACTCTCAGTTCTTTGCTCGTATTCCAACTTAGGGCTTTGTATCAAACTTTATTTTGCTGAATTTTATTATCCTAAAAACGATTTTGCTTTTGCTTTTCTTGATTACGATCATTAGCGTTGTGGGTATTTTGCTAAATGTGGAAGGGGTATGCTGATTATTTATTTTCATGCTTGTGGGACTGAGCATATTTGGTTCTTTCCCCGCAGATCAATACCTTTTTTTGAATCTTCAAATGATATTCTATTTTTGCGTTTTCTTGAATATATTCATTTATATTGCTGACTTTTTACTGAACATGGGAGGGAATTATCTAACCCGATTATTTATTTTCATACTCGTTGGATTTAGAATATTTGGCTGTTCAGGCACAGATTAATGCCTTATATGACTCCCCAACATGAGATGCACATTGCTTCTAATTAAATGAATCTGATTTCCACTTATTTCGGATATTGTTGAATAAAGCCTTTTGTCTCGTGTCACCTCTAGTTTTTACCAGGATGATGATAAATGATGAAAATTTTGTCTCTTGTCGCCATCACTTGTCATTGTCTGTTTGTTAATCTCCCTTAGGTGATGAGAGACGATGACAAAATCGTCATGGCCGTTGTCGTTCGTCTGCGGCAGGACGACGATGATGACAACAATGACAATCTTCATCATTGTCTGCAAACACCACATAAAATCGTCTCATCACCATCAAATCCTTATCGTGCATTTGGATAATCGATGATTACGACGCCAATCTATGATTGATACGAATCATCTCAACATTACTGGATTTTCTCCCAATCTGATCTATTTGTCATGCTCTTATATTTATATTACCAGGATAGTCCGTCACAATATCCTTGATGGATCCCCACTTAAGTATCAATATTTGTTATTCTTTTATTGCAGATGTTCCACTTGATTCCTACGCCGCAGGGCAGCTTCTACGTCCTCAACGATATATTTAGGCTGAACTATGCATGATACAGTTCATTGCATAGCTGTCAGCTTGATATTTCTATTATTCGGTGGCTTTCCATTTGCTCTGCCTAGAGCAGTTTCGAACAGTTGAGTCCTGCCATTTCATCTTTCAAGGATTTCCCTTTCATTTCTCTGATAACTTTATAATTATGTGTTGTACTTTGGCTCTGTGATGTGGGTTTGATAATTTGGGAGGGTCTTTGGGTTGCTTATTATTTATTTACATCGAGTTACAGTGATTGCCTATTATTTATTTCGTATCCCAACGTTCTGGGTTATATTTTTTCCCGTTAACCTGATGAGATGAAAGTGGCAAAGAGTCGCTTCTAAATCTACCATGATGATCATCATTTGTAAGATCAATTGATGATAATTGGTCTTTTTTCATACCAAAATTTATGCCTACAAATTCGGTTTCATGGCTCAAAATAAAGTTTTATAGTTGTATATTTTAAATATGTTGAAATTGCATTTTTTTACACAAGAACTATCTGTTAATTTGAAGTTCTTATGCTATAATTGGCCTCAGTCTAAGGATTTTTATCATCGTGGTCTCGATGAAGTTACATTATGTGTTAATTAAAAAAAAATGAAGTTACATTATGTTAATTGAAACCACAAATTTAATAATATTGCTAATTGCTAGAGTTTATCTCGTTATGATGTTAATAAAATAGTTCCATCATCGTGCTGGGTCTTCGGAATCTGAAAGTATTTCTTGATTTTGGGAATGTAAAGGAAACCCAATAATTAGTCTTTTGAGCATTAAACTAATGTTCCCAGAGTCACCCAAACTCTTTAAGCCCATCTATATTAGTTCATACCCTTATTTTATAATTATCTTGTAAAATCGAGATGAAAACTTGGACCATCCAAACTGTCACCAAAACATCTGTTACAAGCAATGTCTAACTTGTTTATTTGAAATCTATTTATAAATTAGAAATAAATTCCCAAAGTATTTATACTATTATTTTCTTCATCATTTATGCTGAGATAGCAGATAAAAAATGAAGTGATTCAACCTACGACACTCTTGAATGTATTTTGACAAACAGTATGTTGTCTTGAATTTTTATTATTTTGACATTCAAGCATTCGGAAAATTTGTATACTCTATGATTCAGATCTATAGAAAAATTCTTCTGGTTCTATGATATTTTCTAGAATTTGCCCTTGATTATCATTCTAGAAAATTTCCAATTGCCAGTTAATTAGTTACCAATCCAATATTTCTTACATTTAGGTAAGGATATATGAATACTCACATAGGTTAAATGCTGTAGCCAAGATAATTCATCTTCATGGACTTGTTGGGGTTTAGGTCCATCAAAGTGGTCTGTCATGGTTGCTGAGTTACCATGTATTATTTGGCCAATCTCCTTCCTGATGGGCCTCCAAGTACTAATGAAATCTAGATTGGTTCTTGAGACAGGAAGCCAACCTCAATTATTGAGGTGTGACTTCCATGTTGGAGATACAAGCTGCTTAGTTGTGGTCTGCCTGCTTGTCTTAGAGCTTGTTCTCTAACATGTCCTTTCTCAATACTCTTTTGGATATTTGGTTTGTAACTGGTATGGTTATCACAAAAAATTCCTTGATGTCTAAAGAAAGTTAACCCATGACTTCTTTTAAAACAAAAAAAAGAAAGTTAACCCATGAGTATAGCTTATAATGAACTCCAAAGGATTCTTATGAATCCTACAGATATGAGAAGGTATTGAAATAATATTTTGTACCTCCAGAATTTATGTATCGGAAAAATAGTAATTAAGGTGATGGCGAGGACGCCAACACTTCAGCATCAAACGTGTCACCACGGTCAACTGGAGTCAACACGCCTGCTATGGACCACGGTCAACCGGAGTCAACCGAAGTCAACATGCCACAACCGTCGACAAGCACCTCTTCACCCACGCACGTCCCTTCGCGTGTCATGGCACGACGCCAGAGGCAGATCCACAACTGCCTTTGGCATGACACGGCGCACGTCTTTATTTTCTCGTCTTTATTTTCTCGTCATTTCCTCTTTCCTCCAAGGCCTATATATAGGCCATTGTTTTCAAGAAACAGTAGGCAATCATAATTCAAGAATCGAGTTTTTGTTTAACTCTTCTTGGAGGATTGCCCAGCCTCCCCTATCTTCCACCTTTCAAACCCTAGTCGCCGTCGCGGCCGCCGCCGCCGCTGCCACCACTGCCGCCACTGCCGCGACCTTGCGACGTCGGCCTCCCCTCTCCTCTCTCTTTCTCTCCATTCCCTCCTCTCTCTTTCTCTCCAAGGGGGCCACCCAGACTGCCCGCGCCGCGCGCCGCCGCGCGCGCCGCCCAGCCGCCGCCCGCGCTGCCCGCGCCGCCCGCGCTCGCCGCCGCGCCGCCCGCGCCGCCCAGCGCCCGCGCCGCCCGCGCGCCGCCAGCCGCCAGCGCCGCCCGCGCGCCGCCAGCCGCCGCGCCGCCAGCGCCGCCCAGCGCGCCCGCCAGCCGCCCGCGCGCCAGCCGCGCCGCCGCGCCGCGCCGCCCGCGCCGCCAGCGCCGCCGCGCGCCGCCAGCGCGCCCGCGCGCCGCCCGCGGCGCGCCGCCCGCGCCGCGCCAGCGCGCCGGCGCGCGCCGCCAGCAGCGCCCGGCGCGCCCGCGCGCAGCGCCCGGCGCGCCCGCCAGCGCGCGCCAGCCGCCCGCCGCGCCGGCCGCGCCGCCCGCGCCGCCCGCGCCGCCAGCGCCGCCAGCGCGCCCGCCCGCGCGCCGCGCGCCGCCCGCGCCGCCCAGCCGCCCGCGCGCCGCCAGCGCCGCCAGCGCCGCCAGCGCGCGCGCCGCCCGCGCCGCCGCGCGCCGCCAGCCGCCAGCGCCGCGCCGCGGCGCGCCGCCAGCGCGCGCCAGCCGCCAGCGCGCCGCCGCGCCGCCCGCGCCGCCCGCGCCGCCAGCAGCGCCCGCGCCGCGCGCCGCCCCGCGCGCCGCCCGCGCCGCCAGCGCCGCCCGCGCCGCCAGCGCCGCCAGCGCGCCGCCCGCGCCGCCCGCGCGCCGCCCGCGCCGCCGCGCGCCGCGCCGCCAGCGCCGCCCGCGCGCCGCCGCCCGCGCCGCCGCCGCGCCGCCGCGCGCGCGCCGCGCCGCCCGCCGCGCGCCGCCCGCGCCGCCCGCGCCGCCCGCGCCCGCGCCGCGCCGCCAGCGCGCCGCCCGCGCCGCCAGCGCCGCCGCCAGCGCCAGCGCCGCCCGCGCCGCCCGCCGCCGCGCGCCGCCAGCGCCGCCAGCGCCGCCGCGCCGCCCGCGCCGCCCGCGCCGCGCGCCGCCCGCGCCGCCAGCCGCCGCCGCCCGCGCCGCCCGCGCGCCAGCGCCGCCCGCGCGCCGCCCGCGCCGCCGCGCGCGCCGCCAGCCGCCCGCGCGCCGCCAGCGCCGCCCGCGCCGCCCGCGCGCCGCGCGCGCCCAGCGCCGCCCGCGCCGCCCGCGCGCCGCGCCGCCCGCCCGCGCCGCGCCGCCGCGCGCCGCCCGCGCCGCCAGCGCCGCCAGCCGCCCGCGCCGCCCGCGCGCCGCCCGCGCGCCGCCAGCAACGCCGCCGCGCCGCCAGCGCGCCCGCGCCGCGCGCCGCCCGCGCGCGCCGCGCGCCGCCAGCGCCGCCCGCGCGCGCCCGCCCGCGCGCCGCCCGCGCGCGCCGCCCGCGCCGCCCGCGCGCCGCCCGCCGCCCGCCGCGCCGCGCCGCCCGCGCGCCGCCCGCGCGCCCCGCGCGTCGCCCGCGCGCAGCTCGCGCGCCGCCCTCGCGCCGCCCGCGCGCCGCCCGCGCGCCGCCCGCGCGCCGCCCGCGCGCCGCCCGCGCGCCGCCCGCGCGCCGCCCGCGCGCCGCCTTCGCGCCGCCCGCGCTGCGCCCGCGCGCCCGCCAACGCCGCGCGCCGCCAGCGCCGCCGCGCGCCGCCGCGCGCCAGCAACGCCGCCCGCGCGCGCCGCGCCGCCAGCCGCCGCGCGCGCCGCCAGCGCGCCGCCCGCGCCGCCAGCGCGCCCGCGCCGCGCGCCAGCGCCGCCAGCGCGCCGCCCGCGCCGCCAGCGCCGCCAGCCGCGCCGCCGCGCCGCCAGCCAGCGCCGCCCGCGCCGCCCGCGCGCCCGCCCGCGCCGCCCGCGCCGCCCGCGCGCCGCCCGCGCGCGCGCCAGCGCGCCGCGCGCCGCGCCAGCCAGCGCCGCCCGCGCCCGCGCGCGCCGCCCGCGCCGCCGCGCGCCGCCGCGCCCGCCGCGCGCCGCCGCGCCGCCAGCGCCGCCCGCGCGCCGCCCGCGCCGCCCAGCGCCAGCGCGCGCCGCGCCGCCGCCAGCGCGCCGCCGCGCGCCGCCAGCGCGCGCCCGCGCCGCTTGCGCGCGCCGCGCGCGCCGCCGCCGCGCGCCGCCAGCAACGCCCGCCCGCGCGCCGCCAGCGCCGCCAGCGCCGCCCGCGCGCCGCCAGCGCGCCGCCGCCGCCGCCGCCGCGCCGCCCGCGCGCCCGCCGCCGCCAGCGCGCCGCCCGCGCCGCCAGCGCCGCCAGCGCCCGCCCGCGCCGCCGCGCGCCGCTGCGCCGCCAGCCGCCCGCGCCCGCCCGCGCGCGCCGCGCTTCGCCAGCGCCGCCGCGCGCCGCCAGCGCCGCCCGTGCGCCGCGCGCCTGCCCGCGCTCGCCAGCGCCCATGACAACCGCACTTAACCAGGGCCGTTCAACGCCTGGAACGTCCAGCCTCGTCCTTGTCCAGTGGGTCGCTCAACGCCCGGATTCGCCCAGCCTTGTCACGTTCAGAATTGCCCGCAACCTCTTCACGCGCTGCGGTGCTGAGGTACGCCTGAACTCTTTGGTGTCGACGTGTTCTCCGTCCAGTGTTTTCTCGGGAAGTTTCCACCGCCGTCAAAATCTGAATTAGTTTCGATGCTCTGCTTCTTCAACCTACCTCTCGAGTATTTCCTTGCGACGCGAATTCGACGTATTGATTTCGGTGCTTAGGCATCGTCGCGGTGGGGGAAACAGTACTCCCACCCTCGATTAAGGGTCGGAGCTGCACCACCAGATTTTCATCGGTTTTAAAGCCCGGATCTGACCGTGAATTTCTGTGGATTGTTTATCCCTCTCGCCTATCCTGCCCCTAGTCCTGTCGTCCCGCCCTTCCTCGCCTACCCCGTAGTCGTCCTACGTCATAAGGGTATGAACTTGGACTTCCACAAATTAACTTTGGTCCATAGATTCTAAGTATAAATATCTAGTGAGTATACATAATGTCTTATACAAATTCTGTCACATATCTACTCATTTCGCCAATTAGTACTCTTTTGTCTCAAATTCTTTAAAATAATCCCATTCAGTGGAATCTTCACGCTTGGATTCTCAATAGCCTCCTTTAAACACACAAAGGTTTGACCACACATGTATTATCATTATTTGCCTATTATCCATCACCAAAGCTAATATAATAACCTTCTAGATTATTTATTTTTTTGAATGAGCTTTATTTGATGATGTTGTAGCTAGATTCTTGAAGTCATTGAATTGGTTCCTGAAAATGACTTAGCTATGCATGAATTCTTATTTTGAGATGATGGGAGCTCAAATTTTGGTTTTTTGTTGGCACCTTGTCAAGGTATTGATGGATATTATGTGGCCGTCAAGCCAATCACATTACCATGTTTATTTAAGTCCATTGAATAAAATTATTTACTTTCATTATTATTCTGTGTGATGTTTATAATGAAGTCCATGAATACAGGCAATGGCTTAGTGAATTATGATGAGATCATAATACAGTGATCACTAGTCTTTAAACATGTATTCTAAATATTCCTATTCAATGGATAGTCGAGACGAACATCGAATTATCCGGATAGAATAGCACTAGCTGATCCTACTTATTCCATAAGTATAGCTGATCTTATGGATATTAGTGTGGCGACATTGATGATAGATAGTGGGTGCTCTTTGGAGAAAGAGTTTACTGAATTGATCCGTATGAATCCCTGAATGGTATTATACCTAAACGTCAATCAAGTTGATTCAAGTCACGGTTGTATAAATGATCCACTGACCTGAGATACCAAAGACATCTCGTGATTGGACGACTACATTTGGACTATGACTTACGAGCCTCAAATCATGGGATTCAAATAAGTTACAGATCGAATGTAGTAACAAGCTTACGGAGAAGATTGAGTGGTCAAGATGAGATCATTCACCTTCGGTATAAGAGGAGATTGACTCGAGGAAGACGATGCAGAAAAATCCCTGGCCAGGAGAGTAAGGATATTGGAGAAGGCGTTCTCCAATGATCCCAGTTACGCATCAGTACTAATCGAATGACGGATTAGGGTTTGGCGATAAACCATACTCTAAGTCGATGGAGAGTGTCGTGCGGATGATGGATTATACATATAAGGTAACCGATGACGGTAAAGGTTCCATGAGAGAGTTCGAGACTACTCGGTATCTTCTAGAGCACGAGGTGTAGCTTGGCACCCCACGGGTTGGAAACTTAACCTATCGATTGGATTAAATCGATCCTTATTTTAATTAATCTATATGTTGATATAGTTAATTAATAAGGTTGGTCAATAAATGTTATTGGGCCATTAAAGTTATTAACTAGAATGATACATGGTCCCAGAGGGTCACACGCACAAGGTCATAAGGGCATTGGTAGATATATTTTTCTTTGGAGAGTTTTTGAGAAAAACCTTAAGTGAAATATAAAGAGGGAAAGGGGTCTCATTTGATGCACCCATGCAAGCCTCATTTGAGAGCCTCCCCCCTTCTCCACTCTCTTCTCCACTCATCCAAGGAAGAGTGTCTTCATGGTGAGGAGATCTTCTAGATTTTCAAGAAGAGTTGAAGAAGAAGACGTGGAGATCCAAGCGCCGAGTGATCGCGTGGATACTTCTAGAGGTCGAACGCGTGAATAACTTCAGAACGATCTCAGAGCAACAAAGTCAAGGGTGGAATGAGTTCCCCAACAGGTAATTTCAACATTTTATTTTAAAGATCGATTGTGAATCGATCGACACACTTTCACATCCATGGAACGTGTTTTTCCATGGACGAACCAAAGCACATAACCCAACAGGTATGAGTTCTTCTTCAAAGGTATCTGTCGCTTCTATTTTATTTATGAATTTTGAACACCTGGTGTCAAATTAGTGAAGGAATGTTGATTCTGGTGTGAACTAAACTTCATTTTCAACTAAATAAAAATACTTAATCTATTTCTTTTTGTAGTTAAGACTCAATTCAAGTTGAGACACACTAGATATCTGATAACATGCATTTTTAGTACCTTAATCTGACTATATTCACATGGAATTTACATTTATCTAACAATACATACATGTTATCAAGCTTGAAACGATTAAATTCAAATTTTGACTGATATTACAATTTTTTGGCATTTTTACGTATTTTGGAGATTTATTGGACAATATATTATGAAAGAGTATAAATTTCTGAGTCAGAATATGATTTTTTTGGATTTTTTCTATATTAATTTCGTAAATATCTGATTTTTCTAAGTATATATATATTGGCTTTTATTTTATCAAATATGAACTTTAGAAATCGGTTATTTAGAATCTTTTAAATGTCGCACGGCGACGAATCATACCTTATGATGATGATTGGCGTCAGCCAATCATTTTACGTATAATATTTTATAACTAGCAAATCATTTTTTGGGGCAGGGGTGACGTGGATGAATGCAAAAAAAAATGAGAGCTTTTTTTGGAATAATGCGCATGTGGGTCGAGGCAAAAAATGAAAAAAATAACTGTTTATTCTTTTTCTTTGGAATAGTCAACAAGGACGGTGTGCGACACGGTCATACAACGATGGCGCCACTTGTACACTCGCATGTCAACTGCTGATTGGACTAAAAATAATAAAGTTATTATTTTTGTCTTTTTGTTGTACAAGTGTATGTGACAACTTTGAAAAGTGTGAGTGCGGAAGAAGAGAAGACATGGAATTTCTACAATTTGACAGTTTAAAAAAATGGAAAAAGAGGAATCATCAACGATGCTGATGAGTAGAGAGAAAGAAATCAGGGCTAGGATTGGTCCAAATTAAAACCACAATATCTGACGATCTACAGGTCCAATTGAGGTGAATTTTTTGGCACTGCTTCGTCTCCCCCCATTCTTTCCGTCCATACCATTTTTTCTATAAATAGAGGCCTTGATCACTAAGAAATGCATATTGAAATTGCTTCCTACTTGTGTGGGCTGATTGAAAGATAGTGAGTTTTAAAAAGATCCATTAAGTGTACTCTTGGCGTCTTGGGTATGTGGGAAGAAGCAATATAGAAGAAGGGAGCTTACATGCAATCGAAAATTGCCGTGATCCTAGCGGAACAGAAGGATCTAGAGTAAGCGTCTTTGCCTTGAATTGCTCTTTTCCCGACATCATCGTTAGGATAATTAAAAGTTTATTATCTTATTTTCACGATCATTCCACTTTCTTATGTACCAATTACCTCGTCTCTAGCTCTACCATCACATTGTTTACACACTCGATCACTATCGTATCCGTCACGTCCTCTACCCTTGTTCCCGAAACATGTCATGTAATTCTACTTTTATTTCCTCTTTTCTTTCCTAATCTTAAGTTTGTCGTTAACTTTTACAACCTTTTACTCGATATCACTATTTACCATATTATATTCTCATCTTTATGTTTTCTCCTATCGGTAATCAATATAGTAAGTAAAGTAAATCCTTAATCATTGTTCCATGTGGAGACGATCCGTGCTCATCACTAGGTAAATATTCCTAAGTAACTACGGGTAAATACTCTCAATTACCGACGACGAATTAAAACCCTCAATTCGAAATTATCAATCTCATCTGAATGATTGGTTGATTAGTTGAGTATAGTGAGTTGATATTGACTTTTGTGACTTCAGTTATCTCATAAAGTAGCTACATCTTTCAGTCTGATTTCACTTGATATGACTATCTGCGGCCTTAGACATAACCCGAATAAGGGAGCCATTTATTATCAGATTAAATTTTATAATTTCTGTCATTAAGGATTATAAATTATTTTATCTCATTAAAAAAATACTTGATCAATCTTCAAACATTAGTTAAATTTATGAGTATTACATATAATATGATAATAAATATAAATAACTAACATGAGAGCTATTCCCTTGTCTTATCATATGGATTTATTCTTATTTCTCTCTACATTTTAAAATATCCAAAGCAAGAAGAGCTTGCACAACAAACTTTATTTGACATTCCATTTCCCCACTTGACATACAAGATAGGGGTCTTAATTATCTCATTTTTTGCAAAATATTTACACATGATCCTCTAGAATCACCCTAATTTTAGGGATGGAATTGATGGACGACGATGAGTAGGAACAGAGGACGAAGGACGGATGATCATTATGACCAGATGGGACAGGAGTGAACGACTGTACGTTCAGTCATCCGTTCATTGGTCCACATTTCCCCCCTGACTATCATCCGTGTGCATTTCATCGTCGTCACCAATCCATCATCAGTCCCGTGCAGTTGCTTGCGTGTGACGAAGAACGAAACAGATGATAGAAATGATGCAAATGGCGTCCTCCCTCTCTCGAGCTCTCTTGCTCTCTCTCCCTCTCGACCCAGGCACCCACCTCACAGATGACAGTTGATTAATGACAGAAATGACTTCGTCCTGTCATCCATCCCATGATGGATGACCGATGGCCGGAATTAGGACTAATGACAGAAATGACTTCGTCCTGTCTTCCGTCATCCGTCCAATCCTAATGGGGAGATTGTTGTTAAAGTTGGAATTCAGAAAGAATGAGAAATATAATCTTTAAATGGAATAATATCAAGCTAAAAATTCTTGAAAAATGTTCTAAAAGGTGAGATTACTCTTACAAAAATTGTTCTCAGTGAATCTGCTCATATAATTCCATTTCTCAGTAAATATTTCTGCCAATCGAAAAAATACAATCTTGATCTCAAGATAATACTTCCCATCGTCTTCGCTCGCTTTAAATACGCGACCAAATTCACACTGCACAAAATATTCCTGACAAATTCCACCCTTGGCCAGTTCTTCCGATTTCTCTACTTTCTTCCCCTCAAATTTCGATCTTCGACAATTTCGGAGGTTCTTCAGGTGGATCGATTGACGACCCTTGATGTTCTTTTGGAAATGACGACGTGGGTTCTTCTCGCTGGCCAACTTAGATGCGGAGAATCCTATCCAAGGTGTTTTCTTAAGGAATTCAAGACTCAAATCCCTGGCTTGAACATGAGAAAGGAACTGGGTTTTAATCATCTCTGCACGCCTGTTCTTCATTTAAGTTCTTTGAGACGAACCAGGTGATCACCATCCTCTACTGAAGAATTTTCTAATCTAACGAAGGAGGAGCTTTGCTTTGGTTGTTCTTCTTTGGCACTTCGGCTTTGATTTTTTTCTTTTTTTGTTGAATTTATGATTCAGAAGAAACAAGTTGAGCGATTCTCGGCTAGTGAGCTGTTTCAGACATGAAGAAGGAGGTGTAGCTTCTGATTCATCGTCGGGCGATCCACTCTCCATATATCTTTACATTCCGAATATAGTGGGTGAGTTTATCGAGTTGTTTATGAATACTATCATTTCTTTCCAGAATCATACTTGGAAATTATCCATCGTATAATTTTGTGTACTGAATTCACATTCTTATATCTTTCATGATCATATAAGATTATTTCAGTTCTAACGTTGTTTTTTTCACATATTTAAGTAATTCGCTGGCGCTTATGCTTGCAGGATATATGAGGATACTGATGAACTGTGTGGCATTTGCATTTTGCTTGACGAACAAGAAGCTATTCTCTGCTCTTTATTTTATTAGGTAAGCTGTGAATTCTGAAATTATAGTATGTGATAGAGTTGCATCCTTAACCTTCTATATATGTAATACTGAGAATTGTTATTTTCATAGTTTTGTGTTCGACGGCGTGGATGGTTGGTTTGCTCGCAAGCTGAACCAAGGTAAATCTTATTTATGAAAAACATTTCATCACATATATAGATATTTTCATCAGAAAATCCCAAAAAATGCGGAAGATTGATTTTGAACCGGTGAAAATATTCCTCGGAAGATGAATGATGGGAAAACAGAGATGACTATAAAATAGAATGAGCAATGAGGCGATTTCTAAAAATGAAGGGACATCTTGAAAAGAGCTCTTCAAGACCAGAAAGAAAAAATTGTTTACTTTGATGAGGATGATTAATGTCATTCTATGTTTCAAGAGTTTATGCCTTAATTCTTCTTTTCAAGTGAATTCCAGTTACAGAGGGGGGGGTCACTGCCACAATCGGAAGGAGGAATTCAATTAGATTTCACATGATAAAATCTATTTTTGGCTTGGCTCAACAATGGTTGGAACAGAAAAATGTATTTTTCAGAAATTTCACTGAAAGAAAGGAATCATAGCTGCTCAGCGTAGGAGAAAGATTAGGAGAGAGAGAGAGAGAGAGAGAGAGAGAGAGAGAGAGAGAGACTTTATCACTTCTCTTCCTCTCTTTCTCCGACCATCCCTCTCTCTCTCTCTTCTCCTCTCTCTCCAACTCTGGGCAGCTCTGAATCTTTTCTTTCAGTGGAAATCTCCTTCTTTCACTTGGAGAGAGATAGAGACAGAGATTTTATCACTTCTGTCCCTCTCTCTCTCTCTCCTCTTCTCTCTCCAACTCTGGGCAGCTTGAATCTCTTCTTTCAGTGGAAATTTCTCTCTTTCAATTAGAAAGAAACAGAGAGAGAAAGAGAGTTTATCACTTCTCTCCATCTCTCTCTCCCTCTCTCTCTCCATCTCTCTCTCGCTCTCTCTGTTCCTCCGCTCTCTCTGTCCCTCTCTCTTTCTCTCCCTCTTCTCTCTCCAAGCCTGCAGGGTTGTGATTCCGCCGTGCAGGAGTGCTACATGCAATTTTGTGTGCTTTCTGTTGGTACAGACATGAATCAAGACCTTTGAAATTCTGTTACCTAATAATCACTTCCCACTTCTTGGGGCTCAAATTGTGCTCTTAACCTTCTCTGTTCAAACAGTTTCAACACTTGGCGCTGCGTTGGACATGGTGACCGACAGGTTCTTCACACAAGTTTCACAGTGGATGAAATGTGTTCTATTCAAAACCCTTTTTTCCTAGATTGATAATTCCCGCGATTGAGATTTTTATTCAGATTGACATTCAGAGATATAACTTGTGATTTAAATATTCAGGGTCAGCACGGTTTGTTTGCTGGTGATCCTCTCCCAAATTTACAGGTTGTTAAGAGGAAAAATAACTTTATTATTTAACTGAAGCAAAATTATTATTTCATTTTATGATAATTTTTGACAGACCTGGTCTTATCTTTCTGGGATTACTCACCTTGGACATTGCCAGCCACTGGCTACAAATGTACAGGTCAGTTCTCTTGCTTCTGTTGATTGAAAAAAAAACAATGATATCAATTAAGTTATTGCTGCTTATCCTTTTTTTATTGAAAGAAAGTTATTGCTGCTTATCTTCTCATTCAACGCAGCTCTTTACTCCTTGGCAAGAATAGTCACAAGGAAATAGATGATATTTCACCGTGGCTTTTGAGAACATACTACAGGCATCGACTGTTCATGGGTGGGCTTCTGCTGCATCGGATCAGAGGTCAGGTCATTGTATCAAAGTTAATAGATTTTTTTTATGATTTTAAATGCTTTTGCTTTTCAAAATATGGCAGATAACTTATCTATCCCTTTTCATCCTTGCTGGAAAGCAGCCGGAAAGTATGTTCAAAGTTCGTTCTCGTCCTCTCCGACTTCGTTCCTTTTTTTCCATCTTTAATGACTAACTTCCAATGCTTGGCTTTAATTTTTTTGGT
Organism: Wolffia australiana; assembly: GCF_029677425.1. Lineage (NCBI taxonomy): Eukaryota > Viridiplantae > Streptophyta > Magnoliopsida > Alismatales > Araceae > Wolffia > Wolffia australiana. Next base: position 4,547,856 of record NC_135854.1, on the reverse strand, counting down.
TTTTTGCCTTTATTTGGTTCAGATTATCGATAATGTCGTCAAACAAGGACCTGCCTTCATTGCTATATTCACGTTGGGGTTCTTGGGTTTGTGTACGAAGCAAGTGGTCAATGCCTTGCAGGTGATGGCTTTGATGCAATTTTTTAACTTGTTAAAGGATAAAAATAAATATTTTTCCTTCTCAGATTCCATTAATAGTTCATCATACATAATGAGACTGAATTTATGGATATGTAATCGTAATTTAAGATTTCTTTTGGAAGAAATTAATCATATTTTAAGATGATTTACTGAAAGATGATATTCTCTACTTTCAGATGAAGATGGCTGCTGATGCTTGTGTGTCCTACGATCTTAAAAAAGGCGTCTGAATTACGTTGACTTCGGTAGAACTGCGTCGACTTTGTGGAAAAGTTATCACTATTTCGATGTAAGGTGTCATAGTTTAAAGTAGAAAGATATCAATGAATCCTTTAAAAAAAGAATGATACGAATGAAGTCTACACTCAAATTGTATGTTTTTTACTAGATTTTTGATTGATTATAGTCTTAAAGATATTTTCAGGTATTTGCCCATCTTAATTTCATGACCTAAGAAAAGGAAGAATGGTCTGTGACAGTTGCATCATGGATTCTGAATTCTTTGGCATCCCCTTCAAAATGTTGAAATACTCAAATTTATCTCCATCCGTGCCTTCTTTGCCACCAAAATGGTAAATGAATATCTAAAAAAGGCCAGATAAATCAAGGAAAGTACCAAAATTCCCACTTGGAGGGATAGAAGGTTAGAGACACAGGTTAGAGACTCATGCATAATATATGTCACCATTCACACATCTTTATTGCTATCATGTATCCTCACATTAATGTCAAAAGGGATGAACATATTTTAAGTCATACCTATCTTCATGTCTTAATCTTCGGAATGAATATACTTTAAATTATTTTAATTCATTTTTAATTACGTGAAACTTTGGTAAAGACAAATCTTACCAATAGATTTTTGTTTCTGGGAAGTTCCAAAAATAATTAAAATAAGTTTTAAGCGATGGGGAGCGATTTTTGCATTCTTTTTAAGACACACACACACATATACATTCACACATTATATTTATATTTTATAAATAGTTATGAACGCACCAAAGTATACAATCTTGAGTAAAATAATGTGTACCCATCAAATCTCATTTTGGACTATTTGTTTAATTGGATTAATATATTTATAATTTATTATAAGGTATACACACTAATCCATAGATTTTACAGAGTCAAAGGTAAATAAATTAGTGAGAGTCAAAACATACAAAAAACTAATTTATGAGAGAGAACTTGATACCTTTTTAGATTTTTAGAAAGGGGATAATATAAGAATTGAGATTTCTTTATAATTAAATATTTTTAAATAACAAAATCAATGGACAATTCAAAGCATTGAGTTTGACTTACACATTGACTTTTGGGGAAATGAGGGTGAACATACTAATATAATATCACTAATATAACACTTCCAAAAACTAGACAAGGAAATAATAATTATTGTATAAATATGGGAATTCTAAGAGAATACACGGAATTACTTAAAATTTTCAGAATCAATGCATATAAAATGACCAGATTATGAAGTCTAGTAAAAGTCAAGGAATCGACCAAGCGAATGATGTCAGGTTTGGCTGATTAAGCTTTGGATGTAAATGTTACAAAGAATGATTCCATAGAAGCAAAAAACATCCACATGGGAGGTTTGATTATTGCAGTATGGCCTCCAAAAGTCAATACCCAAAAAATTGTGACTCACCCAAGGATGAAGTGGTCAAAAAAAAGATTTGGGGGCCTAACCTTAACATAAATGCACAGATTTTATACCTGTGGAAAGAGCACTCAACAAATAATCTACTTCCTCCAATCATGATCTTTGGTTGAAAAACAAGGGATAAATCCATGCAAAAACAGAGAAAAAATTAATCCAAGTCGCTGAAATTTTCTAGTATACTCACAAATTATACTTGATCCAAATCAAAATTCAGAAGGATTACATATTTCAACCTAGAATCCTCAAAAGGTAGTTCTTAAATCAAGTTCAAAGCTCATTAGTTATCGCGTTCTTCGGTTTTGGAGGATTACATCATGTTGGGGATGATTCTCACTCCTCGTTTGATGGATTGATGAGTTTTTTACCAAGAAGGAATGATCAGGTAAATAATGTAAATCCATTCGATTTCGACCAAGGAAACATGAGTACACACTCGATTAATTGAGGATTTCTCAGGTAATATATCATGGAGAGAGAGACAGAGAGATACACAAAGATAGGTAGAGACATAGAGATACTGAGAAAGAGAGAGAGAGAGAGAGAGAGAGAGAGAGAGAGAGAGAGAGAGAGAGAGAGAGAGAGAGAGAGAGAGAGAGAGAGAGAGAGAGAGAGAGAGAGAGAACCAGATACATACACAGATAGAAAGGTAGATAGAGAGAGAGACAGATACAAACAAAGGGATACAAAGAAAAAGAGACATAGATAGAGAGATGGAGATACATAATCTCCCTTGGGCTGCTAGGGTGCTGCCTCCTGCCATTGGGGGCCAAAACACTTTTGTTGTTTATTTGCACCTTCTACTTACTGAAAATTCATAAAATATCCACTTATATATCTGTTTAAACTTCAAGACTCAATATTTTTAAATCTATATTACGTTTTTCAATCAAATTATGCCCATTAGATTAAGAATTTAGTTCTCTATGATTATATGTCTCCTGAAATAAAATTAAGACACAAAAGGTAAGTTAAGAGAACTAATTAGTTTGGCCTATAAAGCTTAATTAATTTAACTATAAGAGTTAACTTGGTTTTCTTTCTTTGCCTCTGATAATCATGCATTTCAGCTCATTGTTTTCAGTCATGGAACATTTAAATTAATAATATAGTATCATAGAAGTGGCTTGAACTTGGAAAAGACAAACCACACGTAAAATAGACAATTATTCATAAAATGATATGAATTTCAGCCAATGAATCACACTTAATTTTACATGTCAGTGGATAAACTGCAATTGTTAGCTGATAACATGCATAAAAGCATGATATTTATTCATTAAAATTAAATAATAATAGCAAGATGCATGTTATCAGTTTTCCAATCGATCAAACCAATAGGTGACACATGACAGGGCAGGAATTGAAGACTTAAAATCATCAAAAAAATTCTATTGAATAAAATATTAGTCATGAAAATATATTTCTAATTCAAATAATATCTTCCAGAGTGTAATGTTAAAAAAATCATTAAAAGATATGCCAACTCAGAATTTTTTTTCTTCCGAATATGATGCTAAAAAAATCCTTAGAAATGACAAGAAATCTAAAATAATCAGAATATATCTTAAACATATATTTTGTCACTATAAGCTTAATAACAAAGATGTATAATAGTTTTGACGCATAAAGCATGTAAATTACATAGAATTAACCTCGTAATTCATGCATTGTCACTTTATACTTATAATCCTTCATCTATGCAAGTCTCTCAAATGACTTAGGGTTTTCTTCTTGTTGGCGAGTCTAACATCTTCCTAAAGCCAGACCGTATGAGTCAAAATCGTCCGTTGTTTAACACAATATATCACGTTTACTTTTTCGATGCGCATTGTAAAACTATTTGGCAACTGATCAGAGGACACCACATTTTTTGACACCTTGTAACACCATGCCATAAATTATACTCTACAATTGGACAATTGCTTTAATATCGTTGAAGAATTGGGATTTTGCTCATAATTAACATGCTTCTTTGGGTATTTTTTGATGAGAACCATTGTGGGAGCTCACAAATATTTTCTTCTTGTGCCCAATGAATGTCAAAATTTATCATCCATTAGAAATAATTTTCATTACTCTTGTGCCTAATGAATGTCAAAGCTTATCTTATGCCTACGGATGCTTCTGCAAAATCCGGGAACATCATTACTCGGAGGCCGCAATTTTGACGAAGGCGCGAGTTGACGAGCAGAAGCCATTCCCTCTAACCCCGCACACAGTGACGAAAAACACACCAGAGATCCTGGAGGGCAACATGCAAAGTACTTGAAAAAGGAGGGGCCTTTCCGCAAAAGTACCGGAACATCATTACTCGGAAGGCTCCAATTTTGACGAAGGCGCGAGTTGACGAGCAGAAGCCATTCCCTCTAACCCCGCACACAGTGACGAAAAACACACCAGAGATCCTGGAGGGCAACATGCAAAGTACTTGAAAAAGGAGGGGCCTTTCCGCAAAAATACCGGAACATCATTACTCGGAAGGCTCCAATTTTGATGAAGGCGCGAGTTGACGAGCAGAAACCATTCCCTCTAACCCCGCACACAGTGACGAAAAACACACCAGAGATCCTGGAGGGCAACATGCAAAAGGAGGGGCCTTTCCGCAAAAGTACCGGAACATCATTACTCGGAAGGCTCCAATTTTGATGAAGGCGCGAGTTGACGAGCAGAAGCCATTCCCTCTAACCCCACACCAAGTGACAAAAAACACACCAGAGATCCTGGAGGGCAACATGCAAAGTACTTGAAAAAGGAGGGGCCTTTCCGCAAAAGTATCGGAACATCATTACTCGGAAGGCTCCAATTTTGACGAAGGCGCGAGTTGACGAGCAGAAGCCATTCCCTCTAACCCCGCACACAGTGACGAAAAACACACCAGAGATCCTGGAGGGCAACATGCAAAGTACTTGAAAAAGGAGGGGGCTTTCCGCAAAAATACTGGAACATCATTACTCGGAAGGCTCCAATTTTGACGAAGGCGCGAGTTGACGAGCAGAAACCATTCCCTCTAACCCCGCACACAGTGACGAAAAACACACCAGAGATCCTGGAGGGCAACATGCAAAGTACTTGAAAAAGGAGGGGCCTTTCCGCAAAAGTACCGGAACATCATTACTCGGAAGGCTCCAATTTTGACGAAGGCGCGAGTTGACGAGCAGAAACCATTCCCTCTAACCCCGCACACAGTGACGAAAAACACACCAGAGATCCTGGAGGGCAACATGCAAAGTACTTGAAAAAGGAGGGGGCTTTCCGCAAAAATACTGGAACATCATTACTCGGAAGGCTCCAATTTTGACGAAGGCGCGAGTTGACGAGCAGAAACCATTCCCTCTAACCCCGCACACAGTGACGAAAAACACACCAGAGATCCTGGAGGGCAACATGCAAAGTACTTGAAAAAGGAGGGGCCTTTCCGCAAAAGTATCGGAACATCATTACTCGGAAGGCTCCAATTTTGACGAAGGCGCGAGTTGTGAGCAGAAACCATTCCCTCTAACCCCGCACACAGTGACGAAAAACACACCAGAGATCCTGGAGGGCAACATGCAAAGTACTTGAAAAAGGAGGGGCCTTTCCGCAAAAGTACTGGAACATCATTACTCGGAAGGCTCCAATTTTGACGAAGGCGTGAGTTGACGAGCAGGAGCCATTCACTCTAACCCCACACGAAAAACACCAGAAATCCTGGAGACCAACATGCAAAGTACTTGAAAAAGGAGGGGGCTTTCCGCAAAAATACTGGAACATCATTACTAGGAAGGCTCCAATTTTGATGAAGGCGCGAGTTGACGAGCAGAAACCATTCCCTCTAACCCCGCACACAGTGACGAAAAACACACCAGAGATCCTGGAGGGCAACATGCAAAGTACTTGAAAAAGGAGGGGGCTTTCCGCAAAAATACTGGAACATCATTACTAGGAAGGCTCCAATTTTGATGAAGGCGCGAGTTGACGAGCAGAAGCCATTCCCTCTAACCCCACACCAAGTGACAAAAAACACACCAGAGATCCTGGAGACCAACATGCAAAGTAAATGAAAAAGGAGGGGGCTTTATGCAAAATCCCACCTCTCTCTCTCTATATATATATACTCATCCTCGTTCATGGCAAGATTTGCCAGAGAGCATGTACACGAGCTCGGGCGCCATGGGAGCTCCTCCGGAGCTCGTCTTATTCCTCGGCAAGGGCGGAGAGGAAGAGGAAGAAGATCAACGAAGAAAAGCCTCTCACGAGAAATCCTCGAGCGACAGATTTTCGATCGATCCCAAGCTCGGAACGGACTCCAAAGCGGCGGGACTGTCCAGAATCCGATCCGGCAATCCCACTGTGAAATCGGCGGAGAAGGCGAAGGCCGCGTCCATCTCCTGGCACGCTTCATCGTATATGTACCCGTCGTAGAAATTGGCATCCTCCGCTGCCAGATTCTCGCTGATATTGCCGGATCGATCGTTAATTGGAGCCGCTGGCGCCTCGCGGTATGATGCTTTTTGCCCTCGAATTACCTGCAATGATTTGACTGATTGATGCGTTCTTGATTCGTCTGGGCGGGTATGGAGTGGCAAAGTTGGGGTTAGTACATATCTCTGCCTGTAATCGTCTCTGTAGAGCATGACGAAGTCGCCGAGCTTTAATCCGTGCCTCTTGACGAATTCCCCTGAATTTGAAGATCAGGATTGGGTTTTCTTTTGGGATTTTGGGATTGGATGTGATTCTACTTACCCGTGTTCTCGAGGATGTACATCCGGCTCTTGTTATTCGGCCAGAATCTGATCGATTGCGTCGGAAAAGAAAATAAGAAGAATATAAAGTAATCCAGCGCTATAATTCTCAGCTACCAAAGTTGAATCTTTAATTTAATCAATGAATCGATGCCAACTGGTTTTGATTATGCTGTTTCTTAGTTTGCAGGCTTAGGTAACCTCTGAATACAACATGTGAGTTATAGAAACATGTGAGATTGGATCTGAAGAAGCGAATTTGCAGAAAAAAACAAGAATCTATTAAGATCCCTCGCTTATATACGCAGAGATACAGCTAAGTTTACGATGCACCCTTTCTCTTGCAACTTGCATCTCCAGTAGAAATAATAATAAATCATTTTCTACTCGATAGGAAAGATGAGAATGCAGTCTCCAGTAGAAAGAGAAAGAGATAGATCTTCATCATAAACTATGCACTAATAGTCAGTAAAAGCAATAATAAATTATTTTCCACTTGATAGGAAAGATAAGAATGCAGTCACCAGCAGGAAGAGAGAAAGATAGATCTTCATCATTAACTATGCACAAATTTTTGTGTGTTGAGCATTTTTTACCTGTACTTGAATGTCCAGGTGTGAAAAGTTTCCATATCTTCCATGCACATGTAGATTCCCTCTCTTGCCATGAGGATTGGCAAATGGGCTTCCGCTTCTTTCTGCAATTGTTACTTCTGAGTGGTTATTAATTACTTTTTTTAGAAAGAAATTTTTTTGAAGACTTTTTTACAATAATAAAATTGAAGAGATAATTAAGGTGATAATTATTGTAGAAAAAAGTGTGGAAACTGGGGTTTGGCAAGCGTCAACTGTCCCCCAACTGTCAAAGCCATTGACCGTCATTGGCGTTGACTGTGATGTTGACGTTGACAACAACTATCAACTTGCTAAATTCTTGTTACAGTGATTGCCAGCCCCTTCAACGTGGCATCAAAACAAAGTCAACCATCTTATTTGACTTTGACTTTGATGTTGACTTTGTGATGTCTTTCAGTGTTCACATTGACGCCTCTGTCGTAGTGGAATCAACAGCCATCCATCTATGTATTACAGTCATCTAGATCATGAGCATTAAAGTTCTGACCTTTGGAAGTACCATTCTTCCCAGAGACCCTACATCACTTTTTCGTAGTTCTTTCTGGAGGAGAAATCTCAATAATCCCCTGTTTTGCTGCAAGATAAACAAGGAAATATATACTGATCTGAACCAGAATACTGCGGTAGATTGGATATTTTGGGACAAGATTATGCTTACGTCGAAGTAAAAATCGGATATGCCAAAGCCTACCTCAGTGGCCTGCAATAGAAATAAGAAAACACCTTTTTACTATTTAAAGTATTCTTTTATAAAAATTTGGATACGAAAATTCATAGCCTGGGACTCGACGTTCTTGATGAATTTGTTATCCGACTATAATTTACTGAATCTTCTGTTACTATTTTCGATTTTTTTAACATTTTGTACCACAATCGAAGGCTGAGCGTTTTCTTTCCTGATCCTAATACGTGAACGATAATTGAATCAAACCATGTCTGTTTTTTTTCCTATTAATTAACGCCTTTTGTGTTCAGGGTTGACTTGTTCTTGGTAAACTCTGCTGTTTACTTCCCCTTCAGCCAAAAAAAATGAAACGAAAGAAAAAAATCCATCGTTGCGCTTTTCCTTACATTCTAAAAGTAGATTCTTTGCTATTTTACTAACATCAGGGCCGTGTTGATTTTCCACCGTACATATTCCATCAGATTCAAATCCGAACGGCTCACTCTCCAAAGGTTTGAATCGTTTTTCTCAAACCTCTGTCCTCAATCCCACCCACTTACCCTTCTGCAAAAAAAAAACAAAAAAAACCCGACAATCCACTCCCCTAGAAACCCCCAATCCGAACTTCAAAACTTTATATGGTTTGCCATTTTCAATAGCTTCCACACCCAAATTCTATCAGATCCAGATTTCGACGGCTCCCACCCACTTACCCTTCTGCGAAAAAAAACAAGAAAATGACAAATCCACTCCCCTAGAAACTCACAATCCAAAGTTCCAAACTTTATATGGATTGCCATTTTCAATAGCTTCCACACCCAAATTCTATCAGATCCACATTTCAACGGCTCCCACCCACTTACCCTTCTGCGAAAAAAAAAACAAAAAAATGACAAATCCACTCTCCTAGAAACCCCCAATCCAAAGTTCCAAACTTCAGATCGATCATCAGATTTCCAGCTTCCACACCCAGTTAATCCAGGCCGCACAAATTCCACCAGACTCCTTGTAAACCCATCAAAGTTGAATTTTTTTACAGGAATTGTATCGAAAAACACCATACTTACAGAGGAAGAGTTAGCCGGCGGCGCCGGAGGAGAAAACGGCCCAATAACAAGCCTTCTCTGCCGAGCCGACCTCTTCTTCCTCTTGCTCGGCCCAAACCCTCTCACAGCCCTCAAAAACTCCTCCTCTGCCATCTCCCTTCTTCCTTCCTCTCTCCTCTCCTCCTCGTCCAGCCCAAACTCCATCTCCACTTCCTCTCTCTTCCCCTGCTAAAAATCACACCTTTCTCTCTCTCTTGTTTCTCTCTCTTCTTGTTGTTGTTGTTCTTCTTTTGGGGGGCTGCCATGGCTGCTTGCGGGGTGGGGAGGGCCAGGTGTTGGAAGAGTTCTGAGCGGAGATTAGGGTTTGGGAATTACCGCCCTTGGAAAAGGGAGGTGGTGGGTGATCTACAGGGCATGGGGATGAGAGATGGAGTGAAATTTGGGGGGGTCTGGCCAGTGCTCTGATCTGCCTCGATGAATTCGCCGCTTGAAGCTCCGCCACACGGCGGCGGCGCCAGTGGGTGAGCCTGAATACTGTCCCCTTCTGTTTTTTTTTTTTTTTGTTTTTTCATATTTGCCTTTCTGGGTTTTCCTTTTTTTAACAAAAATTAAACTTTTTTTTTTTAAAAATTTGGTTCTGTTTTGAAGGAAAGCAGAGGAACAAGGGGGGAGAAAAACGAAGTTTGCTGCAACCCGCAACCCAGCAGAGGAGGAAAACACGGAAGCTCTGAAGGCCTCAGGTGAGAGAAAGCAGAGGAATTTGGTGAAAGGAACAGATTTAACAACCCAACACTGCTGTCCCCTTCTGTTTTTGTTTTTTCATATTTGCTTTTTTTACAAAAAAATTAAACTTTCTTTTGAAATTTTTTTTGGTTCAGTTTTGAAGGAAAACAGAGGAACAAGGGGGGGAGAAAAACGAAGTTTGCTGCAACCCACAACCCAGCAAAGAAGGAGGGAAACACAGAAGCTCTGAAGGCCTCAGGTGAGAGAAAGCAGAGGATTTTGGTTAAAGAAACAGATTTACCAACCCAACACGGCTGTCCCCTTCTGTTTTTTGTTTTAAAATTTGCTTTTTTGGGTTTTCCTTTTTTTAAAAACAATTTCTTGTTTCAGTTTTGAAAGAAAACTGAGGAACAAGGGGGAGAGAAACGAAGATTGCAACCCACAACACGGCAAAGAAGCAAAGCAATTAGGTTAAAGAAACAGATGCCCAGCCCAACATTGCTGTCCCCTTGTGTTTTTGTTTTTTAATATTTTGCCTTTTTGGGTTTTCCTTTTTTTTTGCTTCAGTTTTGAAGGAAAACAGAGGAAGAAAGGGGGGAGAGAAACGAAGATTGCAACCCACATCCCAGAGAAATAGAAGGGAAACACAAACTCTGAAGGCGTCAGGTGAGAGAAAGCAGATGAATTTGGTTAAAGAAACAGATATCCAACCCACAAAAAGAAGTGAAAAGAAAAACGAAAACCCAGAAGCCCTCGTTGTAAACAAAACAGAGGAACAAGGATGAAAAAAAGAAAGAACCAACCCAGAAGGAGAAAAAATGAAAAAAAAAGAACCCTAAAAGGTCTTATCTTTGGTTGAGGCCTTGTTCCTCTTGTCTGTTTTTTACTCATGTGTCTAGGCCTCTGTTTAATCCTTCAAGAACTGGTTGTTGTTTCGTTATCCTTTTAGGTTTCTCTTTTTTTCTTGTGAGTTTGTTCTTGGTTGTCCTTAATCCTTTTCGTGTACTATTTTCTCCCTTTTTTTCTTGTGGGTTGGTTCTTCGTTTCTTTCTCCTTGGCCTTCTGTTTTATTTGAACTGAGATCTTTTAATTATCATTTTTTCCTTCTTTTCCTTTTATGTTGGTTCTTTGTTTCTTTCTCCTCCCTCTATTTTGATTGAATCAAGTCCTTTTGGGTTTCTATTTTTCTTATTTTTATCCTTGATCCTACATTTTAAGCCATTCTGGGTATTGATTTCCCCACTTTTTTACTTTTTCCTCCTTCCCATTTGTTTCCCGCTTTTTAAAATTGTTGGTTGATTCTTTGTCTCTATCTCCCTGTTCACATTTTTTGTTTTTCTTTCTTTTTTTCTTCTTCTGGGTTGGTTCTTTATTTCTTTATCCATGTTCCTCTGTTTTGTTTTAATCAAAGTCTGTTGAGTTTCTATTTAGTTCTAGCGGGAGGCCATTAAAGCTGGAATAGGTCCCTTGTCTGTAGCTCTTTGAGTTTTGTTTTCAGTGGTTAAGAGAGAGAATCTTTTCTAAACAAATTAAGCATTTTTTATCTGAACTCTGAAATGTATAATTTATTCATTATATTTGATAAAATGTTATTAGGTGTCATGAATTGCATTTAATGATAGCTTTCCTTGCTCATATAACCATTTAAATCAAGGCCTGGGAAATTGTAAGGAGGTTCTCTTAAAAAGCTGGATGTGCAAAAAGAAGTGCAACATAATAATGTTTATTGGGATTATTCTGAGACGAATAATCCTTTTAATAACGTGTGATAAGAAGTTTTAGCTAAGTATATCTTCAGTGATTGAAGTGTACTATCTGATCATATTCAACCATATGATATTCTTCCTATATAGAAAATTATTGTTTTTGTCTTAAAAGCATGAGAGCACTTGTGAGTCAATTAAAAAACTCTACATGTTTTACATAATTGTTAAGTTAATTTATCTTAAGCATTTTAGCCTAAAACCAATGTACACTGTTCAGTTTTTTTATATGAGGTTACTTAATATTCTATAACCTTTAGACCATCTAAAATTTGATACTTGCAAATAAAATTGCCTTGAATTTTGGGGAAGGGTGCCCATCCATCTACAGGCAATTGGTACAAGTGGCAAGTCCCAACTAGGGAGAGAGATGGAGAAAATGACGAGGACAGAGAGATATAAGAGAGACAGAGAGAGATAAGATTGACCATGAGAATGATGAGAGAGGATAGCTGGAGGGAAGTGAGATACACAAGAGGGTAGTAATTATTTAGACGTTTCATCAAAATTATCGTATATATTTTTCATAATTTTTCCACTCATATGATGCGAAGGATGTTGGTGTATATTGATAAGAATATTGTCATCATATTCCAACCCTTCTTCCAGTTTTTTACCTAAAACTTCTATTTCTCTAACTTGAGTGGGCTGGCTCATTGATCTCCAGATTGTTCAAACAAAGTATTGCTTTAATCTTTATTACTCTACATCTTTATGTTTTTTATTTCATTTCTTTCCGCTTTGATATTTTATCTATGTCCACAAGTAATATTAAAATTCCCTTTTCTTCACATGTCATCAACTACTGTCCTGTTCGCATTTACCCAAAATATCTTGAAAGGAAAACCTCACTTCTATTATCAAGACAGCTGGTTTAGTACCAGCTTACAAACTACATGACATATGCCCCTTCAATATTATTTCACTCATGACATATAATTAAAGACCATTGATGTGGGCCACCAACAAAAGTTTTTCATGAAAAAAGGAAAGTTGAAGACATGGGCCACTCAGTTTGCCATCCACTAACATAACTAAGAGTAATAAAGACTTATTTTACCTTTTCTATCTCTCTAGAATGTTCTATTTGTCCCTCTAAACCTTTTTCCCTACCTTTAGATTATTCCCATAAAATTTCATCAGACAATCCAACAATTTTCCGCTTCAAATTCCATCTCCATAATCACTTCCCTTACTTTTCAATTTCTCTCTCTCTCTTTCTTGATTTTCACCTATTTCTCTCTATAAATATCTTAATTTCTCACTATAAACCCCATCAACATATCTAGCTGATCTCTCACAAAAATCTCAACAACTCCATCAATTACCCACCAAACTTGAGTTTTCCATCAACCACTGCCATCTAAACTTTCCTAGACTACTTGTGCAATAGTACATCTTTTCGCCTACCAGTCTTTGGGGGAGGGGTTCAGTGGTGTGCCCACTGGTCCAAAGGGTGCCGTCATCCACACATGGAAATTTTTTGGCTTGGTCTTGAACAGGGTGAACCAGATTGAAACGGGCTGAACTAGCCTAGACCAGATCAACTAACCTAGAAGCCCAAGCCTGCATGTTGCTAGCCCTTGCCACTATGACTGCTGCTCACCAGATAGGGAAATTATGATATTTTTTGCATTTCAAAATTCCAAAGATACTACCAAAAATACCTCAAAAATACGGAACACCAATTAGACAGTCTACAACTAATGCCATGCGAAATCTGATGATGAATAGTTGAAAAAAGATATATTTTTTATCTGATGTTTTGAGTGTATGTTGGAATCGGTCCTTAAAAAGATCATGGACATAAAGAGTATTCCTAAAGGAAATTCATTTTTCAACACATATTAACCCTGCCTGAAAAATAGTTTGGAGGAATGAGGAGAAGCTTATTTAGTGCCCCTTTTTTCTTTCTAATCATTATAAAGATATTTAATAACTTCTTCAAAGATCTAAATCCCCAATCGAATATTGAAAGTTTCAGAACATGGAAAGACCACAACAATTTTTTTAAAGTCATTTCAAACACACAAAGCATTTAATATTATATTTTGATGAAATAATAATATAGGTAGACATACTGGAACAAAGTGAATGAATTATATATAAAAATTAAATAGGATTAAGTTTTTAATTATTGGAAGAGATATTTTTTAGTTTAAAGATATCAAAAAGTGAATTTGTTTACCAATAAATAAGATGGATGTGCATGATAATTCCAAATATTATGTTGGTATTGAAATAGAGAAATGTTAGATTATATTAGAATCCAATGAGAGATTCAGGGTAAGTGTGATTTCAACATAAAATTAGTATTTTAATGTATATACATATTTGGAGTAAAAATTTCACGGATATTTTCAATGAAATAGTAAAAACTAATTGAATTGAAAATAAAGTTTAATTTAGAATAATATAGCATATTTTGAATATCTAAAGATGAACTAACTTCAGAATGTCAAGTGAACATGAAGTTGGGATGATAAACAAAGAATTAGAAATTTTAAGCTCACTAACTAATGAATCAGTTATATAATTTATTTTTGAAATATTTATAATGCTCTATTTCTTGTGAGCGCACCTATAATTTGTCTTAGTAGTTTACTTCTGGGAGTATGTTTTTAATTTTTTTGACTGCCTATTATTAGCTTTATTCATTGGTATAGGATTATATATATTATATTAATTTATTTAATAATTTAAAAATAAAATAAAAATCCAACTTAGATAATAAATTATTTACCTAAAATCCTAGAAAAAGTGATTTCCATATCAAAAATTTGAAAAAAGAACTAAAAGTGTCATTTTATTTTTCAATAAAATGAATAAAATTTAAGAATTATATATGTTGTAAAATCAAATATTTTTTAAAATTATAGTTGCATTCATGATTTAATTATTCATTTTAGATAAAATCACATTCCGCAGTTAAAGTTTCTATGCATAATTTGCATGAACACATGTAGGGTAGAATATTAAAAAAATCCTGCTTAATTTGTTGCACATAATTTATGCAAATCAAGTAATATAATAGAAAACTACTTAAAATTTTGCAGTAAATTGGAAGGATCATAAATATAATATTGGTGTGTGTACAAGCATAAAACATGAGAATTTCCAATCAATGTAATCAATTCACTGAAAAAATCCTGAAAAAATATTTTCCGGGCCATAGTTTCACTTTAAAATAATAAGATAGATAAATATATCATTAAAATAAAAAATTTTAAATTAAATATGGTAGTATATGATCATAAATATAGGATTACTTATATATATAAAGATACATGTATAATCACACATAGAAACACATATATATGAAAAAAGTATACTGATAGATATAATTCTACATAGCTAGACATATATTTGGACATATAGAGATAAATATAGATCAATTGATAGATGGATATAAATATGGAGAGAAAGATAAAATAAAGAACTAAAATCAAATAATATATAAATTCAAAGAGAAACAAAAAGGTAGAAATAGAGATAGAGGTAGGAAATTAAACTGACATACAAGAAGATATACATAATGATGTATGAATTTATAAATACATTAAAATATCAATAATGTGACCTATAATCCCAAAACTTATAAAATAAAAACCGTAGTGAGTCAAGAAATTCATGCCACCAAGAGAAAGATGTATAATGCATTAAAAAAAATTATAATAGTTTCAAAAGTAAATGTAGAGGATCATTAAACATGGAGTAATAATATATGCTTTCTGGAAGATGTCAATTGTTTTGCCAGGGAGATGAAGATAGTGATTTTTTTTTTCGGCAAAAAACACGGTGCCGGGTACGGCTAACCCTGGGGTTGTGCCCGTAGACTGATCCATCCATGCCCTGGATGCCACCCAAGGGGATTTTATTTATAAAGTGAAGTGTTTATCAATGTTCATAGGCATGGAGTGAGTATAAATATCCCAATTACACTCAGATCCCACTTGTCCACGCCCATGTGCATAAAAGGAAAAGATATATAAGTGATACCTGGCAGGTGCTCGGAGAAGTGCTCGCGTCGACGTCTCACTGGAGCCCCCCTAGTGACGATGATGGAGCAGCGCTGGAGTTGTCCTCGCCTCCGACACGTGGCGACGGTGAAGTACGTGGCGAGGCTCCATTCGAGGTGGGCGCAGTCCACCCCGCTAGCTTTAGATGATATGGATTCAGATTAGGCGGAAGGATGAGCCCGTCCACCTCGAGTGTTCCATGCAATCCGCCAATCCCGCGGGCCTGCCGGCGCGAGTATGCGACGCATGCGGAGGGTCGGCAAGCCAAGACGGTCGACGCGATAGCAGCCCCTAGCTGTTGGAGGGAGCGCCTGCCAAGAAAGAAATAGAGAATAAGGGGTTCGTGTGTGTACCACGTGGTTGGCGAGGGCATCTGCTGTCTGGTTGCCTTCTCGCAACTGATGACAAATGCTGATTGTGCGAGGTCGGCACCGCACGATGTCCTGCCATACACGGTGTACTCTCCATTGGGAGCATGTACCTGCACGGAGCATGTCAACTAACACTTGTGAGTCCGATTCTATGACGATATTATGAAGGTTTCATTCCTCGTAGAGGAGTAAACCATCATGTATCGCCGTAGCTTCGGCTATTATGTTAGTTTGTACACCATAGAAAGAGGAGAAAGTGAAAAAAATACTCCCTGTATGATTGCGAAGGATACCGCCTCCCCCTGCTGGGCCCGGGTTCCCTTTGGACACACCATCTACATTCAGTTTAAGGATGTCGATTGGCGGTGGGAGCAAATAGATAACCCGTAGTTAAATGTGGATGGGAGCAAGGGTCGCCGAAATGCCCCAAGAGCAGAGGAGGTCGCAGGCAAGTGGTGAGCTGCAGGCGCGAGGGGGAATGAGTTGATGGATATGTCTTAGCCACATCTTGACTCGACGCATGATATCCACTGCGCGCATGGGTGTACCTGAAGCAAGGGAAGAATTTTGCCCCTTCCATATCTCCCATAGTAAGTAAGCTATGGTGATGTGTAGGATGAGGCTCCGTTTAGAGACGTCCATGGAAACTTATTTATAACTACATATTTACTCTGATATTGTTTTTGTAACTAATAACTTTATTCTCAATAAAAATCCCCAACATGATCCTTAACTGTATTCTCCATATATTTTCAGAAGGACAATGATCAATCATACAATATAGGAAACCCCTAGGTGAGATCTGAACTGTCCATGAGTTTATGATGTTCTACTTAGTAGGTCATGTCAATGTATGTCAGCAGACACCTTTATCCACAAAAAAATTGTTGGTTTATATCTTATTAAATAAGTGAATTTGGGGGCAAATGCCTCATACATTATCAAACTATAATTTTTTCATGAAGTATTTGATACCTTTAATATAATATTAAATGAATGTTTTATACATTTATCATCAGCTTAAATCAAGCGAATGCATATCCTAGGCTTAGGAAAATATAATCTCATATATGGGAGTAATTTTAGGTTTATAAATTATAAAAGTTATATTTTAATTATATTCAATCTACCTATCCGACAACTTCTTTGTAAAATTATATATAAATATATATATATATATATGTTATCTGCTGGTGAAATCAAGTATATATGATGTCCTCAGTTAGTTGTAAATATTCAGAGATATTCCTTTCAATATAATGGAGGTAGAGGGGAGATTAGAGACACATAAATTTTCTATTATTTTTTTGTATTTCATATAAACCTTCCAGGCACTACAACCATTTTCCCCAAAAACCCTCTCAAACAATTCATCCAATTACATCATCTATTACCCAAACCTCATAGGCCACCCTACCAAAAAATAGTCAGATATATATCTATTAAGAACTGTATCCTTGAAAACGCAAGCTAAGACTTGAAAAGTCTCCATATGATTTTGAACTGAAAAATAAAGACAGACGTTTAGACAATCATGGACATGCCTTTACATTGGATGGTCTTCCTAGATCACTTTTTTTAGTGTATCAGCCTAATGAATTCCTATAAGAGGGATAAATTAGGCACCTGACCATTTATGAATGAGTAGATAAAACATGTAATCTATCTATGTAATATTCTTCTCCAGTTTCACACAATGTACTCAAATTAATAGCCGATGCTCCTAGGTGTTTGATAACATGTAAATGATCGGGTTGTTTCTGTAAAATTTAAACATGTTTATACATCAACATGTTACCAAGCTTTAAATGATGAAAGCTATTTTTTAGAGTGATATTCTGATTTATGTGGATTTAACAGTATTCAAAAATATTTTTCCAACATAATATTTTTAAAGAAATTAATTTTCTGATTTAGGATATATTTTTTATTTTTTTTGACCTTATCTTTATGTGGATAAATTTTTTTTAAGTCAATATACATATTTAAAATTTATGAATCAGTATTTTTTTAAGAATTAAGTATTAATGTATTTCCCCTTAAAAACATGTCGCGCCATGTGTCGTCATTTGATTCATCGAATGGGACCAATCAAAAGTATTCACAGTGATTAGCTGCACTAGTCATTCCAGAAAGACGAAATTATTGCATCACGAATAATGATACCATAATGCACCAATCATTATCTGAGATTTTTTATACTTTATTCATAGGAGACGACTTGGACCAATACAAAAATGGAATGATTTTAGTTGCACTATATGTGATTCATAGATTGAGAAGAAAAAAAAAACAGAAAGAAAAATAAAAAATTATGGCCTTACACGTGGCGCATACGTGTAGTGCCATGATTGATTAAAATGGGTTATGGATCCTGACATGGCACACAAAAACATGAGCCACATCCGACAATCATTGGGGAATTGTCATCTTTTTTGACATGAATGACACGTGTCGCCGTATCATTATTAGGAAAATAAGGAATAAGAGAGAAAAGGTGCTGTGGCCCATGGCAGCGTGTCGCCAGGTCATAATTAAATAAGAGTCAAAATAGGGTTTCTGTCTTTTTCTCCTATAGCTACATGTGGCGTTCTCAGAGTGCGTCATCATGGAGGTTGGATCTCCGTCATACTTGTTTTAAGTCATATACATTAATGATACACATTTTCATGCATGATCATGATTTTTAATATATTTAAACCAAATTGACTAAGGGTTGGGAAACCATTCGCATATTTTTTCAGCTTTAATATTGTTTAAAAAGTATAATTCATCTTAAACCAAATTCCGTCACCTTCATCTTTACTTTTTATCCCTAATAATAATTATAATCTCCTGTATCCTCTACCTATAATCATAAGTGTACATTAATTATTATATGACACCTACATTAATTGGCGAGAGACGGAGAGAGGGAGAGAGGTGATAGCCGAAGAGGGGGAGAGAGGCGACAGCCGAAGAGGGGGAGAGAGGCGAGAGAAGGAGGGAGGGAGAGGCGACAGCCGAAGAGGGGGAGAGAGGCGAGAGAAGGAGGGAGGGAGAGGCAAGAGACAGGGAGAGGGAGAGAGGCGACAACCGAAGAGGGGGAGAGAGGCGACATAAGAAGAGGGAAAATGGCTGGAAGAGAGGGGGGTCCAGGACATCCGTTTCGTCATCGGGACGTCCATTCCGTTCCGTTTACTTCAATGGATGATTGATGGAGTGGACGAATGACAGACTCGTGAAGATGATGAAACGGTGATGAATGACAAAAATGATGAAAAAAATTTCGTCGAACGGAAAACGGAATGGAAGTCCATTCCGTCCGTTCAAAAGTGTCATTCGTTTTTGTCCTCCAGCTCTAATTAGGATTGCTCCGACTTCAAATTTTGATATCTGACAATACAAAGGTTGAATTGAGTTGAAGTTTTCAGGGATGCTTCATCTTTAACCCTTATTTCCATACATACCCTCTGATCTATATATAGAGGCATGGATCCCTGTCAAACTCATCGTTTGAACTTGCTTGTTACTCATGTGGGCTGATTGAATGATCCATCAAGTCTGTTCGTGGTGTCTTGGGTGTGTGGCAAAGGAAACAAAGAAGAGGGTCAGCTTGTCTGCACTCGGAAATCGCCATGATCCTGGCAGAACATAAAGATCTATAGTAAATATCCTTGACTTTTGTTGTTCTTTCTCGACATCTTTGTTAGCTTATATGGATTTCACTATCACATCTGGCCATCATCATCTTATCGTTAACTTACTTGTCACTTACCGTGTACAACTCTTTCTCTACCTCACTCCTGTCACTCATAGCATTATCTTTACTGTATTCTTGCACCTGCTCGATCTTCTTACATTATAATTTTGACCATCTACTAACTACTATTATCATCTTAATTAGATTACTAATAATCACTATCTCACCTCACATTCTCTCTCCAATGAACTCGGTCTTTTATACATATCTCATATCACTGCAGTAATCACTATTTTAAGAATATTGAATGCTTAATCACTGTTCTTTGTTGAGACCATCCGTTCTCATCACTAGCAAAAATTACTGAGCGAGTACATGTTTATACTTTTATCAAATATATATAAAAGTATTTTTTAGAGATTAAATTTGAACTGATTTAATCTTCTGCTGCACAGCAAAAGGTTTCCAAGCATTCAATCAAGACCTAGGGAACCCAAAATTATGTCCATTTACTTTTAGATGGCTGTCATACTCTTGTTCATTCATCCATATTGGGAGTACGCTATATTAAGTAATGATCAAAATTTTCTCAATGGCTTTTTTTCAAACCAAAGGAGTTCATTTCTCACATTCTAGAAAGATTAGTGTCTAAGTATTACATGGGGAGACATCATAATAGAAATGAGATTCAAAACTTTGGCACTTGATATACATGTTCTCTTAGCGAACAGGTAAATGGAAGACCTCAATAGAATCTAATGGGTGCTTCTAAGGGACTAGCAATACGTAAGGGATGTTAGATAACATAAAAGAACAGATCAGCATATGTTATTTTATTCCATATTCACTCATGACAACTATATGAAGAATGTAAATCTAAGTTATTCACTGAATGTGAGAACTTGGGAACGCCAATGTTATTTATTCCATATTCACTCATGACATATGATATTTCTTGTTAACATCAATCCAAAGTCCGTAGAACTTGTAATAATTTTTTTTATTATGGTGATTCAAGATTCAAAGAAAAGAAAGCTGGGCTCCAGGTTTTGCATGTCCTCCACCCTTGCAATAAGTTTGTCATTTCATTAAAATTTTAGGTTGACTTTGATATTTTTTCAACTTATAACTAATTGTTAACATTCATAAAAATCCATTGAGTTTGGAATCACATATTTTGGTTGAACTTTGAAAGAGTTTCAAGCGTTTGAACTTGGATGCGGATGAATCGGGTGGTTGACTAAGAACGTGGAAAGATAGACCTCGAGGGATTGATTCAATTCAATTTTGAATATTTGGTGGAGATAACATTTTTTGGTAATCATATTTCAAAGCTATATGAGTTACAATCATATCATTTGGTGCAGGAATTAAGAAGATATTTTAGTTTTAAACAGAAAAGGTCAAACACAAATCAACAATTTCCATTGAAAGAGAAACATGGTGGAGAAGATGAATATAGGAAAGAGTGACAAAAAACAGAAGGTATTTCTGTAGGGAATTCATAATTAAATTTAGTAATTTTTATCTAAAATTGAAAATAAATTGACTTGAAAAAATATTCCTGCTGAAATATATGAAATTACGCCTTGTCTTGTATACTACTTAAGGAGATTAATCATATACTAAGTGTTGTCAAGGAGAAATACATATTGTACAGAAATATAGTGTTCCTGTTTGATATTTTTGGTCAATAAGGTGAAGGCTGTTGGGGTCAAAGTAGAGAAAACTTCACGCGCTAAGTTGAAGTAGGTCAAGTGTCGTCGCTCTATGGAAGACATTGGGGGTTGAGGATGATAGAGCTTCACCGAATTTTCCCTTTTCTGGTATCCTTTTTCGGCCCTCTTTCTGAGTGATTAGCTTGTAAGGCATTGGCACAAACACAGTTTGGGCACATCATCATCTTGGGACATATATCCTCAACAACATTAAGGATTAGCCTAAACTGTCTAAAAAAAATAGTAGTATCTCCCATTTCCACTACCTCATTTCCTAGTTAGACAAATAATATGTTAATTGACAAAGAAAAAGATAATATAGCCGGATAACCTAATTCACCCCTGCTTAGGTTATTCCTCAGCAACTTTCACTAACTTCAAATTTGCGTTTGTAAAACTGTCTCAACCATCACTTTAGATATTTATTTTGAAAATTTCACATCATTAAAAGATTAAACTCTTCTTCTGAAAATTGCCTCAACCATCCATTCAGACCTATGTCTATAATGTTTTCACTATTATAAATTTGAACTTTTTTCTACACAAATTCCAGAAGCAATAATTAAGATCTTTAATTGAAAGTTTTTCACACAATCAAGAACTTAAAATATGTTCATGTGAAATTGTCTAAAAATTATTTTAGATCACTATCTGGAATTCTCACGCCAATAAAAGCTTCTACACTCTATGTAATTGAATTTTTATAGAAACAATTTAGATCTTTACCTAAAATTTTTAAAATATTAAAAATTTCACTCTTCTTTTTCCAAATTGCCTAAACCCTTAATTCGGATCTGTATGTACACTGTTTACACTATTATAAGTTTCCAGGCATTTCTACAAAAAATACGGAAACAACAATTTGGATAAATACAAATCTGTTAATGTGAAATTGTCTGAACCTTCACTTTAGATCTTTATCTACAACTTTCACACCATTAAATCCTTCAATACTCTTTCCAATGAAATTTATCGAGAAATAGTTTAGATCTTGATCTACAGTTTTCACTCTATAGAAGCTTTAATTCTACTTTTCCCAAGTTTCCCAAACCATGAATTTAGGTATTTATCTATACAATAGACTATTATAAGATTCAAGATTTTTTCTAAGAAAATTGTAGAACTATCAATTAAGATATTTAGTTAAATTTTTTTGGAAAATTAAAAATTCAATTTTTTTTCAGTTAAATTGTCTGAACCATCACTTCAGATATTTATCTGGAATTTTCACAGAAATTACAACCTTCAACACTCTTTCTAATGAACTTATAGAGCAAAAAATTATATCCTTATCTAAAATATTTATAACATTAAAATATTCAACTCACGTTTTGAAAAATTCCCGTAACCAAAAACTCTGATCTTTTACCACAATAATTACACAAGTATAATATTAAACACATTTTACCTAGTAATTCAGAAAGCATCAATTAAGATATTAATTTGAACATGTTTCACAGGATTAAACAATTCAAATTTGTATTCGCAAAATTTTCTGAAGCATCACTTTAGATCTTGATCTGGAATTTTCACAGCATTCAAAGCTTCAAATGAATTTACAATGACATTTCTAGAGAAAAATTATATATCTTTACCGAATTCTTCACAATATAAAAAGCTTTAATTATGCTCCTTCCAAATTTCCCAAACCATCAATTCAGATCTATTTACACTATTATAACCTTGAAGACTTTTTTTGCACCAATTTGGGAAGTATCAATTAAGATTCTTAGTTAACATTATTTAGATAATTAAAAAAAATTAAATCTGTTTCAGTTGAATTGGCTGACTCATCATTTTTGTTATATTATTGCAGTTTTCACAGCATTAGAACCTCCAACACTCTTGCTAATGAACTTTTATAGCAAGAATTTGGATAATTAGGTACAATATTCATAGCATTAAAAGCTTCAACTAAGCTTTTGAAAAATTGCCAAAAAATCACTTCAGATATTTTTCTACGTTCCTTACACCATTATTAGCATAAAGAATTTTTCCGCCCCAATTCCAAAAGCATCAATTAATTTCTTTAGTTGAACGTTTTTATGAAGATAAAAAATTCATATATGTTTCTGGGAAAATGTCTGAACCATCACTTCAGATCTTTATCTGCACTTTTCACAGCATTAAACGCTTTAACTGTCTTTCTTATAAAATTCTTAGAGAAACAATTTAGATCTTTATGTACAGTATTCAAAACATTAAAATCTTTAAGTTCAGTTTTACAAAATGGCCTTAATCATCCATTCAGATAATTATCTAAATTATTTACACTATTAGATGCTTCAAGAACTTTTCTTCAAAAATTCAGGAAGTCTGAATTATGATCTTTGGGTAAACATGTTTCATATGATAACAAAAAAATCAAATCGTTTCTGTGAAATTGTATGAACCATCACTTTAGATTCTTATCTGCAATTTTTACAACGTTCAAAGCTTTAACTGTCTTCCTAATACACATTTAGAGCAATACTTGAGATCTTTATGTAGAATTTTCACAACATTAAAATCTTGAGCTCTTCCTACGCCATATTACCCAAACCATCAATTCAGATCTTTATCTACTCTGTTTAATGATTCTAAGCTTCAAGTCTTTTATGCATAAATTCCGGAAGTATCAATTAAGATATTTTGTTGAAAGTTTCTAAAATGATTAACAAATTAAATATATTTCTGTGAACTTGTCTGAACCATCGCTTAGGATCTTTTATCTGCAATTTCACAGCATGAAAATTTTCGAATCTCTTTCTAATGAAAATTTGAGTGCGACAATTTAGATCCTTAACTACAATTTTCTCGATATAAAAAGATTCAATTGTGCTTCTGCCAAATTTCCTAAACCATCAATTTAGATTCTTATCTACACTATTTAAATATTCTAAGATTCAATACTTTATCTAAAAAAATTCCAGATTGGCCAATTAAGATATTTTGTTTAATATTTTTCAAATGAAAAAATTCAAATCTGTTTCTGTGAGACTGTCTGAACAACCACGTAGAACTTTATCTACAATTTTCACTGCATGCAAGCTTCAACGCTCTTTTTAATGAACATTTAGAGCATTAATTTAGATATTTATTTAAAAGATTCATAATATTAAAAGCTTCAATTATTGTTCTATGAAATTTCCTAAACCATTAATTCATATATTTATCTACACTGTTTTCAAGAATATAAGATTCAAGACTTTTTCTACAAAAATTCCGGAAGTATTAGTTAACATCTTTAGCTCAAAGTTTTTGGACAATTAGAAATTTCAAATCTGTTTCTCTGAAGTTGATGAAACCATCACTTTAGATCTTTATCTGCAATTTCCACAGTATGGGAAGGTTCAACTCTCTCTCTGATGAAAATTATAGAGCAACAATATAGAATTTTATCTGCAATATTGGCAGCTTTAAAAGGTTTAACTCTGGTTCTGTTAAATTGTCTAAAATATTAATTCGTATCTTTATTTTGAATCTTCTCACCACTGAAAACTTTATTTGTCTTTCTGAAATTTAGATCTTTATCTGATATTTGCACACCATTAAACGCTCTTACTTTTTACCTAGAGATTTATTTTAAAGTAGTAAACATTAGATTTTATGCAATGTTTGACAGTACATAACCTTACATCTTTATGTTTGGAATTTTCTACAGTACCAGTTAAGAAGTTTATTTGTAAACGTTTACTACATTAGAAATCTTAATCTATATCACTGTGAAAATTTATGTATAATACCAAATCAAAATTTATTCCAAATTTCACTTCACTAAAAGGTTTTAAAAACCTTTATATACAATTTTATTCATCAATAAAATTTATATATTTTTATGAAGCTATTATACAACACTGAATTTAAGTTTTTTTTAAGAAATATTCTAAAGTATTTTCTACACCTTCATATGTCCGTGAAAATTGATGATCTTTAGTAAAAGTTGTCTATAGTATCAGTTCAAAATTTTATCTGATTTTGAGACCTTTAAATAATTGTTGAAAATCCTGTCATTGAACTATCCCCAATATTAATATATATATATATATATATATATATATTTTCGTCAAAAAAAGAAACATATATTTCTTAAGACTATTTCTCTACAAATTTCTACAACAATGAAAGTTATATTTTATTGAAATTGAACGACTATGTTTATAAAGAAACATTCTGAAATGTGAAAATAGAAAACTAGTAGATGTGTAGAAATATATTATTGCACTGAGATTCCAGGTTGAAGCAATGAGGTCTAGAAGACCTATCTAGGAGACTGTTGGACAAATATTTGGAGACCTAAGAACTTTAAAGACCTGTTAACATCCTGAGGAAGAAATGGGAAGTTAAAGGTGTTTGTGAGGAAGACAGCATTGGAAGCATTTAATACATCTTTTAAGACAAGAGTACAAAGAGTACAAATTGATGATGTAACTTAGAAAGTTGGATTGCAGAGCCAAGTAGTGCCACTTCCTGGGCAAGGGTATAATTTTGTTTCAGATTCAGAGGAGTGGCTGGTGTTAATCCATGAGTATTAAAATTGAATTTATAAAAAAGGTAAGATGTAATATTTTTAAATACCAATACAACAATGTTCTATGTATTTTGCACTATCACCCATTCAATCCATTTGGAGGCTTGATATTTATGCATATTTTTGATAAATTTATTTAAAAGTCAATCGATATGTTCCAAATATTCAGTAAATTAAGGGGCACTCACATAAATCTAGGATTTTATATAATTTTAAATGTAATATCATTTTTCAAAAAAACCCCTAACTTTTAATATATCATCCAACATCAAATAACCCTGCTCATATGAGTTTTTAGAACCACGTGCTGATCTTTTTACTGATACCATCAATACAACTATTAACATACCAAACATATAGATTCATTAATCACATATAATTTTAACATTATTGGTATGTCAAGTCACCCTAAAGTAAGGTGTTAATCTACACCGTGTATATCAGGAGGTAAATGATTTTCATTGGTAATTTCATTAGCTGTTTTCTTCATCAGTTTTAACAAACCTATAAACTCCAATTGGTAAGGAACTTGAATGAGTAAAGTCACGGTGAATTATCAAAGCCTAATAAATCATCTGAGTTGGAAATGATGTACAGACAAATCATTGGAAAACTTATTTTCTGATATTTCTTTTACCTTGGAAAATATTTCATCTTTTCCTCTTCATACAGACTGTCAATCTCGCAAATAAGGAAATTATCTCATCTTGACCTTACAATAGCATTTTTGGACTTTTAAACATGTTTGAGATATTGTTATTTTGAGCCCCATGATTTAAGACATGTAGAACGTCATCCATGATTCACACAGGTCAATTAGTCAAATCGTTCCATATACCACCCACAAACCCTCATTCTATGAACATCCTATCATAGTAGGATTATATATTGTTATTTATAGGATATTTCATTGAATATCACACTAACTAATAAGACCAAAATTTAGGATATTTTTAACATTATATACATTATATGACCAAAATCAGATTTTCCAACGACATTTTAAAAATTTTTTTACCCTCAATAATCTACTAAAAAAATTAGGAAAAAGTGTAAATTTATGAGGAAATATAGATGGGGGTCATAAGGAATCATCTAACCCGGTAAGTTGTGGTGGATTAATGAATCACTAACCATTAGTTTAACACCATGAATTTATATTTTTATATGCATTAATATGATTATGCAAGCATATTATCAACCTAACAATAATTAAATATATTTTTAAGTGATATTTTTATTTTGATGGAATTTTATCACAAAACCTATTTTCATGGATTTTTATCACAAAATCCTAAATAAAATAATTTATGGCATTTTAAGAATCATGAAACCCAACCATAAAGATAAAATATAAGTAAAAAAAAGTTTTATTAGAAATAGTTAGCATTTTATCTGAACTTAAATGGACTTTCGCTATGTTTTGGCATCCAAGTTACTTAGATGGTGACCAGAAATTGATTTTTTCCAAGCACTAGCAGTTATAATTATTACAAAAGGTGCTAGTATGGCATTGCCAATTGTGATGCCATAATACACCAATCACAAGCTAACTTTTAACTTTTTCTAATGCATAGAGACATGTGGTACGGGGCTAATGTGTAAGTTTTATTTGCAACAAATATCATGTAATGAATGCAAAGTTTTTACTCCAAAAAATCACTTATTAAAGTATTAATAAATGCCATTGCAAAGACAAAAACTGTGATAACCCTTCTTGGTTGGCTGAGAAAGGAAAAAACACGTTCATGTGGCCCCGTCCCCATGTCATGCATTAAATATGTTTTAAAAGAGTTTTATTTTATATTATTTTATAAAAATATGTCAAGGAGAAACCATATCAAGGAAAATAAGCATAACTCACTCCAATCATATTGGAAAATCAGAGAAATCTTTGACCATCCCAAGGACTCTGGGACACACTTGCAATCTGGCATATGGAGCAATGGAGGAGAGAAAATGGCAACAGGGTAGAAGCACCTAACTTCAAAACACAAGATCAAATGATACAAAAAGAGTTTGACTGGCCAAAAAAATTAGAGTAGCTTTCTCTCGTTTCCACGTAAAATTCAAAACGTAAAAATCTATCATTACTATATAAATCTCAACAGAAGTGCACCAAAGAGGAAATTAATGAAACTCCTGGTGGTAGCACTCCGCGCATGGAAAAAGTGTATCCACCTGCAGTACATGGACCAGATTAGAGATGGATGGTGACCCAGTTGTTTGAGGTAAACAAAATCCAGATTTATAATCATGATGGCACACAACTGTGAAAATTTACGGGATGCAATGGAATGTGTTGCTGGAGAAGGTGGCGGCAATGATGGTAATAAAAAAGTTTTGGAGGATATTAAAGAAAAAAGGAGGGACTACCACAAATAATTTTATAACTTTCTAAGTGGTCTGAGGGAAGAAGAATGAGAGTTCCATGATAAATTAACCATGCATGGTATGGTCTGAATATTCCGTATGGTTCAAGAAACATGGAAGAAATGAGATTGACACAAAAAAGAATGATTAAATCAAGCCTTAACCAAGTGTATCAACATGGATCCCAGAACAGTATTTTATCTTCTGACCAGCCTAGAGTTGGGGAAATTACATGTCGAAGAGAGACATTTAAGGGTGAAGAATTTTTATTTATAGGTCCTAATTAGTAAGTTTCCCTTCTCTCTTTTCCTAATTACTAACTTTAAGGATACCATTTTTTTTATTGTTCCTATTTGTTTTAAGGCTATAAAAGTTAAATTATTTTAACCACCTCCACCCTCTTGGAGGAACGTTGAGGGTTAGTGGGCTGAGTGGCTATACCCCTCTAATGATATCCTTAAAGTTCATTTTCAAACTTTCTTCTTCTTGGCATAACATGCTCCATCTAGATTCTTATTCAAGATCAGTATCCGTTATATCTTAAAATAGTTATTTTATCATGTTCACATATTTCTTATGAAATCATAGAAATTTTCATCAGTGATAGGTTTTATTTATTTCGATGGAAGCTAAGCACCATTATTTATCAAACCAATGATATTTGTTCATGTGGAAGTTAACATTATTAAGGTATTTGGAATACGATGAAAAAATCTCTTCATTGGTAAAGTAATATCATAATTTCTCATAAAACTCATAATCTCATCATATGCAAAAGAGACTGATTTCTAATAAAACTCATAAATCATATGATATTATTAATATCCATGAATACGTTTGCATTACATGATTGTAGTGTTTTCTTATCCCTATGCTTACATTCAATTCATATATCAATATATAAATAGGGATTAAATGTCAGTCAATGCAGAAACGATATTCATTTTAATAAAAAATGAAAATTGGTAATTGCCATCAGCTATTATATTTTTAGCTGTCAATATCCAAAATCAATATCCATACTGATATAAATTGCAAAATCATACAGTTATTTAGATATCGATATTGAAGTCATGTATCAGTTATATTATAGTTATATATTATGTATACTTAGCAAGTACATGGCTGAACAAGGAATGGCCAGGTCAACATGGATCATGACTGTTGACTAGTCTGATTCGCACAAAAATCAATGTGGGGCAAAAGAGAGTTTTTAAAACGAGAGGAGCACCCATGCCTCACCTTCTATGAAGCTTCAAATTGGTGGGGAAAATGGACCGACAACTAGTTTGGGTCTCAGGTTTTTTCTTTCATTGTTTACTAATTTCAGGTATAAAAATAAAATATATCTTCAAATAAATTATATTTATAAGAATATTTATTTATTATTGTTAACCTGAATTTTTACTGTAATTGTCTCCCATTCTCGGTATTTCATCACTCTCATATCATTTTAGTGCAAAATTAGAGTTCATTCATTGATTTGTCCATTGGGTTATTTTTACATTTTATATACTTTGAATTGCACCAATAAAAATCCTAATTATTTTTTGTGTTCACTCAACAAAACATTGTAATCCCAAAAGGCATGCCCTAGAAACATGACACTTGAACTGTATCTTAATCTCAATAAAAGTAACACTCTCTCATCATAAAAGAAAAGCTAAGTTAAAATAAGTACTGAGATAGTTCACAGCATTTTTATGTATCTAAAGCCCACCCATTTAATTTTAAAAAATTATACAATACAAAAATACTAATGGAAATATACATGTTATCACTTCCATGTAAGCAAGATTGTCATCAGATGGAGATGCTATTGGGAATGCCCCTTGCAGTGGCCCCGGGGCCAGACGACCGCATGAGGAGCTCATACGGTGGCACGCCGGCTCCAGTCCTGTTCTTCAGTTTTGGGTCACTATTTCTCGCCTTAATCACCTCGTCGACCTCGTCTAGACTTTTGGAAAACCTCTCTAATGCTTGGGCCACCAG
The DNA here is from genome assembly GCF_029677425.1 of Wolffia australiana. Classification (NCBI taxonomy): domain Eukaryota; kingdom Viridiplantae; phylum Streptophyta; class Magnoliopsida; order Alismatales; family Araceae; genus Wolffia; species Wolffia australiana. The sequence goes on along the minus strand of NC_135854.1, from coordinate 4,517,829 downwards.
GCCCGGCCCGCTATCCGGGTCTGTGCCGAGGTACTCCTCGTCTGGTGAGTGCGTGGACAGCGTGTCCTGAACCGACATGATCCGAGTTGCCTCCAGCATAGTTGGCAGCGATTGGAGGAATGCTTCTTGCGGATGTTTGACCATTTTGTCAAACTCTTGCGAGCCCTCCTCCGGAATAAGCTTCTTCATCATGGCAGGCCGGTTTGGCATGAAACCGCCGAGGGGGTACTGCCCGAAGTTGATTGCCGCGTGGAGGCCAGAGGCGGTCCATATGAGGGTAGTGATGATGTGGATGAGGTCAGCGAGGGAGGATAAGGTGGGCCACCATGGTTCATGGGCCTTTTCTGGTGGCCCTTGCTCCAAGCTTGGCCCACCAGGCTTGGAGCTCGACGTCGGCAGCAACGACGGCAGAGGAAGGGTAGAATTGGGAGAGGTAATCGATGGCGTAGGACTCGATTGCAGACCAGATGAGGAGGCCATCTGCGGGTAGGGGTCGCCTCGATCACTAGTTTTATGCCGTGTGGGGATGATGGGTCCTCCTCAGCCATGCCCCTGTTTCAGGATAATGGTACATGGGTTATGGTAACACTCTCTCAATAAAAGTAACACTCTCTCATCATAAAAAAGCTAAGTTAAAATAAGTACTGAGATTTTCAGAATACCAGATAATGTCTCCACTTGTGCATAGACCATACCACATCCATCATTTCTCTCTAGGCAGATTTCAACCTTGCGTTTTCTGATAACGCCTTGCTAAAATATGCGAAAGGATGTAATTCTTGTAGTAACACTGCCCCCATGCCAAACCCAAACGCACCTGTCTCTATCATGAATGGCTTGGAGAAGTCGGGTAACTGCAAGATTGGAGTCGTAGATAGGGCTCGCTTTAATTCTTCAAATGTCTATTTAGCCTGGTCATCCCAACGGTAAGCGTTCTTTTTCAATAACAAAATCAAAGGCCTAGCTTTCATGGCGTAGTGCTTGACAAAACGGCCTTATTTTTTCTGAATCCGCCGATACCCCTTGAGGGGAAATCAAATGCCCCAAATAATCTATCTTGTCTTGGAAAAATTGGCATTTCTTTTGATTTACCCATAACTGATGCGCACTCAAAATTTTGAACACACTATGCAGGTTCTCTTCTTGTTACTCCAGCATTCTGATGTAGACCAAAATATCATCAAAGAATACAAGTACAAACTTGCATAAATAAGATTGGGAAATGGAATTCATTAGTGCCTATAATGTAGCCGGGGCATTAGTAGTGGCCTTGATGTGTTTTGAAAGTTGTCTTAGCATCAGAGAGAGAGAGAGAACGGGAGAGAGAGAGAGCGTGCGAGAGAGAGAACAGGAGAGAGAGCGTGTGTGAGAGAGATAGAGAGAATGAAAGAGATGTTGGAACTTAGCTCTCTCACTTCAGCAACTCACACAGAGAAGGGAAAGACAGGCATTCACTCTCTTGATCTCACAGAGAAAAAGAGACTTAAATTCTCACTCTCTTGATCTCACACATAGGAAAAAAGATTTAAATTATCACTCTGTTGATCTCACACAGAGAAACAAGAGTTAAGTTCTCACTCTCTTGATCTCACACAGAGAAACAAGAGTTAAGTACTCACTCTCTTGATCTCACAAAGAGAAACAAGAAGAAAGGAAACTTCGAGAGAGGAAGGAACCTTGATGCACATAGCATACAACAACAATGGAACACATACATATTTATAGGCACTCCCCCATAACTGCCTATGGATTTAAACTCAGCATGGCCACACACCTGTCCATGTACTTGGTCTTCCAAGAAACCAAGTCTTCTGCTCTCCTTGAGCTCAACTCCTGCCTCCACATCACCCTATACCATGTTGACTTGTTCTTTGGTGACTTATTCAAAAACACCAACTCCTAAATTAACTATGTCAAGATTAACTGTCCAACAAGAGAGTGTGTGAGAGAGAGAGAACGGGAGAGAGAAAGCGTGAGAGAGAGAGAGAATGACAGAGAGAGCGTGCTGGAGAGAGAACAAGATAGAGAGGGAGAGAGAGAGTGTGTGAGAGAGATAGAGAGAACAGAACAGAGAGAGCGGGGGGGGGGGGGGGAGAGGGAGAGAGAGAGAGAGAGAGCAGGAGAGAGTGGGAGAATGGGAGAGAGAGAGAGTGATGGAAATGCCTTCATATCAATTCCTTTGAAATAAATAAGCACATGTAGATGCATGAATTCATTTGATTACATGCGTATACCTTCGAGGCATGTGAAGCAATTTATTTTTTAGTGTACAGATAAATATGAAGAGACCATAACAGGATACTCATGATTTACTCCTAAAAATGCATATTTCAATGTAGTGGGCATTGGTTCCGGATCAACCTTTGACTCAAGATATCAAAAATCAATTTCAACAGAAAACACATCTTTAAATTATGAGATCATTAACACATAATGTCATAATCAACCTCATCTAAGGAATCCACTAAACAAATGTCCTCACTAAGTAATTCCAGATATTTCATCAGCTTAGACATATTGATTTCTACATTTTCGTTTGCTGCTTTTAATTCATTTATCAAATTTTAGAAATATGTGCTTGCCCTAGTTGTAGTAAGAATGATTGGCCTAAAATTATGGGAGCATTCCTAATGACGTTGGTTATCTTGATGTCAGCTACCATTAACTATGCACAAAAGGACAATGTTTTATTTTCACAATCATACAGTTAATTATTTTAACCATCTACTAGCTGAAGCTCTTAGAAAATGGTATAAGTTTCCAAACTTCAACTTGTCACACAAGGATCGAGGCAAAATATGTAATGTGATCCATAATTAATAAATGATTTTGAGAAAATTTAATTCAAGCATTCAAGGGATACCACAAACCTTGCTGTCACTTCCCCTAGGGCCAAGTGGTGATCACACTTAGACTCTCCATCACAAAATCTTATAGAAAAGTAATGGGTCAAATAAATCTGATACATGAGGCTCCCAACAAGTTGGGATCATAAATTCAAGATAATATACAAAGAGAGGGGAGAAGAGATTATACAGAAGTGCCCTAACTCTTCCACAATTAGATTTAATTACAATTATTGTCTTCAGTTGACCTGGTTCTTAAAGAGGTTTTAGTGGGCTTTAAGAGTGGGCTTCTTGTATATTGGGTATCTTCACATTATCTAGGAGATGTCTTCGAATTCTCCTTTCCTCCCATTGGTATCCCAAAATCACCATTTATTTATAGAAGTCCTGTATTTCAAATAAAATTCCAAGAAGATTTGAGAATTTCACTTGACACCAGTGGGATTTCTCTAAAAAAATGAATAAAATACAGTAAAACAAAGATTAGGAAAATAAGTTATGTATTTCTCATTTTATCCTTAAATGGTATAAAAGCAAATTTTTTGGTTCTAATTTTTTGTTATCTCTCATCCAGCATCATCTATTCTTATATATCCATCTACCTAGATTATCCATCTACATCGATTCATCCTAGTAGAATTCATCCATCATAATCGTCCCCCTTAACCCCTTATCATATGTATAATTATTTAATTATATAGCATTACTTATTATTATTCTGATCCCTAAAAATTTCTGAAATTTATTTCTCATATGTCTATTATATTTCTAATATTTTAACATTTATTTGATTTTTTGATGTCACACAAAAATGGTCTTTTGAACGTTGGAAGATATACTTAAAGTGTGGTTTTTATGAAATATATCTGCTTAGCATAAATAGGGAAAGGCCATGCATAAAATTCACCCAGGCCATAACTTTCAAAGGTCTTCTCCTTCTTTCTTCTTCCCTTGTCGCCTCTTCATTCTTGATGTGACCGGGATAGCTTAACGAAAACATTCCAGCATAAATAAGGATTGTCAAGATGAAGGATGAGATTCGACATGCTAGGGATCGTGTGGATACATCTAGAGATTGCACCTTTGAGCAACTCAACATGTCTCACTTGAATAACCAAGAAATCATGGATACGATCTGCCCCTATGCGATTTGATTAAATGTTCTGTAGAGGACGATTGGGTTCTATTGTTAATCTTCTGCTGCTGGAATCAAATTTGTTTCATCTCCATCAAGTCCATACAACCCAACACGAGGCACATTTCCATCACCAAAGACATAAGAATAAATGAACAGAAGTCACAAGATGAGGAGAAAAGAGAAAAGAAAGCAAAAACCATGTTTATTCTTTTTTCTTTTTTTCTCTTCTCTCTCATTTTTTCCTTTTTTTATTTTTGTCCACCAAACATCAAAAATTTGTCATTATGTACTTATTTTTCATAATTACTGAAATTCGCAGTCATTTAGGTAGAAAGGTGATATTCTGAAATTCAGAAATACTCTCTCAACATAAAAAATTAACAATATTTATCGTTATACCTCTTTTTTTCTTTTTATATCCCAAAATTTTAATTAGAAAGGTTATGGTCTAAAAAGTTGATTTTAGAATTCTCTTGAATTTAAAAAAGGAATATCACATAAGAGCCTAATTGGACCAAGCCAATCCATCCTTCCCCCAACCAATCTAGAAGTTCCTTGTTCCTCATAAACGGAAAATTTTATAATATGAAAAGATTATTATTTGTTAGATTCTATAGGCATGGTATGAGCATAAATACCCCATAACTACATGTAGGCACCACCAGAATAAAACAAAATGTATTACATGCTGCTAACATGTTGTTTCTTGATGTTGGAGCTGAAACATACATGATGATGAAATGATCCTCAACCCTAGGTCCAGTATCAAACGATCACGGTAGAGACACTACCGGCACCATTTCTAGAATCTTCATGTGGTAGTTGTCTTGTTGAAGCCAATGCATAATATATAGAAATATATTTCATAATTGTTTTATGCTTGTATTGCAGTATTTTAACTACAAACTGTGATATTCTACACGAGTGTCACAAAGATTGTCATAATCTCAGTAAGAGCACACACCTATCATCAACATCTCTAACGGCTAGTTCCCACATTGTGTGGATATCAGTCTTTAATTACATAGTGATATGATGTAATTGTGGCACAATGAACATGTCTGAGTATCAGAAAAAATACCCACTCATTATCAACAGTAGTGATCAAGTATACCTCTATAGTTTGTAATGATTTTTTGTTCATGCCACTACCTTTTAATGAAAAAGAGATATTCTACTAGAGTAATGCTAATAATCTGTTCAAATCTTTAGAAGAAAACAAACCCGCCTCAAAAACATTAATGATATGTTGCAATATAGTTCCTATATTTTTGTGCTTACTTACCTCTGGCTTTTAATCACGAAAGTGATCTCCTAAAAACAGAACACTTGAACTGGGTATGAATCTCAGCAATAAGTCTCACTCATTATCAACAGCTGAGATACAAGTATGAAAAATAGTTAACTATTTTATGTATCTATAGCTCACCTTTTTAATTAAAAAATATACATTATATAAAATTAACAATGGGAATGTATATGTAAGCAGGATTGTCATCAGATGGAGATGCTATTGGGAATGCCCCTCGCAGTGGCCCCGGGGCCAGACGACCGCATGAGGAGCTCATACGGTGGCACGCCGGCACCAGTCCTGTTCTTCAGTTTTGGGTCACTATTTCTCGCCTTAATCACCTCGTCGACCTCGTCTAGCCTTTTGGAAAACCTCTCTAATGCTTGGGCCACCAGGCCCGGCCCGCTATCCGGGTCTGTGCCGAGGTACTCCTCGTCTGGTGAGTGCGTGGACAGCGTGTCCTGAACCGACATGATCCGAGTTGCCTCCAGCATAGTTGGCAGCGATTGGAGGAATGCTTCTTGCGGATGTTTGACCATTTTGTCAAACTCTTGCGAGCCCTCCTCCGGAATAAGCTTCTTCATCATGGCAGGCCGGTTTGGCATGAAACCGCCGAGGGGGTACTGCCCGAAGTTGATTGCCGCGTGGAGGCCAGAGGCGGTCCATATGAGGGTAGTGATGATGTGGATGAGGTCAGCGAGGGAGGATAAGGTGGGCCACCATGGTTCATGGGCCTTTTCTGGGTGGCCCCTGCTCCGAAGCTCGGCCCACCAGGCTTGGAGCTCGACGTCAGCAGCAATGGCGGCAGAGGAAGGGTAGAATTGGGAGAGGTAATCGGTAGCATAGGACTCGATTGCAGACCAGATGAGGAGGCCATCTGCGGCGTAGGGGTAGTCCTCGATCACTAGTTTTATGCCGTGTGGGGATGATGGGTCCTCCTCAGCCATGCCCCTGTTTCAGGATAATGGTACATGGGTTATGGTGATGATCATGATGACTAATTATGATGATGATGATGAGGCCGATGAATAGTGACACTAATGATGTCAATGGCGAGAAGGTGTTGATCTTGATGACGATGATAATGCCTAGTCAATTACAGCGGTGGTGATGGAAAGGGAAATTTTATTGATGATAAATTGAACAAGGAAGAATGATATTACCACTGACAAGTAGATAAGTATAATGACAATGGAAATGAAAAGAAGAGGCCAATGAGAGTTGTGTGAACAAATATTTGATGGTGATGATGATGATGTCAATGATAAATAGATGGAAATGATGATGATGATGGGGATGATGATGAGAGGTTATTATGTGACCTGCGAAGGAGATCTGCTGGGAGAGCCTCCATGTCAAAGCGCCAAAGGCTCTCGTACGCTGCAGCGCTAAGCTCCATGGAGTATTTTCCAGTGCTGAACCCATTCTCGATGACTCCACCGCCGTTGATGAGAGTCTGGCGTGCCAAAGCATTGATTTCCAATGTGTACCGCAAGTGCGGGTGCAGAAGCTTGAACACAGGGTGCATCATGCTTAGCTGCCGATGTGCTGCTATTATACATGGTTCCATGCATGCATGCGTCTTCAGCCTGCCCCCACCATCAAAAGAAAAAAAGAAAATAAAAAGTGAAACTTTAATAATATCCTCAATAAATGTATGGGTCTTAATTACGATGATTAAGTTCTATCCTCAGTTTTATTGTTTATGAAAACAAATCCCACATTTCAAGTTTCGTGATGAAAACGAAGATGAATGAGAAACACAATTAGGGTTTGATAATAATGATGTTGATGATAATGAGGCAGCCCACACACCATGGCCTAGATTTATCAACTGAAGATTATTTTTAAAAACGAGGATCAAACATAAAAATGATATTAATTGTCGTGGATTGAACATGAGGCAGTCCACCATGGAATACTTTTTTGTTTTCTAACTGATGACTTTCATAACCAGGAACACACTCACAATGATCTGAAATTAGTGATTTTTGGAAGGAAGTGGTTAGGATGATGATGATGATGATGATGATAATAATACTAACGACGAGAAATAGCCTAGTCAATTTATAATGACAAAGAATATCATACATTTATCTCTTGCCTGTGACTCTAACACTTAGCCCCCACTGATCAGATCTTTATGATCTGTTTATGATGATGAAAATAATGATAATGCCATTGTTTATTTGTAAAGACAAATATCGCACCTTAATGCAACACCTAGCACTTTGACATTTAACAAGAAAGCTCTAGTCTTTATGTGATGATTAGGATTATGATGATCATGATGAGGATGATGGTCCTAATAAGCTATCATATATTTATTATGTTCATGAAAGATAAGACCGTAATGACATAATATTTAGCCCACAATGATCTTATCCTTATGAGCTAATTTAGATGTTGACGATTATCAATATGACAATTAGCAGTTACGTATCCATAACAATAAGGAAGATCAAACCTTAATGCCATATCTGCAATGATCTGATATTTATCGGTTGTTTATGATTATGATCATGATTATGATGATGATGGTGTTGGTATTGATGAAGGTGATGTCAGGAAAATTACCAGTGGCTCACAAGCTGATGAACCCCTGAATCGTTGGAGCAGACATGGGCCTTGGCGAGGCGCCAGATCCACTGCTCTGTGGCGTGATGACCGCGAGTGTAGACTTTTTTGTTTTGTGGCTCAGAGGAAGTTGGCGGCGGGCTGAGCTCGATTGCTACTGGTTGGAGGACACCCCTGGAGTTGTAGAAGAAGACTGTTCTGGACGCATAGGATTTCCTACCCTCTTGAGAGTTCATCCTCTTGATGAAGGGAAGCAACATATCATGGTAGTCCAGCACGAACAATCTCTTCTCTTCCATTGCCTAGAGAGAGAGAGAGAGATAGCGAGTAAGGGAAGATGCTTATCATCTACATTTCTTTGACTGGGTTTGAATGCTTTTTATTTTTCTGTTTTTTTGACCCTTGTATCTCTGCTACTGGGCTATAAGGAAACTATGAAAGCATTGCAAACTAAGATTCACTTTATGAAAAATAGGAAATTTCTGATAGAGACCCACCTTCTCCAAGGTCATGCCGCTCAGCTCCCCCTCAATGATCTCTCTTGTAATTGCAGACTCAGGAGGACCGTACTCCTCTGGGTCCAACTTGCTCAAAATTGGAAACTCCTGAGCAATATAAAAATATCTGTATATATACGTTCGTTTATTTATATAAATATTATCAAATTAATTTAATTAGGCGTACCCTCAATCTCTCAATGTTCCCCGGGTTGACCCCCGCTAGAGTCTGGCGAGCAAACTCGCTATCCCTGAGCCAAGAGAAACGATCCCCTGAAGCCCCCATCACCCCAAAGTCAGGATATCTTTTCAATTAATTCAACAAGAAAATGAAAAAAAAAGGGGGAGCACTTGATTCGACTTACTTGAAATGGTCAGAGGTAAGTCGTACTTGAGCCGTTCATGAATGTTCGTGATCTTTCCAAGAAACTGCCAGAGAATATTATCATCTCCCTGAGGATTCAAGCTGATCCCGTCCTTGTATAGATCTTCAATCTCAGAAAAGGCGGTGAAGTTTCTGTCCGATTTTGAGAGGACAGTGGTCAAGACAGGGATCAGGTTGTTCAGTACCGACTTGAGCGACGAGGCCGACATGGACTTGTCCTTGATATCCTCAAAGGCCTCGTCCCTGGGTACATACAACGATGTAGAATTCTCCGAACTGCTCTCGTACCTAGGATCTGCCGATCAGAAAAAAAAAAATTAGAAAAAAATCAAAAAACATGTCCAAAACATATCGGTCACTGCATTTCGACTATGAAGTTTTCATTTTAGAATGAATTTTGACGTATCAGATATCTTTCTTGAGCTTATTTTGACGTTCGGCGATGTGATCTTGAGCTAATTATCCCCAACTGATCCGTTGTTGAAACTCAGGGTTCCAATCCGATCGATCAGATCAAACTGAGTCCCCAAAGATGATTGGTTGGAATAAATCTATAGATGAAATTTTGGGGCAAGTCGTAATTGATTTTTAAAGAATTAATTGAGGAAATTTGACTTACCAGACTTCATGGGTGGCCGTCCAGTGCGACACCGGCGAGGATAAGGCATTTGGCTGCCTCCTAACACCGGCCTGGCGAGATCTTCGCTCTTTTCAGGATCGCCGAGATCGTTGTACACATCATAGTCGTAGATTCTTTCGTGTGTCTTCCTCTCTCCTTTCCCATTTCCTTGCAGACTAGCCAAATCTTCTTGTCTAAGATCCTTGAGCCCTCCCGGCGTCTGAGAGGGCAAGTACTCCTGGAATGCAAGAATTTTCATAAAATGAAAAATCGGCATACAGCAAGAAAATAATCATAATAATAATAATAATAACCCCCCAGACAGACTTTGATCTCTATATCATCTTTCGATTTTCCCACATCAGGAAAAAGGTTGCAACCCAATCGCTCTTTTTGAATTTTGTTGATCAATGTGCGATTGTTTTTTACGCACTCACGTCCACTCTATCCTCTCGGATAATATGATCGTCTATATACGTATAGAAAACTGGTGTACTTATAATTATGATCATAAACTAGGGAGAATTTTTTTTGCAAGAAAAAAAGGACGTTATCCTGACCTGGCTGCTGAAGATTATTCTCTTGTTTGGAACAAGAGTCTGGGGTTGAATAAACGTGTGGGCGGGGAAGAAGATGGGCCCGTCGCCGAAGCCGTGGATGACGATCTCCGACAAGAACACCTCCTTGGAATGCGCATTGGCGACGAGGATGGCCCCCGGAAGACCAAAATCAGCGGGCACAGAGAAACTGGCGGTGAAGTCAACGTGGTAGGGCTTCTCAGATTCCCTCTGAAACAATCCCATGACCGCGGCCTCTTTGCTCCTCCTCCCCAAACCAGTTTCTGATCCAGAGTTACACTCCGTTAGATGAAAGACGAGCAGAATTATGTCAAAATCGGAGCTCATTGACGCTGAACTTATTTTTGACGCAAAGCTCCTACCAATAATACGTATTATTGTAGATCATCGGCTATCATTTAGTCCCTAATGAACACACTTCATCAAGTGTCGGATTTAATCAAATGTATAGACTCTCTAGTCTTCTCGAATTAAAAATAACGGGAAAAGATAGGATATAAACTCAAGTATTTATTCGTCAATTTAAACTGATAACGACTCTGGATATAAACTCACCGGGATCAACGTCCACGCTGACGAGCTGAATCCTGATTCCCCGGCCGATCCCGTGGACGATGGCGTCTGCCTGTTCAGCCAGCTTCTGAAAAATCCTGTCCTTGATCTTCTGCCTGATGGTGATCACCGCCCGAGCCTCGATCGCTTGGCCTGGATTAATCGACACGGCCTCGGGCGAGATCACCGCGCTAGACTTCTGCACTTGTGACACAGGCCTGGGACGGTCGCTCTGGATCGCAGCCACGACGCTCGAATTGCGTCGTCGCCTGGTGGATTCTCTTCCTGCTGATCGAAAGGCGGCCAGAGAAGACTGCTTCGGCGCCGAATAGAGCTTGACGATCCCCGACTGGAGGAATCATCCTCGCAGATTGCTCTCAGAAACTGAAGATGATCACAGGAAAAACAATAAGAAGATGCGCAGAACTATCCAACGAGCTCGAATTATCCGACGAGCACGCGATTGAACGGCGGAATTGGTCGATCGATGGAAGAAGAACAATCGAAGGGGGAATAACAATCGATCCCTCCTCCCTATTCTCAACGAGCACGGCGAAGATGAACACTTTGTACTGTTTTTTTTTAAAACGAAGCCTCTCGTGCTCCGAATTTAAACCGGCGAAGAACCGCGTGCGGTGAGCTTACCGTGTTCGTTAGTTTTGGCGGGAAACTCCGGTCAAGAATGGACGACTGCGATTGTTCCACGTCTCCGGAATGGTTTGAAAATAGCAAGATGAGATTTGCCGCCTTCGACGAGGTTTCTTTTGTTGGGTTTAACAAAACGATAGGAGAGGCGGTGAGCTTACCGCTTTCAGGAGTACTGGTCGTCGCCAGCGTTGACGAGGAAGTCAAAGGTTTTGGGCGGCCGGCTTAAGTAGGACTCTTGACTGTGCTGTGTCAATAAGGCGTAAGAAGCTTTACTACGCTTAGTCTTTCAGGATATTCTCTCTCTCTATCTCTCTCTCTCTATCTATCTATCTATCTATATATCTATCTATCTATCTATCTATCTATCTATCTATCTATCTGTCTGTCTGTCTGTCTATCTCTCTATCTATCTGTCTGTCTCTCTATCTCTCTATCTCTCTATCTATCTATCTATCTTTCTATCTATCTATGTATCTATCTGTCTGTCTCTCTATCTCTCTATCTCTCTATCTCTCTCTCTCTCTATCTTTCTATCTATCTGTCTGTCTGTCTATCTCTCTATCTCTCTATCTATCTCTCTATCTATCTCTCTATCTCTCTATCTCTCTATCTCTCTATCTATCTATCCATCCATCTATCTATCTATCTATCTTTTCTTTTTCTTTTTTGAAAATTTAATTGATTTGAACGTGAAAATACATTGTTTGATGAGACCTTTGGGAAAAAACAACATAGATATGAGAGTGGAGCATTCTTGTTTTTTCACTTTGGTCTTGAGACTTTTAGGCTCTTGACCAAGGTTTATAAAGCTCCACTCATGTATATCACGAAGGTTGATTTGAGTCTAGATTGGTTGGTCAACCCTCCATTTTTGCAGATCTCTGGTGTGGAGCTTTTTCTTTTAATGGATCTTGATCTTTTAGATGTTTTCCATGCCTATGGTCTGTCATTATCATTGCCCAGCATATCTTTGCAGCTCTGGAGATTGGTCGCATATACATGAGTGGAGAAGGTTGTCTCCTTCTCTTGTCTTATTGTGTAGTTCGTTTTGACCTATACGGCTGATAGCTGCTCCTTCTTGACTGCATCTTCACTCTTTCTGGTTGGATTTCTCTCATGTCTGACATCACTAGCTCCACCTTTTATAGTGCTTTTCCTGTATCAAGTGAAAGGAAAACAACTTACATGTTCTGCAACCATGTCATTTGCGATCGATAAAATAAAAGAACATGCATTATGTGAGAATTTTTGCAGAATGTTTTGATCTGTGTGCCCTGTGCTAATTTTACTGTATGTATCCTATTATCTAGGAAAACATGAGAGAAATCTCTCTACATTTACCTGTATCCTGACCATTAAAAACCCGTTTGAGTTTCAAAGCGTGACTTGAAAGCATTTTCAACGTCTGTCAAAGAGCAATAGAAAATCAGAATCGGCGCAGCAACACAATCTCTATTGCAGTTCTCAGACAAAATATATTTCTCGGCCCGAAAAGCTGGATAACCACAACCTTGATGTTAAAGAGGGTTAGCATTGATTTCTGGGGGGAAAGAGGAGTCTCTCTCTCTCTCTCTCTCTCTCTCTCTCTTTTTTCTTGAAAAGTTTGGAGAGACTGATTTCAGCTGTTTCTTCACTTTTACTTTGGGATGGACTGCATGTGATTTTTCTAAATCTCGTTTTCATGTATATTTTTTGACAACTTTGATTTGGAGGGTTTGGTGGCAATCGATATGTGTGACATTTGTATTGCCTTTATCAGGTTCCTATGTATTGAAACTTTTTCAACTATTTTTCCATTTTTTTTTCCTTCTATTCCCATGTTGCTTCTCTCCCTTTTTTTTTCCTTATTTTTTCTTTTCTTCTCCTCTTTCCCCTTTTCCATCGTGGTTCCCCCGTTCATTGCCAATGATAATGGTTAGCAGTTCCCTTGCTAAGACATATATAATGGCTGAGTCTGCAATAAAGGTTGTGTTACTTTGTCGAGTATCCAACCTCTGCTACTCCTTCATAGGCTTTGAGAATACTCAACAAGATTAGCTTCTTGCCCATCTAGGATTTCAATAATCAATGAGCTAGAGAAGGAACATATATACTATCCCCTTACCTTCATGTATGATACTTGTTATGGTCTAAGTGGATGCTGATGAAATTAGCATAAAAAAGAATCATAAAACAGATAGCCATATGAATCAAATACGGTTGGATAAATAAAAATTACCTCTCTTTGTTGCATTCCTTTTATGTGTGAAGTTTGAACCTGTTATGCCATGTATTTTACCTTTCTTATCGATGGCAAGCCCAATGTATCCATGTGGTAGCAGCCTCGTACCTGATTTGGCAACTCCTCGGTCCTGCAAAACAAAACATTTTCTTGGTGGCGGTATGCATGATGAGTGATTCCATTTGCTACCTGGTTGCCTTCTTTTGAGACATGTAGGATCTGTTTTATTAATGGAAGAAATTCTTGAATCTTGTCCCACCAAGGTTGTAGCTTCCATAATTTACAAGCATGGCTATTAATTATTAGACACAATACCATTGAATTTGATTGCACATATATATTATCAATTCCTTTTTGTCTACAGGTTACCAAACCATCAAATAAAGCCTCACATTCAGCTTCCACAGTGGTCATTTCTCTGTATGGATTAGAATAAGCAAAGATCATTAATTTTTCTGCATTTCGCACCATTCCTCCTCCCATGGCTCTCCTTGGGTTTCCTTTTGCCACACCATTTACATTCAACTTGTACATTCTCATAGGCGGTGGTACCCATGTGGTAAAAATAGTAGCATGATTATACACTAACTTTCTAGGATGTATTTTCCTGTTGTTCAAACCTAGGAATTCTTTTCTAGATGTAATCTTTGTAGGTTTTACAAGAGGTTCTAAATTTTTACTCCATCGTTGTAGTTTCTGTATAATGGTCCAGTAGCCAACTGTGTCATTTTCCCATTTCTTTTGATTCCTTTTCTTCCAAATCTCCCACAATAATATCACTATTGAACATTTGGTGAGGATAACACCTTTACTCTCTGTAATATGGTCTAATAAAAGGTGCTTCATTAATGGTATCAAAGAAAGATTTGGATCTATGTGAATAGCCCATTTGTTCAGTAGCCAGTGCCAAGTGTGCTCTGCCCACTCTCCAACAAAAAATAACTGTTCTCGATCCTCTATTTGAGGATTTTTTATGCAACATACGCATTTTGAAACAGTATGAATGCCAAGTTGTTGAACATTTTTATCCAAAGGTATTATATTGTTCACCAACTTCCATATAAAGAATTTTAATTTTGTTGGGAGAGGTAATTTCCAAATGGCTGTGTTCATGGGATTGGCTGGCTTTTTTGAACAAAAGTATTGCCATGCAGATTTTGTAGTAAATTCACCGTGTGGTGTTAGAGTCCAAATGGCTATATCTTGATTTTGTGATAATTCTAAATTTTCCTCTCTGATCCTAGAAATAATGTTTTCTGCGATTCCACTATTTCTGAGAATGCATTCCCAATCTTGAGATAACAAATCTTTAACTTTAAAGTCTGGGTTCAGGGAGATATATCCTGGTAGTTTATTTAAGGGCCCCAAACCAGTCCAATTTGAGGACCAGACATTTATCAACCCTTTTCCAACTTTCCACTGTATGACTTCAAGCATCTCCTGCCATGAACTCTTCAAATTTTTGATTCTTTGAGGTACAAATCGAGTCGATCTAATTTGATCCCAATCTTCAAATTTTGCTCTGAGTAGTTTGGTCCAGAGTGATGTTGTTCTGTGGAAATTCCATGCTCTTTTCATGGGTTGAATTTTCACAATGTCTTCAATATTTCTGATTCCAAGGCCATTTTCTTCTTTAGGGTGGCATATATTTGACCATGACATCCAATGTCTTTTCTTATGTTCCCCAGTACTCGACCATAAGAAGGATGCCATTATTCGATGTAATGAGTCAATCAATTTTTTTGGAACATCGTAAACAGACAACACGTGAATAGGAATACTATTTAGGACATGATTTATCAAAATGATTTATCTATCTATCTATCTATCTATCTATCTGCCTGTCTGTCTGTCTATCTATCTTTCTATCTATCTATATATCTATCCATCTATCTATCCATCTTCTATCTATCTATTTATTTTTAACGAAGAAGGGAAACACAGAAGTTCTGAAGGCCTACGTGAGAGAAATCAGAGGAATATGGTTAAAGAAACAGATTTACAAACCCAACACTGCTGTCCCCTTCTGTTTTTATTTTTTAGAATTTGGTTTTGTTATGTTCAGAAAAGCAAACAGAACGAAAAATTTGCTCATATCCGCACAAAAAGAATCGAATGATTACGTCTAAAACAGAGGAACTAGGTGGTGAGAATTGAAGATTGCTACACACAACACGACAAAGAAGCAAAGGCATTAGGTTAAAGAAACATATACTCAACCCAACACCGCTATCCCCTTGTGTTTTTGTTTTTTAATATTTTGCCTTTTGGTGTTTTCCTTTTTCTTTTTGAATTTTTTTTTTTAAAATTTTTTGGTAATATCTTTTGAATTTTTTCCCTATCTGGTGATCAGCAATTACAGCGGCACGGGATAGAAACATGCAGGCTTGGGCTTTGAGGTGAGTTGATCTGGTCTAGGCTAGGTGAGTTGAACAGCGGCACGGGATGGATAGATACATAGATACATAGAGTCCTAGAGAGAGAGAGAGAGATAGATAGAGAGATAGACAGACAGACAGATAGATAGAGAGATAGATAGATAGATAGATAGATAGAGAGATAGAGAGATAGAGAGACAGACAGATAGATAGATAGATAGAGAGATAGACAGACAGACAGATAGATAGATAGATAGATAGATAGATATATAGATAGATAGATAGATAGAGAGAGAGAGATAGAGAGAGAGAATATCCTGAAAGACTAAGCGTAGTAAAGCTTCTTACGCCTTATTGACACAGCACAGTCAAGAGTCCTACTTAAGCCGGCCGCCCAAAACCTTTGACTTCCTCGTCAACGCTGGCGACGACCAGTACTCCTGAAAGCGGTAAGCTCACCGCCTCTCCTATCGTTTTGTTAAACCCAACAAAAGAAACCTCGTCGAAGGCGGCAAATCTCATCTTGCTATTTTCAAACCATTCCGGAGACGTGGAACAATCGCAGTCGTCCATTCTTGACCGGAGTTTCCCGCCAAAACTAACGAACACGGTAAGCTCACCGCACGCGGTTCTTCGCCGGTTTAAATTCGGAGCACGAGAGGCTTCGTTTTAAAAAAAAACAGTACAAAGTGTTCATCTTCGCCGTGCTCGTTGAGAATAGGGAGGAGGGATCGATTGTTATTCCCCCTTCGATTGTTCTTCTTCCATCGATCGACCAATTCCGCCGTTCAATCGCGTGCTCGTCGGATAATTCGAGCTCGTTGGATAGTTCTGCGCATCTTCTTATTGTTTTTCCTGTGATCATCTTCAGTTTCTGAGAGCAATCTGCGAGGATGATTCCTCTCCAGTCGGGGATCGTCAAGCTCTATTCGGCGCCGAAGCAGTCTTCTCTGGCCGCCTTTCGATCAGCAGGAAGAGAATCCACCAGGCGACGACGCAATTCGAGCGTCGTGGCTGCGATCCAGAGCGACCGTCCCAGGCCTGTGTCACAAGTGCAGAAGTCTAGCGCGGTGATCTCGCCCGAGGCCGTGTCGATTAATCCAGGCCAAGCGATCGAGGCTCGGGCGGTGATCACCATCAGGCAGAAGATCAAGGACAGGATTTTTCAGAAGCTGGCTGAACAGGCAGACGCCATCGTCCACGGGATCGGCCGGGGAATCAGGATTCAGCTCGTCAGCGTGGACGTTGATCCCGGTGAGTTTATATCCAGAGTCGTTATCAGTTTAAATTGACGAATAAATACTTGAGTTTATATCCTATCTTTTCCCGTTATTTTTAATTCGAGAAGACTAGAGAGTCTATACATTTGATTAAATCCGACACTTGATGAAGTGTGTTCATTAGGGACTAAATGATAGCCGATGATCTACAATAATACGTATTATTGGTAGGAGCTTTGCGTCAAAAATAAGTTCAGCGTCAATGAGCTCCGATTTTGACATAATTCTGCTCGTCTTTCATCTAACGGAGTGTAACTCTGGATCAGAAACTGGTTTGGGGAGGAGGAGCAAAGAGGCCGCGGTCATGGGATTGTTTCAGAGGGAATCTGAGAAGCCCTACCACGTTGACTTCACCGCCAGTTTCTCTGTGCCCGCTGATTTTGGTCTTCCGGGGGCCATCCTCGTCGCCAATGCGCATTCCAAGGAGGTGTTCTTGTCGGAGATCGTCATCCACGGCTTCGGCGACGGGCCCATCTTCTTCCCCGCCCACACGTTTATTCAACCCCAGACTCTTGTTCCAAACAAGAGAATAATCTTCAGCAGCCAGGTCAGGATAACGTCCTTTTTTTTTTTTAAAAAAAAAAGTCCCTAGTTTATGATCATAATTATAAGTACACCAGTTTTCTATACGTATATAGACGATCATATTATCCGAGAGGATAGAGTGGACGTGAGTGCGTAAAAAACAATCGCACATTGATCAACAAAATTCAAAAAGAGCGATTGGGTTGCAACCTTTTTCCTGATGTGGGAAAATCGAAAGATGATATAGAGATCAAAGTCTGTCTGGGGGGTTATTATTATTATTATTATGATTATTTTCTTGCTGTATGCCGATTTTTCATTTTATGAAAATTCTTGCATTCCAGGAGTACTTGCCCTCTCAGACGCCGGGAGGGCTCAAGGATCTTAGACAAGAAGATTTGGCTAGTCTGCAAGGAAATGGGAAAGGAGAGAGGAAGACACACGAAAGAATCTACGACTATGATGTGTACAACGATCTCGGCGATCCTGAAAAGAGCGAAGATCTCGCCAGGCCGGTGTTAGGAGGCAGCCAAATGCCTTATCCTCGCCGGTGTCGCACTGGACGGCCACCCATGAAGTCTGGTAAGTCAAATTTCCTCAATTAATTCTTTAAAAATCAATTACGACTTGCCCCAAAATTTCATCTATAGATTTATTCCAACCAATCATCTTTGGGGACTCAGTTTGATCTGATCGATCGGATTGGAACCCTGAGTTTCAACAACGGATCAGTTGGGGATAATTAGCTCAAGATCACATCGCCGAACGTCAAAATAAGCTCAAGAAAGATATCTGATACGTCAAAATTCATTCTAAAATGAAAACTTCATAGTCGAAATGCAGTGACCGATATGTTTTGGACATGTTTTTTGATTTTTTTCTAATTTTTTTTTTTCTGATCGGCAGATCCTAGGTACGAGAGCAGTTCGGAGAATTCTACATCGTTGTATGTACCCAGGGACGAGGCCTTTGAGGATATCAAGGACAAGTCCATGTCGGCCTCGTCGCTCAAGTCGGTACTGAACAACCTGATCCCTGTCTTGACCACTGTCCTCTCAAAATCGGACAGAAACTTCACCGCCTTTTCTGAGATTGAAGATCTATACAAGGACGGGATCAGCTTGAATCCTCAGGGAGATGATAATATTCTCTGGCAGTTTCTTGGAAAGATCACGAACATTCATGAACGGCTCAAGTACGACTTACCTCTGACCATTTCAAGTAAGTCGAATCAAGTGCTCCCCCTTTTTTTTTCATTTTCTTGTTGAATTAATTGAAAAGATATCCTGACTTTGGGGTGATGGGGGCTTCAGGGGATCGTTTCTCTTGGCTCAGGGATAGCGAGTTTGCTCGCCAGACTCTAGCGGGGGTCAACCCGGGGAACATTGAGAGATTGAGGGTACGCCTAATTAAATTAATTTGATAATATTTATATAAATAAACGAACGTATATATACAGATATTTTTATATTGCTCAGGAGTTTCCAATTTTGAGCAAGTTGGACCCAGAGGAGTACGGTCCTCCTGAGTCTGCAATTACAAGAGAGATCATTGAGGGGGAGCTGAGCGGCATGACCTTGGAGAAGGTGGGTCTCTATCAGAAATTTCCTATTTTTCATAAAGTGAATCTTAGTTTGCAATGCTTTCATAGTTTCCTTATAGCCCAGTAGCAGAGATACAAGGGTCAAAAACAGAAAAATAAAAAGCATTCAAACCCAGTCAAAGAAATGTAGATGATAAGCATCTTCCCTTACTCGCTATCTCTCTCTCTCTCTAGGCAATGGAAGAGAAGAGATTGTTCGTGCTGGACTACCATGATATGTTGCTTCCCTTCATCAAGAGGATGAACTCTCAAGAGGGTAGGAAATCCTATGCGTCCAGAACAGTCTTCTTCTACAACTCCAGGGGTGTCCTCCAACCAGTAGCAATCGAGCTCAGCCCGCCGCCAACTTCCTCTGAGCCACAAAACAAAAAAGTCTACACTCGCGGTCATCACGCCACAGAGCAGTGGATCTGGCGCCTCGCCAAGGCCCATGTCTGCTCCAACGATTCAGGGGTTCATCAGCTTGTGAGCCACTGGTAATTTTCCTGACATCACCTTCATCAATACCAACACCATCATCATCATAATCATGATCATAATCATAAACAACCGATAAATATCAGATCATTGCAGATATGGCATTAAGGTTTGATCTTCCTTATTGTTATGGATACGTAACTGCTAATTGTCATATTGATAATCGTCAACATCTAAATTAGCTCATAAGGATAAGATCATTGTGGGCTAAATATTATGTCATTACGGTCTTATCTTTCATGAACATAATAAATATATGATAGCTTATTAGGACCATCATCCTCATCATGATCATCATAATCCTAATCATCACATAAAGACTAGAGCTTTCTTGTTAAATGTCAAAGTGCTAGGTGTTGCATTAAGGTGCGATATTTGTCTTTACAAATAAACAATGGCATTATCATTATTTTCATCATCATAAACAGATCATAAAGATCTGATCAGTGGGGGCTAAGTGTTAGAGTCACAGGCAAGAGATAAATGTATGATATTCTTTGTCATTATAAATTGACTAGGCTATTTCTCGTCGTTAGTATTATTATCATCATCATCATCATCATCATCCTAACCACTTCCTTCCAAAAATCACTAATTTCAGATCATTGTGAGTGTGTTCCTGGTTATGAAAGTCATCAGTTAGAAAACAAAAAAGTATTCCATGGTGGACTGCCTCATGTTCAATCCACGACAATTAATATCATTTTTATGTTTGATCCTCGTTTTTAAAAATAATCTTCAGTTGATAAATCTAGGCCATGGTGTGTGGGCTGCCTCATTATCATCAACATCATTATTATCAAACCCTAATTGTGTTTCTCATTCATCTTCGTTTTCATCACGAAACTTGAAATGTGGGATTTGTTTTCATAAACAATAAAACTGAGGATAGAACTTAATCATCGTAATTAAGACCCATACATTTATTGAGGATATTATTAAAGTTTCACTTTTTATTTTCTTTTTTTCTTTTGATGGTGGGGGCAGGCTGAAGACGCATGCATGCATGGAACCATGTATAATAGCAGCACATCGGCAGCTAAGCATGATGCACCCTGTGTTCAAGCTTCTGCACCGCACTTGCGGTACACATTGGAAATCAATGCTTTGGCACGCCAGACTCTCATCAACGGCGGTGGAGTCATCGAGAATGGGTTCAGCACTGGAAAATACTCCATGGAGCTTAGCGCTGCAGCGCATTTGAGAGCCTTTGGCGCTTTGACATGGAGGCTCTCCCAGCAGATCTCCTTCGCAGGTCACATAATAACCTCATCATCATCCCCATCATCATCATCATTTCCATCTATTTATCATTGACATCATCATCATCACCATCAAATATTTGTTCACACAACGCTCATTGGCCTCTTCTTTTCATTTCCATTGTCATTATACTTATCTACTTGTCAGTGGTAATATCATTCTTCCTTGTTCAATTTATCATCAATAAAATTTCCTTTCCATCACCACCGCTGTAATTGACTAGGCATTATCATCGTCATCAAGATCAACACCTTCTCGCCATTGACATCATTAGTGTCACTATTCATCGGCCTCATCATCATCATCATAATTAGTCATCATGATCATCACCATAACCCATGTACCATTATCCTGAAACAGGGGCATGGCTGAGGAGGACCCATCATCCCCACACGGCATAAAACTAGTGATCGAGGACTACCCCTACGCCGCAGATGGCCTCCTCATCTGGTCTGCAATCGAGTCCTATGCTACCGATTACCTCTCCCAATTCTACCCTTCCTCTGCCGCCATTGCTGCTGACGTCGAGCTCCAAGCCTGGTGGGCCGAGCTTCGGAGCAGGGGCCACCCAGAAAAGGCCCATGAACCATGGTGGCCCACCTTATCCTCCCTCGCTGACCTCATCCACATCATCACTACCCTCATATGGACCGCCTCTGGCCTCCACGCGGCAATCAACTTCGGGCAGTACCCCCTCGGCGGTTTCATGCCAAACCGGCCTGCCATGATGAAGAAGCTTATTCCGGAGGAGGGCTCGCAAGAGTTTGACAAAATGGTCAAACATCCGCAAGAAGCATTCCTCCAATCGCTGCCAACTATGCTGGAGGCAACTCGGATCATGTCGGTTCAGGACACGCTGTCCACGCACTCACCAGACGAGGAGTACCTCGGCACAGACCCGGATAGCGGGCCGGGCCTGGTGGCCCAAGCATTAGAGAGGTTTTCCAAAAGGCTAGACGAGGTCGACGAGGTGATTAAGGCGAGAAATAGTGACCCAAAACTGAAGAACAGGACTGGTGCCGGCGTGCCACCGTATGAGCTCCTCATGCGGTCGTCTGGCCCCGGGGCCACTGCGAGGGGCATTCCCAATAGCATCTCCATCTGATGACAATCCTGCTTACATATACATTCCCATTGTTAATTTTATATAATGCATATTTTTTAATTAAAAAGGTGAGCTATAGATACATAAAATAGTTAACTATTTTTCATACTTGTATCTCAGCTGTTGATAATGAGTGAGACTTATTGCTGAGATTCATACCCAGTTCAAGTGTTCTGTTTTTAGGAGATCACTTTCGTGATTAAAAGCCAGAGGTAAGTAAGCACAAAAATATAGGAACTATATTGCAACATATCATTAATGTTTTTGAGGCGGGTTTGTTTTCTTCTAAAGATTTGAACAGATTATTAGCATTACTCTAGTAGAATATCTCTTTTTCATTAAAAGGTAGTGGCATGAACAAAAAATCATTACAAACTATAGAGGTATACTTGATCACTACTGTTGATAATGAGTGGGTATTTTTTCTGATACTCAGACATGTTCATTGTGCCACAATTACATCATATCACTATGTAATTAAAGACTGATATCCACACAATGTGGGAACTAGCCGTTAGAGATGTTGATGATAGGTGTGTGCTCTTACTGAGATTATGACAATCTTTGTGACACTCGTGTAGAATATCACAGTTTGTAGTTAAAATACTGCAATACAAGCATAAAACAATTATGAAATATATTTCTATATATTATGCATTGGCTTCAACAAGACAACTACCACATGAAGATTCTAGAAATGGTGCCGGTAGTGTCTCTACCGTGATCGTTTGATACTGGACCTAGGGTTGAGGATCATTTCATCATCATGTATGTTTCAGCTCCAACATCAAGAAACAACATGTTAGCAGCATGTAATACATTTTGTTTTATTCTGGTGGTGCCTACATGTAGTTATGGGGTATTTATGCTCATACCATGCCTATAGAATCTAACAAATAATAATCTTTTCATATTATAAAATTTTCCGTTTATGAGGAACAAGGAACTTCTAGATTGGTTGGGGGAAGGATGGATTGGCTTGGTCCAATTAGGCTCTTATGTGATATTCCTTTTTTAAATTCAAGAGAATTCTAAAATCAACTTTTTAGACCATAACCTTTCTAATTAAAATTTTGGGATATAAAAAGAAAAAAAGAGGTATAACGATAAATATTGTTAATTTTTTATGTTGAGAGAGTATTTCTGAATTTCAGAATATCACCTTTCTACCTAAATGACTGCGAATTTCAGTAATTATGAAAAATAAGTACATAATGACAAATTTTTGATGTTTGGTGGACAAAAATAAAAAAAGGAAAAAATGAGAGAGAAGAGAAAAAAAGAAAAAAGAATAAACATGGTTTTTGCTTTCTTTTCTCTTTTCTCCTCATCTTGTGACTTCTGTTCATTTATTCTTATGTCTTTGGTGATGGAAATGTGCCTCGTGTTGGGTTGTATGGACTTGATGGAGATGAAACAAATTTGATTCCAGCAGCAGAAGATTAACAATAGAACCCAATCGTCCTCTACAGAACATTTAATCAAATCGCATAGGGGCAGATCGTATCCATGATTTCTTGGTTATTCAAGTGAGACATGTTGAGTTGCTCAAAGGTGCAATCTCTAGATGTATCCACACGATCCCTAGCATGTCGAATCTCATCCTTCATCTTGACAATCCTTATTTATGCTGGAATGTTTTAGTTAAGCTATCCGGTCACATCAAGAATGAAGAGGCGACAAGGGAAGAAGAAAGAAGGAGAAGACCTTTGAAAGTTATGGCCTGGGTGAATTTTATGCATGGCCTTTCCTATTTATGCTAAGCAGATATATTTCATAAAAACCACACTTTAAGTATATCTTCCAACGCTCAAAAGACCATTTTTGTGTGACATCAAAAATCAAATAAATGTTAAAATATTAGAAATATAATAGACATATGAGAAATAAATTTCAGAAATTTTTAGGGATCAGAATAATAATAAGTAATGCTATATAATTAAATAATTATACATATGATAAGGGGTTAAGGGGGACGATTATGATGGATGAATTCTACTAGGATGAATCGATGTAGATGGATAATCTAGGTAGATGGATATATAAGAATAGATGATGCTGGATGAGAGATAACAAAAAATTAGAACCAAAAAATTTGCTTTTATACCATTTAAGGATAAAATGAGAAATACATAACTTATTTTCCTAATCTTTGTTTTACTGTATTTTATTCATTTTTTTAGAGAAATCCCACTGGTGTCAAGTGAAATTCTCAAATCTTCTTGGAATTTTATTTGAAATACAGGACTTCTATAAATAAATGGTGATTTTGGGATACCAATGGGAGGAAAGGAGAATTCGAAGACATCTCCTAGATAATGTGAAGATACCCAATATACAAGAAGCCCACTCTTAAAGCCCACTAAAACCTCTTTAAGAACCAGGTCAACTGAAGACAATAATTGTAATTAAATCTAATTGTGGAAGAGTTAGGCACTTCTGTATAATCTCTTCTCCCCTCTCTTTGTATATTATCTTGAATTTATGATCCCAACTTGTTGGGAGCCTCATGTATCAGATTTATTTGACCCATTACTTTTCTATAAGATTTTGTGATGGAGAGTCTAAGTGTGATCACCACTTGGCCCTAGGGGAAGTGACAGCAAGGTTTGTGGTATCCCTTGAATGCTTGAATTAAATTTTCTCAAAATCATTTATTAATTATGGATCACATTACATATTTTGCCTCGATCCTTGTGTGACAAGTTGAAGTTTGGAAACTTATACCATTTTCTAAGAGCTTCAGCTAGTAGATGGTTAAAATAATTAACTGTATGATTGTGAAAATAAAACATTGTCCTTTTGTGCATAGTTAATGGTAGCTGACATCAAGATAACCAACGTCATTAGGAATGCTCCCATAATTTTAGGCCAATCATTCTTACTACAACTAGGGCAAGCACATATTTCTAAAATTTGATAAATGAATTAAAAGCAGCAAACGAAAATGTAGAAATCAATATGTCTAAGCTGATGAAATATCTGGAATTACTTAGTGAGGACATTTGTTTAGTGGATTCCTTAGATGAGGTTGATTATGACATTATGTGTTAATGATCTCATAATTTAAAGATGTGTTTTCTGTTGAAATTGATTTTTGATATCTTGAGTCAAAGGTTGATCCGGAACCAATGCCCACTACATTGAAATATGCATTTTTAGGAGTAAATCATGAGTATCCTGTTATGGTCTCTTCATATTTATCTGTACACTAAAAAATAAATTGCTTCACATGCCTCGAAGGTATACGCATGTAATCAAATGAATTCATGCATCTACATGTGCTTATTTATTTCAAAGGAATTGATATGAAGGCATTTCCATCACTCTCTCTCTCTCCCATTCTCCCACTCTCTCCTGCTCTCTCTCTCTCTCTCTCTCTCTCTCTCCCCCCCCCCCCGCTCTCTCTGTTCTGTTCTCTCTATCTCTCTCACACACTCTCTCTCTCCCTCTCTATCTTGTTCTCTCTCCAGCACGCTCTCTCTGTCATTCTCTCTCTCTCTCACGCTTTCTCTCTCCGTTCTCTCTCTCACACACTCTCTTGTTGGACAGTTAATCTTGACATAGTTAATTTAGGAGTTGGTGTTTTTGAATAAGTCACCAAAGAACAAGTCAACATGGTATAGGGTGATGTGGAGGCAGGAGTTGAGCTCAAGGAGAGCAGAAGACTTGGTTTCTTGGAAGACCAAGTACATGGACAGGTGTGTGGCCATGCTGAGTTTAAATCCATAGGCAGTTATGGGGGAGTGCCTATAAATATGTATGTGTTCCATTGTTGTTGTATGCTATGTGCATCAAGGTTCCTTCCTCTCTCGAAGTTTCCTTTCTTCTTGTTTCTCTTTGTGAGATCAAGAGAGTGAGTACTTAACTCTTGTTTCTCTGTGTGAGATCAAGAGAGTGAGAACTTAACTCTTGTTTCTCTGTGTGAGATCAACAGAGTGATAATTTAAATCTTTTTTCCTATGTGTGAGATCAAGAGAGTGAGAATTTAAGTCTCTTTTTCTCTGTGAGATCAAGAGAGTGAATGCCTGTCTTTCCCTTCTCTGTGTGAGTTGCTGAAGTGAGAGAGCTAAGTTCCAACATCTCTTTCATTCTCTCTATCTCTCTCACACACGCTCTCTCTCCTGTTCTCTCTCTCGCACGCTCTCTCTCTCTCCCGTTCTCTCTCTCTCTCTGATGCTAAGACAACTTTCAAAACACATCAAGGCCACTACTAATGCCCCGGCTACATTATAGGCACTAATGAATTCCATTTCCCAATCTTATTTATGCAAGTTTGTACTTGTATTCTTTGATGATATTTTGGTCTACATCAGAATGCTGGAGTAACAAGAAGAGAACCTGCATAGTGTGTTCAAAATTTTGAGTGCGCATCAGTTATGGGTAAATCAAAAGAAATGCCAATTTTTCCAAGACAAGATAGATTATTTGGGGCATTTGATTTCCCCTCAAGGGGTATCGGCGGATTCAGAAAAAATAAGGCCGTTTTGTCAAGCACTACGCCATGAAAGCTAGGCCTTTGATTTTGTTATTGAAAAAGAACGCTTACCGTTGGGATGACCAGGCTAAATAGACATTTGAAGAATTAAAGCGAGCCCTATCTACGACTCCAATCTTGCAGTTACCCGACTTCTCCAAGCCATTCATGATAGAGACAGGTGCGTTTGGGTTTGGCATGGGGGCAGTGTTACTACAAGAATTACATCCTTTCGCATATTTTAGCAAGGCGTTATCAGAAAACGCAAGGTTGAAATCTGCCTACGAGAGAGAAATGATGGATGTGGTATGGTCTATGCACAAGTGGAGACATTATCTGGTATTCTGAAAATCTCAGTACTTATTTTAACTTAGCTTTTTTTTTATGATGAGAGAGTGTTACTTTTATTGAGAGAGTGTTACCATAACCCATGTACCATTATCCTGAAACAGGGGCATGGCTGAGGAGGACCCATCATCCCCACACGGCATAAAACTAGTGATCGAGGACGACCCCTACCCCGCAGATGGCCTCCTCATCTGGTCTGCAATCGAGTCCTACGCTATCGATTACCTCTCCCAATTCTACCCTTCCTCTGCCGTCGTTGCTGCCGACGTCGAGCTCCAAGCCTGGTGGGCCAAGCTTCGGAGCAAGGGCCACCCAGAAAAGGCCCATGAACCATGGTGGCCCACCTTATCCTCCCTCGCTGACCTCATCCACATCATCACTACCCTCATATGGACCGCCTCTGGCCTCCACGCGGCAATCAACTTCGGGCAGTACCCCCTCGGCGGTTTCATGCCAAACCGGCCTGCCATGATGAAGAAGCTTATTCCGGAGGAGGGCTCGCAAGAGTTTGACAAAATGGTCAAACATCCGCAAGAAGCATTCCTCCAATCGCTGCCAACTATGCTGGAGGCAACTCGGATCATGTCGGTTCAGGACACGCTGTCCACGCACTCACCAGACGAGGAGTACCTCGGCACAGACCCGGATAGCGGGCCGGGCCTGGTGGCCCAAGCATTAGAGAGGTTTTCCAAAAGGCTAGACGAGGTCGACGAGGTGATTAAGGCGAGGAATAGTGACCCAAAACTGAAGAACAGCACTGGAGCCGGCGTGCCACCGTATGAGCTCCTCATGCGGTCGTCTGGCCCCGGGGCCACTGCGAGGGGCATTCCCAATAGCATCTCCATCTGATGACAATCTTGCTTACATGGAAGCGATAACATGTATATTTCCATTAGTATTTTTGTATTGTATAATTTTTTTAAATTAAATGGGTGGGCTTTAGATACATAAAAATGCTGTGAACTATCTCAGTACTTATTTTAACTTAGCTTTTCTTTTATGATGAGAGAGTGTTACTTTTATTGAGATTAAGATACAGTTCAAGTGTCATGTTTCTAGGGCATGCCTTTTGGGATTACAATGTTTTGTTGAGTGAACACAAAAAATAATTAGGATTTTTATTGGTGCAATTCAAAGTATATAAAATGTAAAAATAACCCAATGGACAAATCAATGAATGAACTCTAATTTTGCACTAAAATGATATGAGAGTGATGAAATACCGAGAATGGGAGACAATTACAGTAAAAATTCAGGTTAACAATAATAAATAAATATTCTTATAAATATAATTTATTTGAAGATATATTTTATTTTTATACCTGAAATTAGTAAACAATGAAAGAAAAAACCTGAGACCCAAACTAGTTGTCGGTCCATTTTCCCCACCAATTTGAAGCTTCATAGAAGGTGAGGCATGGGTGCTCCTCTCGTTTTAAAAACTCTCTTTTGCCCCACATTGATTTTTGTGCGAATCAGACTAGTCAACAGTCATGATCCATGTTGACCTGGCCATTCCTTGTTCAGCCATGTACTTGCTAAGTATACATAATATATAACTATAACTAAGATTCTGTACAACTATCTAAGTTACATCATCAATTTATAATTTTTGTACTCTTGTCTCACAAGATGTCGTAAATGCTTCCAAAAATACCCCAAAAATATTAATATCTAGTCATTCTATCCGTGAAATAAATTCTAGAAAAATATATGAAAATCATGTTCAATTTTCCAGTCACTTTTTTGTGAAACTAATTCCAAACTAATCTATAAAAATCTCATATATATTCACCCTTTTGATTAATAAAAATACATAATAACTATTATAAATTATTTTAGTATTTTCCTTGCATTAATGCTAGAAAATCTTAGAAAAGTAAAAATATAAAGGAAAAATCCTGTATATATTCCCTATTGAAATCATTTGGTTGATTTCCAAGCTTAAGAAAAATACCAAATTAAATTTCTGCTTCCTGGTGGATTGACTCCTTACATAAACTATGTTTAATTTAGGGTATTTAAGTATAAAATTTTCATAAATATCTTTGGTTAAGCTTACATTAAAACATCAATGTAAAATCTCACACACACACATAAATAGATATGTATTATTAAACTTCATTTGTACTGATCATACATTGTGTGAGTTATTTTAAAATTATTTGTTAGTGAAAGCAAAATAAAAATTATTTTAGATAAAGAGGAATATTTTTAACTCTTTCTCACAAAAAGTATTCAGGCATTTATTGAGTTTATATTGGTTGATATATTAAGTTTATATTTTAAATATGATGGTAATATATTTTACAAAAAAGATAATAACAGAAGACTAGATGATTGACTTGCAGTCACTTATAAATAAATGATCATATTATGTAGAATTTAAAATTTTAATAATTTTTTATGCTACGGAACACCAATTAGACAGTCTACAATTAATCCAATGCGAAGTCTGACGATGAACAGTTGAAAAAAGATATAATTTTTTATTTCATATTTTGAGTGTATGTTGTAATCAGTCCTTAAAAAGATCATGGACAAAAAGCGTATTCCTGAAGGAAATTAATTAAGCAATACATATTAACCCTGGCTGATCCTGAAAAATAGTTAGGAGGAATGGGGGGAAGCTTATCTAATGCCCCTTTTTTCTTTCTAATCACTATAAAGATATTGAATAACTTCCTCAAATATCTAAATCCCCAACTGAATATTAAAAATTTCAGAACATGGAAAGAACACAACGCTATTTTTATAGTCATTTCAAATACACAATACAGTAAATTTACTATTTTGATGAAATAATAATGTAGATAGACTTAATGGAACAAAGTTAATGAATTATGTATAAAAAATATATAGGGTTTAGTTTGTAATTATTGGAAGAGATATTTTTTAATTTAAAGATATCAAAAATTGAATTTTTTTTACCAATAAATAAGATGTATGTGCATGATAAATTCTAAATACTATGTTGGTATTGAAATTGAGAAATTTTAGATTATATTAGAACTATTATTTGAGTTAGAATCCAACGAGAGAGTCAGGATAGTATTTTAATGTATTCACGTATTTGGAGTAAAACTTTATTCGGTATTTTCAATGAAATAGTAAAAATTAATTGAATTTAAAATAAAGTTTAATTTAGAATTATATATCATATTTTGAATATCTCAAGATGATCTAACTTCAGAATGTCAAGTGAACATGAAGTTGGGATGATAAACAAAGAATTAGACATTTTAAACTCACTAATTAATGAATCAGTTATACAATTTATTTTTAAAATATTTAGAATGACATATTTCTTGCGATTAGTCTTAGTTGTTTACTTAATGTGTTATAAATATGATTAGTTATTCATTAATGTAGTTCGTGTTTTATGAATAATATGATAAAGCTCCGTATTATAAATAAAAATATGGTAAATGTATTGTGAACTCCGAAACTTTACAGAGTAATTTTAAAACAAAATGGGAAAAAACAAAAAAAGAGATAAACATTTAAATAAAATATTTAAATGTCAAGGTTTCCTAATAGTAAGGTGTATAAAATTCAGAAAAGTTAATGTCACGAAAATACATAAATTGGATATACATACACTAAGTCATTAAATACGTTCTTATTTATTAATATATAGTTAATAATAAGGTATAATTTATGTTTAATATCACCGTTAGAAATTGATATCAATATATTAATAAATTTTCAATAAATAATTTCACGAATTCTTGCAATATAGGATACTTACAATTTATAGGCGTTAAAATCTTGCACACATAAAGCTCTGGGAGTATGTTATTTATTCTTTTGACATCCTATTATTAGCTTTATTCATTGGTATAGGATTATATATATTATATTAATTTATTTAATAACATAAAAATAAAATAAAATCCAACTTGAAAAATGATATATATGTCAATTGAAAACAGAATTAAAAGTGTCATTTTTTTCAATAAAATTAAGAAAATTTAAGAATTATATATGTTATAAAATCAAATATTTTTTAACATTATAGGTGAATTCATGATTTTATTATTCATTACAGATAAAATCACATTCCATAGTTTAAAATTTCTATACATAATTTGCATGAACACATGTGATGGCGCACGCCATCAAGAGTCGTCATCGACGTCATCAGCACCGTGCGCATCCTCAACGTTGAAGACCGGGTGAAAGATGCTCATTATTGCCCTTTGATTTTGCTGTTCCTTTCTCGTGTTTTTCATCGCACCCGCAACAGTCATCTTTCGTTGTTTTTCCGTCGAGGGAAATGGGTCTTTATCCATTCCCCCTCTTCCCCTTGTTCTTCCCCCTTTTTCCTTCTTTATTTTGCCCTTGTTTCCCCCTAGTGCTCCCCTTATTTCCTCTTGTTTGTGTCTTGTGTTTGTAAGGGGAGCCCATTTATAAGGGCTCCCCAATTGGACCCGTCATGGCCCACTTAGGGCCCAACTCTTCTCCCCGTTATAAGGGAAGAGAGGGCGCCCTAGGGTTCGCAGACCCTTGTTTTTTTCAGTTCGGCATTTCATCAAACAGAACGTGGGTCTCATTCCTCGTTTGAGAAGAACAGAAAGAAGAGGAAGAAGAAGAAGGAAGGGAAGAGAAGGGAAGGGGAAGGATTTCCCCTGCCGCCGCCGCCGCCGCCGCCCTGCGCTCCACCGCCGCTCACGCGCCCTCGCCGCCGCCGCCGCCACCCGCGCCGTCGCCGCCGTCCGCCCACCACCGCGCGCCCTCGCGCGCAGTCGCACGTGCCGCCGCGCGCGCCGCTGCCGCCGCCCGCCGCTGCGCCGCTCCGCCGGGTCACCGCGCCGCTCCGTCGGGCCGCCGCGCCGCTCCGTCGCGCCACCTCCCCGCCGTGCTGCTGCTCTGCTCGCGCCCTCGTGGAGCTGTCCGTCCCGCACCGCCCCGCGCCGCCCCGCGCGCACCCCGCCATATCCGTTCGACGGTTTTCGTCTGAACCCTCGACGACGAACTTTACGAACTGCTCCGGCACCTTTCGCTGCGTGTCGAGCCGCCGTGACCTCTCTGACATCGGCCGTCAACAAACCTCCGCATTACGAGCCCGTCGTCGAGGTACGCCGTACTGGCCGATGCTTGTTTATTTACTCCTTGCAGTGTACTTTCGTTTCGACTCCACCGCGCTCGGGCTAGGTAGGTGAGCGTGGTAAAACGAGAGAAAACTACGTCTTTGAGTGTCTTACCGGTGCGGACGAGTATGTCCGTTACGTGCGAGCCCAACGGATTGATTCCGTTCGGCCGTAGACACCTTCTTCATTCCGACGAGCTTCGAGAGGCCCCCGTCGCCGTCATCCGGCGACTCTCGTCCAAGCTTGGAGCTCGGCGCCTCCTTCGACTCGGAGCCTGCACGTACAACACGTAGGGCATTCATCCACATAGTTACATACCCGTTAGGGTATCGTCGGACGACAACACCGCCGTCTCCCGATACGTTATCACTTATCGTTGTCGAGGCATCATACTCGGTGACGACGGGACGACGTTCTTGACATACGTCCTGCATCAACATGTAGGGTAGGATATTTAAAAATTCCTGCTTAATTTCTTGCATATAATTTCTGCAAATCAGGTTATGTAATAGAAAACTAAAATTTTTTCAGTAAATTAGTAGGATTGTAAATATAACATTAATGTGTGTACATCATGAGAATTTCCAATCAATCTAATCAAGTCACTGGCAAAGCCTGAAAAAATATTTTCTTTGGGGCCATAGTTTCACTTTAAAATAATAAGATAGCTAATATATCATTAAATTAAAATTTAAAAAAAAATTAAATATGGTAGTATATGAAGATAAATGTAAAATTTATTGTATGTATAAAGATACATGTATAATCACACACAGAAGCAAATATATATGAAAAAAGTATACTGATAGATATAATTCTGCATAGCTAGACATATATTTGGGTAGATAGAGAAAAACGAAGATCAATTGATAGATGGATAGAAATATGGAGAGAACTAAAATCTATAATGCATTAAAATCTATAATACGGAGAGTTTCAAAAAAATCAGATGATCATTAAACGTGGAGTAATAATATATTTATCACAATGCTTTCTGGAAGATGTCACATGTTTTGTCGTGTGGGGAGATGAAGACGGTGAATTTAACAGTTGAGAGAAAGTAGTTAGGTATATATCTTCACTTCCATGGAAACTTATTTATAACTACATATTTAATTTGATATTGTTTTAGTAACTAATAATTTTTTCTTAATAAAAATCCTCAACATGGTCCTTAACTGTATTCTACATATATTTTCTGAAGGACAATGATAAATTATACAATATAGGAAACCCATAGGTGAAATCTGAACTGCCCATGAGTTTATGACGTTGTAATTAGTAGGTCATGCCAATGTATGTCAGCAGATGCCTTTATCCACAAAAAATTTGTAGGTTTATATCTTATTCAATGCCTCATATATTATCAAGCTATAATATATTCATGAAGTAGTTGATACATCATGATACATTTAATATAATATTAAATGAATTTTTTTATGCGTTTATCATCAGCTTAAAGCAAGTGAATACATATCATAGGCATAGGAAACTATAATCTCATACAAGGGAGTAATTTTAGGTTTATAAATTTATATTTAATTATATTCAATCTACCTGTCCACAAACTTCTTAGTGCAATTATGATTTTGAACCGAAAAATAAAGACATAATTTTCAACAACAGACATGCCTTGCCATTGGATGGTCTTCCTAGATCACTTTTTTTAGTTTAGCGGCCTAATGAATTCCTATAAGATGGATGAATTAGGCACCGGACCATTTATGAACAAGTAGATAAAACATGCATTCTATCCATGTGATATTCTCCTTCTGTTTCACACAATGTTCCCAAATTAATAGCCGATGCTCGTAGGTGTTTGATAACACGTATATGATCAGGTTATTTCTGTAAAATTTAAACATGTTTATGCACCAACATGTTGCCAACCTTTAAATGGGTAAAGCTATTTTTTAGAGTGATATTCATATTTATGTGGATTTAAAAGGAATCAAAAGTAATTTTCCAACATCATATTTTTAAAGAAATTGACTTTATGAGTTATAATTTATTTTTTATTGTTTGAGTTTATATTTATGTAGATAAAAATTTTATAAGTCAATATATATATATATATATATATATATATATAATTTATTATATTCTTATGAATTAGTATTTTTTAGATTAAATTATTGATGCATTTTCGATTTTAAAATATGCCCCGCCATGTGTCGCTATTCGATTCGTCGAATGGGACCAATAAAAAGAATTTTCAATAATTATCTGGTCTAGTCATTATTCAAATAACAAATTAAAGCATCACGTATAACGATGCCATAATGCACCAATCATAATCTGACATATGTTATAGTTTATTCACAGAAGGTATCATGGACCAATAAAAAAAATGATTTTAGTTGCACTATGGGTGATTTTAGTTGCACTATATGTGGACCAATAGAAAAAATAAAATGATTTTATGGGCATACACGTGGCGCACACGTGTAGTGCATGATTAATTAAAATGGGATACATATATCCTGACGTGCCATATAAAAACATGCTCCACATCCGACAATCCCCTTTTTTGACATGAATGATATGTGTTGGCGTATCATTTATTACGATATGAAGGAATAAGAGAGAGAAAGTGACGTGGCGCGCAGTAATGTGTTGCCAGGTCATAATTAAATAAGAGTTAAAAAGAGGGTTTTTGTCTCTTTCTCTTATAGGTACATGTGGCATTCTCAGTGTGCGTCATCATGGAGGTTGAGGTGATCAGACCAGTCATTAATAGCTGAAAATTGGACATCTCAAATGCCAACAGAAAATGAGGAAGCCTCATCGGTGATGATGAGGAGAGAGAAAAAATGGACTTTTACGATTGCTCCAACTTCAAAGCTTGATATCTGAAATCCAAAGGTTTAATTGAGTTGACATTTTTAGGTATGCTTCATCTTTAACCCCTATTTCCATACATACTAATGCCGAACGAGGATGGTGTCATCATCCGGATGGGTATTAAGACGATGCTATAATACCAATTTGATGTAGGGCGAGGGAGGTGTCGTTATCTGTGCGAGTATCGAGATGATGCTTTGAAACCAAGTTGATGCCGAACGTCATCTAGGACGTCGTCTTGTCGGTACGAGATGATGCTTAGGTAACGAGATAGTGATGTCGGACGTCCACGATATCATCGTTCGACGGATAAGACCCTAACAGGGTAATGTAACTATGATGCAAGATGATTGTGTCCTACGTGTCGCACTTGCAGGCCCCGACTCGTGAGGATGGCAAACTTCGAGCTTCGAAGGGGTCGCCGGGTGACAGCGACGATGGCCTCTCGAGCCTCATCGGAGGGGATGAAGGTGACTACAGCACTGAATGGAGTCAATCCGTAGGGCCCCGCATGTAACATACGTGTTTGTCTATACTGTTAAAGATGCTTACTTGTCGTAGTTTACGCTCAACTCTTCTCTCACCTACCTTGCCCGAGCACGGAGGAGCCATCATGAAAATATACTGCAAGGGATAATGTAAGTAGCAGCAGGAAGATGATGTACCTCATTGGGGTGTGGCTCGTTCTGCAATGAGCCGGTGCGGGTGCGGTAAAGAGAAGCCAGAGAGACCTGCCATAAACAATCCCGACTTAGCTCGACAGGCGGAGCGAGGGCAAAACTAGAGCAACTTGTAGAGGAGGGAGACAAGGGTGAGGCTGAGGCGGGGTGACCGGCGTTGGCAGGGTGGCTCAAGCAAGTCCACTTGGACCGATGAAATGACTGTGCAATAGTTGGTTCTGGTAGGGTCATTCAGCAGGTGCGAGCAGTCGATCGATGGTGGGGATGAATCCGTATGATGGCGGGCGTTTGGAGGTACGGTATGACCGGCCCAAGTCGTCGTCGGCGGGGTCACCAGCCACTCCGATTGTACAACAACGGTCAGCAGTCCACGGTCAACGGGGGCCATTGGCAGTCGCTCTAGATTTTGTGTACACAATCGTTTGTCCCCCCCCAAAACGTCGGCCATCATACGGATTCATCTTTGGGCAATGACCATAGTCAGCTCAAGCGGGCGCGATCAAGCCACCAGAACGGGGATTTGATCAGCTCTATGGGGAACCTGACTGTGCGGCAACAGTTGCGTCGGTGATCAACTATAATCGAGATAAGCAGTTCGTCCAGCCGTGCCTGGTGCAGCTGAGGCAGCGGGGCCTTTGACCGTCAAAATAACCCACGCACGGTGGTGGAGAACACGATCGGGTGCACTTTGGCCCCTTCTTCTCCTTTGATGTTGTAGGGGTCACCAAGCGAGGGTTGCCGTTGGTGGGGTGCGGGGACTTCACGATTCAGGGGATCGTCCGCTAAATCCGCCGTTGGGTGTCGCATGAATTTGCGATGGGGGGTGTTGTTGACTTCGTCCTTGGGGTAGACGTTGTGGCAGCCGTGAACCTTGCGATCAAGGCCCACCGACTAATCTAAAAGGTCGAAGGCGGGTGAAGGATCATCCCGTTCGTGATGAGAGGGAGATCTGCACTCTGTCCTCCCCTTCTTCCCCCTGAAGCCTCTTTCTTCTCCCTCTCGTTCTCATCTGGTGAGACTAAGATAACTCAACACACAAACAACACAATCGTGGAATTTCCTGGTCCCTCTTCCTTTATAAGGGGAGGTTAATGGGCCCTAGGAGGACCCATAAGGGGGGGAGGTGAAGTCCATTAAGGGGACCCTTATATAATGGACCCATTACAAAATAAAGGAAAATAAACATAAAAAGAAAGGGGGGAAAAGGAGGGGGTCCAAATGGCTAAGGGCCCCTCCCGACATGACGACAAAGACACATGGACAAAACAACGAACACGTTGATGAGTCCGAAAACACAAAATGCAACTAACGAAGAAGACGAGAAAAATCAAAACACGATAAAAACGACCATAATTCACTCAGGCTGTCGACACTACTGACGGCGGCTCGAATGATGCCTTCGACGGGTTAGGATGGCGTGCACCATCACATACCCTCTAATCTATATATAAAGGCGTGGATCTTTGGCATGTTCATTGTTGAACTTGCTTCGTACTCATGTGGGCGGATTGAAAGATCCATCAAGTCTGTTTATGGTGTCTTGGGTGTGTGGAAAAGGAAGCAAAGAAGAATTTGCATCTCCTGCACTAAGTAGAGTAAGTGATATGACAATGCATTTTTAATATCATTTTTACATGTTCTACAAGCTCAAGTATTTCTTAGTAAAAATTTAAACCATTGTAATTATAATGGTACTAATTTTCTATTTAGCATGTATATACAGGAAATGTAGGAAGGTGTCCTAGGATTGTTAAAAAATGAGCCTATATGGACCATCGTTTCACCCACGTGTCGTGATGATGACGGTCCAGATGATGGACCCGTGGACTAGCGGCCTGTGATTCAAAAAAATGAGCTGTTGGCACTAAATGCTAACGGCTCATTAAACATGGCCTTTGCATCGTCATCATTCGATGTCCCCATGGCCCATCAAAGGGACGGTTAGGATTCGGCCCACCTAGACAGGGTCAACCTGGCCCACTCGTCCAAGTTAGATCAGGTCGACCTGGTCAGCTCGGCTGAGTCACACCGAGTCGACTCCACCATCCCCTAGTGCCACCTCATCATCCTTCATACTTGACCGTCTACCCTACCTTGACGGGCTTGGGATGGGTTGGTTCAGTACCGCGTGCCACCTAGATGGGATCTGCCCACGATGGGAAGAGGGAGACTACGGTCAAAGGGCAACCATCCAAATCGTCACCACTAATGACATGGGCGGCGAGAGTGGTTGGATCTTCACAAAAAGGTTGCCACCCGATGACCCTCAAAGACCACACTTCCGCCCCTTTATGATGATAGGATTCTGACCCGCGGTTACACCAAATTAGAGGGAGTGCGCCTTGTTGCATTCTCTAAAGAGGAGGTGTCGCGAATGGCAGCGCCATTCGTTTACAACTGATAGGCAAATTTGCTGCGAAGTGCCCCCTTATCGATGACATTACTCGTACATATCTAGCACTAGGGCACTTTCTCAAATCAGTGGTCATCGGAGCTCGCAACCAAAAGAGTGTATTTACCTACTTCCAACTGGAAGATGACTTCCAAAAGGCTTGGAGTCGCACGGCGTTGGCGATAAGTGGCTCCATCATGCACACCTATCAATAGACGGCCGAGCAAATGAGTATCTCACGGGATCATTACCCCCACTATCTCCTAGTGTGGATAGCTGTCCCTAGACTACGTCCCCATCTCTTCACGCCACTGCTTTGGAATCCTTAGCTAGTGTTGTTGGCACATTTATACGCCTTGACAAAGGCAGACATCTTTTCAACTGCCCAGGATATGCCAAAGTATGCTTAGAGATAGATCTACTCGAGCCCATTGATTGTTTGATACTCATTCACAATGGCGATGAGCTGATCCACTAGCCCACTGCATACGAGAACTTCCCACAGTTCTGTACACACTATAGCCTTTTGGGTCACACTCTCCATGCATGTCGCTAGAAGGCGTCGCAGGCCACCTTGGAGGACTACCTTCCGGCCTTGCCCTGCGATGAATACATAGTAGTGGCAAAGTCCACTCTGCAAGGGTGTGGCCCTAACCAAAAACTGCCTCCACCTACACGGACCATCCCCACACCGGAGGGTGCAACTAGTGTTCCACCTCCCCTACCTCAAGATCCTACGTTGGCTAAGCCTGTCTCGGGATCCTACAACTTCACAACGAGTGAAGAAGGACACTAATAAGCGCCCTCATACCCTGCCCCGGGCTAAGGATATCCCTTCTATTAGCACCTGGTTGAGTAAGGGAAAAGAGGTAAGGGCACACGCCATCACCTTAAATACATTTGCTCTTTTGGACGTACTATAAGGACCTGATATGCGGGATTGCACGAAGGTAGGGTGCCCCTCTAGATTTACCCCCACCTGTCCCTCTCCATCCCCTCAGCCTACATCCCTCCACCCTTCATCTTCCTCTCGGCATACACCCTCTTGCCCCCATCATCCCCTCAACCTACATCCTCCCACCCCTTACCATCTTCCCATGTTCTTCCATCACCCGATCTTCATCCTTTATCTCATCCCCTCCACCATCCCCTAGTGCCATCTCATCATCCCGCCCCAGGGAGGATGATAGGGGAGCATCTCGCCATCAAGACGGAACGACGCCAGCAACCTCACCGAGAAGCACGAGCCAACACCTACAACACGTCGTTCAAATACTCCACGTGAAGATGAAGCCGCATATGTTTTCGTTTATTTCTTCTTATTATTATTGTTGTAATTTCCTTGCCAAATTATGGACCATTTTGAACGATTTCGTGTTTTGGCCTCGTCCATTTTGAACGATTTGATTTTCATCGATTTGAGATAACCACTCTACTCGAGATGGTTCCCTCCAGTTACGCCCAATTGGGCATGCTCATGGCCCAATATAAGGACGACGTGCCCAAGAGGACAGCCATGACTTGAATTTGGAAATTGAAGTGTTGTTGTTTCTTCGTTCTTAGTTTTCTAGCATTAGAGAATTTTAGGTAGTCTTAGAGAGCTTTGAAATTTAGGAAGCCTTGAACGTGGAGGAACGTGGCTCATGTCCATGACTCAAAACGTGATCGTTTTCTTTGACCCCCCTCCCCATTGCTGCTCGTGACCAATACTTCATCCCAGGATCGTCATTCTAGATCAACATTGATAGTCTAGAATTCCGTCCAACAAGCCCTTCTTGAAACGGATTGTGAAGTCTTCATCGACGATACTGTAGCTCAAGCTCGTGATTCAAGTAGAACTCCTGTCTCTTCACCAACGCCTTTGAGATAGTCGTTCTGCCTACACTCCCTCGATCGTGCACCCTATTCTCGAAAGCCCTGCACTGGAAGGGTTCAAGACTCTTCTTCTTGGGAGACCTTGTCCAAGATGTTCAAGAATCTGTTTCTTGGACCCCCTGACCAAGAATCAAGATGCTTCTTCTCCCTTTGGCAAATCCGCACTGCCATGTCACCTTGGAAGTCCATTGCACCATGTGCATTCCTCGCCACCGCTATCATCGCAAGAACTCCGTCGTTGCGCGCCCACATCTGCAGCACAAGCCCACACTTTGCTGCTAGTGCCTGCACACGCTCGCGCGCGCCCGCCATCCACACACACCGACCCTTCCCTAGGTCCTGTGCACGGCCATCTCCCATGCTTCAGCCTCTATGTGCGCTGTTGTTGTTCTGCCGTGCGTGCAATTTGTCACCTGGTGTGCACGCGTCAACTGGACCGTGTCAACCTACTTTCAGCCCACGAATCGACCTTGTTCGGGCGCCTGTTTGACTCCTTACGATAGCAGCGGATCTTGTTCAACAAGTACTACCGCTCCTTCCTTCACTGCAATTCATTTACTCTCCTTGGAGTGTTGATTGATTTATTTTCCGAGCCTCGAGAGGTAGGAACCTATTCATCAACTTAGTGAGATAGGAACGTATTCAACTTAGAGAGAGAAATAGGAATTCTTTGAGGTAGATCGTTAATATCATTTACTAGGAGGACTGGACGCCTTTGGGTTGTACGACTACCCCTCATCTAATGCATCTAGTTGGCCCAAAGGGACGTTGGGAAGTCGATTGTGTCCAATCAAACTTTGCCAATTTAGCTGAACTTCAAACTCTGTTTGTTAATTCTTTGTACTTTTCATTGTTTTCAAAATTTGCATCTTAACATCTACGTCATTGGCTACATTAGTTGTCATCTGTGGTGTAATATGCGCCTAGCGATCCCGACTGATCACATATTACATCACACCCCCCCCCCCAGCCACTCCACCTCCATCCTCCTCGCCTCCTCAACCCTCTTAAAGCCCTAGACCACCATCTCATCCTATCCATATACCACCCCCACCCGACATGCTCCCCTCCCTTCCTGATCTCCATTCATTCCATATCCCATTCGATCGAGCAGAATGCTTGACTTACCATCAAACTTCACTCATCAGTTCTAAGGATACTTGTGGGGATACTAGCGGTCATGCTTCCATGGGAGAGGAGGATGATGCCTCCATCTCTGAGGAGTTGGACATGGATACCTCCCTACCTTCAGAACATCATTTGGATGCCCCTCATATACGTCACATATATAACACCCGATCGAGGGTGCGTCATGCGAGCTGATAGCTTTATGATTCCAAGGCTTGTTTGGAATTGTAGAGGGATTGGCAACCCTCTCACCCAATCACATCTCCTTTCTCTAATCAATATGCACAACCTAGGGATAGTTGGGCTTATTGAGCTGATGACTATATCGGGTGACTCCCATTCCATTAAAAGGAAACTCGGAATGGACCACGTTTACTGTCATCCTTTGAATAAGCTATGGGTTTTTTGGACGCAGGACCATTCATTGGAATTACTTGTCGAAGGGATAGTACATTACTTTTGTAGTATCCTACTCTATGAAGCCCTACACGCTTACGGTAGTCTATGCTTCTCATAGACATCTACTGCGGGAGGCTTTATGGGGGGAACTCATTCAACATATCCAGGTCCATCAGCAGCTTGATAATGATGGAGGACAATCCCGTTGAACACGCCCCGACTCGTCATCAGCCTCGTCACGGAGTCTGAGCCAACATGAAGGATCCAAACTTCCACTACCAGGTTTAAAATTGCATCGCCAGGCAATCCGCGTCGTGTTGTTTTATTTCTTCTTCGTGTAGTTTTCAGTTTTTTGGAGGTCTTTCGTAGTTTTACGGAGGTTTCTCTTCGCATTGCCAGTTTTATTTCGTCACCCGTGGACTGTAGGGAGGCTCCCTCCTGCGTGTGTATGGGCCTCCCCCCATGAGATCCTTGTGTTCTATGTCTTTTTGTTTACCATTTTGAGGGGGGGAGCCATGCATGGCTTCTTCCCTCTTAAAATATCATTTAGGGGGGATGGAGCCCACTAAGCCCTTTCCCCTAAAGGAGTCCATAAGGGCACCTTTTGACCCCCCCTCCTCTTTTTTTCACTATAAAGGGAAGGGGGAGGGCGTTGTTTTTGAAAGAAAAAGAAGAAATAGTTATCGTCTTTTTTTTAGGTTTTCACTACTGGTTTACTCTATCCCTTCTCACACCTTCCCCTTTGTTCTCATTCGAAGGAGGATTCTGGTCCCCTAATCGATCTACCCTCCCTCTCCCCTCCTGCTGCCCTTAGGGTCGACATGCCTAGGCCCCGCTTCTTCCCCTCTGACCGGTGCCGCTTCTCTTCCTTCCCCCACTGATAGTTGCACCCGCGATTGCGCGGCTCGTCGCCAACCATAGTCAACGTTTTGACCGACCTCTCCCCGTTCAACCAAAATTGTGGGCAACTTCGACAGGCTGGACCTTGTCTCACGATGGGCGCAGCGACTAGGTCGGCAAGCTTCCCTCTTCTTCGCCGACGGTCCTCCGCCCTCCCGAGCAGACGCAGTTACTCTTGCCTGCTGATGAGCATGACTAGGCAAACCATGGGGGGTTCACTCGCGACATGCCCAACCTCCACGGACAGCGACCGTCTTCGGCCCGTTAGGCCAGACCAAGGCGGTTCAAAAGCGCTGACCAACACCCTGCGGTCATCTCGGATCTACGCGGGCTCGACTGTGGTTTCACCAAAGCCACACCAAGGCGACTCAGAAGTGCTGACATGCACTCTTCAGTCATCTCAGCTTGGGTGGGCTCGCCTGGGGTTGCACCATAGCCACGCTGGGTCGCCTTGTGTGACCGCAGCACAGTAGCGGGGTACCACGTCTACTATCGACCAAGAACTATGGAGTGCTGGCTGCGCTATCCATCCCCCCCTACGCAAAAGAGCAGAGTGGTAGTTGATCTCCATCCCTGATATTTCTCGTCGATGGTCGATTATTCTCTTGGACGTGCACTCTTCTCGCTTGACCCGGCGGTCTTGCTTCATCAATAGATTCCGACAACTCCCGCTCAAGTTACTTCTCTCAATCCCCTATTCCCCAACTTATCCCAGTATTATTACTCCCCTCAGTGCTAGTCTATGGCTGCTCCTTTGCCTTGAGAGATCTGTTGATAGCGATATAGGTCTAGTTCCCCTCTTGTGTTAGGCTACTTCTTGACGGTGCCAAAATAGTTTGTTAGCGACAACGGTACGGATGCTATCAGACAGCTATTCGTCCCTCACTTTATCAGTCTTCAAGCTAAGCTCACGGATCATTGGGACCCTAGACAAGGCTCGACACCTCTCGGTATCCACACCTGAACCTCGCTCCGGATCAGTCGGTTGCTATGTCTTCTAGTTGAATTTCCATTAAATGTGCATGCATTTTATTACACTGTTATTTTGGTTCATGGTAAACCCTCATTATGGTGTGACACAGCATGCGATTTGGTCGTGTCACATTATTTGATCTCCCCTGGTTCATAGCTGGAGATTTCAACTGCATACGGGCAGTCAATGAATGCCAGGGAGGTCATCCTGCCAAGTCACGATCTATGTGTGCATCTGCTTGGCGCTCATTGCACCATGTCCACTACTCACCTATAGTGGGAGGCTCGACAAGTGTACAATCACGAGTAAGATCCTACCGAGATACTACTCGAACCACTCACCGATTCTCCTTCTCCTGGACTCGACTACTTGAGTTTGTCACCCCCATTCTGATTCCAAGCTATTCGGCTTTAGCATGAAGACTTTCATAGCTTTGTGCACAGTCATTGGCATGGAACGATCTCTATGTCGCCTATGGAGAACTTTACTTATAGACTGAGGAACCTCAAGTTTCATTTGAAATGGTGGAGTTGACATGTATTCAGAGACTTCCATGCACTAGGGGAAGTGCTCAAGATGAAGCTAGCTGCTATTGAGCAACAACTACATGATGGTTGGACGGACGAAGCGGGAGAGCGCAAGATTAGGCTTAGTAAAAAGCTCGAGGATGCCATGCAATGACAGGAGATTTTCTATCTCCAGAAATTGCATAATCAATGGCTGAGAGAAGGGGATAGAAACACACATTTCTTTCATGCCTTGATTCAACATAGAGCTCATCGTAATTATGCGACCCTATTAGGGATACATAATTAGGACCCCGTCCAACTAGCAACTGCCACTATCGCATACTATAGTACACTCCTTGCTTCACAACCAACTATTGTGAGTGAGGATTTACTCGACTCCATCCCTCACTTGGTCATCAACCAGGAAAACGCCCTACTTACGACCCTTCCTACGAGAGTAGAGATCAGGGAGGTGGTCTTCTCCTTTTGTTGGTACAAGGCCCCAGGACTAGATGGATTTTCTGCAAAGTTCTACATACCATGTTGGGATATGGTAGGCACGGACTTGGTGCTTGCTATCAAGGAGATCTTTACCCGTAAAGTCCTACCTAGATATTGTAAATCTACTTTCGTGG
Source organism: Wolffia australiana (assembly GCF_029677425.1). Taxonomy (NCBI): domain Eukaryota; kingdom Viridiplantae; phylum Streptophyta; class Magnoliopsida; order Alismatales; family Araceae; genus Wolffia; species Wolffia australiana. The sequence continues at coordinate 4,473,593 of NC_135854.1, read as the reverse complement.
TGCTTATTCCAAAAGTGGACACTCCAGCTTCTTTTAGAGACTTTTGCCCTATTAGTCTTTGTAATGTATGTTATAAAGTTTCATCTAAGATCATTACAAATCGACAAGGGACCTTCCTTGATAGACTTATCTCGCCTGAACAATGTGGTTTTGTCAGGGGTTGACTGATTCATGATAATGAAATGCTAATTCACGAGTTAGCCCAGTCACTAGACACATATTTGGGGCTCGAGCATCATCATCAAACTGGATATGGAGAAGGCCTTTGATCAAGTTGAGTGGAATTTCCTTACCAAAGTGTTACATCGCTTTGTGTTTATTGATGCATTCATCACTCTTGTGGATGCATGTATTAGAGAGAATCATTTCTCTCTCCTGGTGGAGGGAAACTCCACCGCTTCTTCATGACCACGAGATGTCTACAATAAGGTGATCCATCTCACCCACCCTTTTCATATTGATGGAGGAGGTCTTCAGCAGATCTCTCACATGAGCAATTGCCTATGGCCTCATCAAACCATATTTCACGAAAAGGGGATGCCCGATCCTCTCGCAATCTCTATTTGCAGATGATGTCATCCTTTTCCTCAATTACGAGTGCCCTCAATGCGTATGAGCGCGCTTCTAGCCAGCTTGTCAATGCCTCGAAGAGCAGCTTTATGGTTGGTTCGTCTACCACTATAAAGTGCTCTCAGATTATCCAACAATATATTGGATACTTGCAAGGACGCCTCCCTTTTGATTATCTGGGATGCCCTATCTTTATCGGACCCGCTAGACGTCATTATTTTGATGCCTTGGTGACCAAGCTGAGAAAGAAACTAGACGGATGGAAACTTTATTTTTTTATCCTCTAGCAGCCACATCCAACTTATTCGACATGTCCTCATGAGCATCCCGCTGCACTCCCTAGCGGTCCATTCATTATCACTCTAAGCCCTTCGCGTTGTGGACTGACTGCTCACACATTTCTTATGGTTTGGTCACCTTGTGGGAGAATGTTGCCATCATTGGGTTTCTTGGGATAGAGCTTGTTGGCCGATGGCCGAGGGGGGTATAAGGATAAGAAGCCTTTAGGGTGTCCAAGACATGCTTCACAAGAAGCCCGTGTGGCTTATGCATACCACAAACTCCCCATTGGGGAGTTTCACCTCAGCCAAGTACGGCAAGTGGGATTATAGAGAGTTGGACATTCGAGGCCCTCGCAGATGGCGGGCTTGGCAGTGCCATTGGCTAGAGATAGCCAATGTCACCCATTGGCATATCAGTCAGAGTGCAATTAGGGCCTAGTATGATACATGCCTGCCTGTCCCATTTTGCACCCACTACCTGCGGTTGACTATGGCACAGTTCCTCACTGGCAACACACGCCTCCTTTGGGAACAACATGGCCTCCCCTTAGACATCTTATCCCAGACCTAGAGTATTCTCATCGCGACCATTCCTAACCGTCCTATTTGGACGCTTACCCTCGATGGGTCACTTTCCTATCAATCCTCTTGGGAGCATTTTCGCCAGAAAGCCCCCATTCAGCACTAGGGTCACCACATCTGGCATCCAACGATCATCACTCGAGCCTCCTTCTTCCTTTGGAGACTAACGCATCATGGCCTCCCGATGGATAATCGGGTGACTCGTATTAGTCATTCCCTCAGTTTGTGTTGCGAACGTTGTCCCGCGTCTCCCCAAGTTGAGTCTATGGAGCATCTTTCTTCCATAGTGAGATAGATCTAGACTGTTGGCGCCAAATTACACATCATTTGTGCCCACTACTGCGTACCCCACTATTCTAACACAAAGTGTTTTGGCAAGATTTTTCTCTCGCCACCATGCTCTAAGTGGAGCCCATTCCTTTACGTCACCATAACTGACTTACTATGGGAGATCTAGAAAGGGAAAATTTCTTCTCGTTTTAAAGGGACCCCCTTGGGAGCACTGGATACCATGCGATGAGTCCAACACTGGATATGATGCACTCACCTTTCTATACCGCCCCTCGCTCGTAGCTCAGCCCTCACATGTGATCTTCTTTACACTTCGGGCATATCGGTGACCCTCGCCCCCATCACCATATGGCTACAGCTTGTCCATTGTCACCTACCCAGGACCAGGGACTGGGACCCGGGTCAGTATCCTTCGCGATCTAATGGGAGTATTCTCTTCACCTTTTTGTCTTTTTATGGTATCCAAACTAACATAGCAGTCGAAGATATGGTGATTCGTGATGGTTTGCTCCTCTGCGAGCTGCAAAACCTTCACAATGTCGGCGTAGAATCATGCTCACAGGTGTTAGTGAATATGCTTCGTGCAGGTACCTGCTCCTAGTGGCAGCTACAACAAGTATGGCAAGACATCATAAAATGCCACCCCCGCTTGAGTAGCATTTGACATAAGTTGCGCAAGGGCAACCAAACCATAGATGCCCTTGCCAACCATGCGGTATGCACTCAATCCCCTTCTACTCTTTACTCCTCCTAACAAGAACTCCCTCGGGCAGCATGTAGTTGCCACTACGTCGAGCTCCTCGGCTTGCCGGCTCTTTGCACACATCGCACTCTATCAAAGGATAGACCTCGTGATTAGCGTATTGCATGGAGCACTAGAGGCGGGAGCGCTCGCCCTCTCTCCTAATTGATGTCCCCCCACGCGCCTCAATGATGTCAAATGTTGATGGTGGGGAGAGCTCCACACACTCCATGCATCATCACTAGTGGGGGGGGGTGATAACATTCATATTTAATATGCGAATTGATCATAATTCACTATCATTAATGCTTAATTATCATGAATATGATGCATGTTATCATGTTTTCATGACATTTTCTCTATCACTATGCCATTTCATTAAGTCCACATTTATGCACTTTTTACGCTTAATTTCATCTTTAATTTAGGTTTGACCTTTTTCAAGGTCAAACCACTTGAAATGAACGATATTCTTGAGATTGACTTTCAGGACTTAAGTGGACGCTTAATGAAGAAGAGAGAAGAGAAGAATGATGTGAAGAACTAGGAGTCAACCATCCGCGTTGACCCAAGTCGAGGGTGGCACGGAGTCGAAGAGAACAAAAATCTGAAGCTGATGAAAACAATTTCAGCCAAAATGGGGCCCAGGCCAGGCCACCGGCCCATTAAGGAGTCAAGGCCAAGGCCCATTAAGCGAGCACAACACTAGGTCCAATAGCGGGCCCAGACGTGGACCCACAAGGCGAGCCCACGTGGAGGCCATTACGCACGCCCAGATAATTCCCGGCCTTGAATAAGGTTGGAAATAGAGGAAATCGTGGCCTTAGTGGGCCATGAACGGCCCACTAAGGCCTAAAATGGGAAAAATGCCTCTAAAAAGCTCCTAAAATGCCTAGAATGCCCATGTAACCCTATTTAACCCCCATTTTCTCTCTCTTCTCGGATTACTCTTGAAATCTCAAGTCTTTGAGCAGCTTGGAGCCTTGTGAGAAAGTTTCTTGAGTCAAAAGTGATTTGTTTCACGTTTAAGAAGCATTTCCTCAGGATTTGTGCGAGCAATCACGAAGAGGGTGAGAAAGCGTTTGAGGATCCCCCCTTGAACACCGAAACTCCGCCGAAGAAGGAATCGACGACATCGACGACATCTTCAGGGCAATCAGGTTAGTAGCGCGTAATCTTCGCAATCCTTACCAATAGATTAGATTAGATTAGAGGTTAGTTAGGATTTAGATTAGATCGGACTTTGACTTTTCCATTTTCATCTGCGATTTCTTTGGTTGACTTCAAATAGAGATTTCTCTCTCGTTTTAAGTCCAAATTTTGCGCTTTGGTACCGTTGGATTCCTTGTCAAGTCCTCTTTCCATAGATGCCTAAATCCCTCACTTTCATCAAGGTTTGGCCACCCGAATTCCTCTTTTACAGTTGACTGTTCTGAAATTGAGAATTAGGGTTTGCGCTTCCGATGGCGATATCTCGACGATCCGACCTTAGATTTGGGCGAAATCAGTTTCCTTGGGTTCCTCTGATCATTATTATAATATATATCGTCATTCTCCCTATTCTAAAAAAATACATATATTTGCTAAAAAATCTCCTTCTTTCTAAGTTCAATTCGATCTAAGTTAACCGAGTCAACCGAATCGATTAAGTCAACCCACGTTCTCTGTGGATTCGACCCATACTCATCGCTGTACTCGAGTTTTTTTAAAAAAACCTTGTATTGAGTTCGGTATTTTATATTTTTGACGATCGAATCGTGTGCTAAACGACTACACATTTTTGCTGCATCAGGGGGACCAGGTGAGACGTCGACACGAGCACCCATCTCTGAGTGACTGCTTGGTATCACTCATGTATCTTTTTCTTTTCTTACATATGGCATGGACTAGTAGGATGAGAGTGTAATTGTGATATTTATGCTCATTCCACACCTGCTAAACAATCCACTTCATATATAAAATTCACCTGGGTGGCGTCTAGGCATGACTGGATTGATCTACGGGCACAACTACAGGGTTGGACATTCCCAGCACCATGTATTTTGCTATTAAAAGCAATTAAAAACTATTTAGTATGTTATCAATGCTATTGCAATGGTGAATCACGATTGAAGAGAATAAAATAAAAGCAAGAATGAGTGAGAAAGAAAGGAGAGAAACACATAAAAATAAAATAAAAGGGTGATTTTATTGGGTTGATCAAGAGCAACAACGCCCATGTCGGCTATAGGCGAGGAACACAAGAGCGCTCAAGCCTACCCGCAGCCAGGCAAGGGGCGTCACAACCCAAACGACCATGAAAGAGGTCAATCAAGGTAACATAGAGATGGTCGAGAGAGCACACACAAGAGAGGTAAATCATCTTTATTCTATATATGATAAATGCTGAATAATTTATAGCTCTGCGTTTATTAGAATTTTTTGATATGGGATTAAGATCCCATAGTCTATTTACTTTCATAGTGGGCCAGGCCGCTGACTAACCAAGTAATTGTGCGACCCGTTGGGCCACGATGTCATGCAATTTTTATAAGAAATCATATGGGGCATGATTTAAATAGGTGGATATGATCTCACCTGTCCTATCTTCTTAAAGAAGATCAGACAGTGAGTTCTATCTGGCCATATTTAATCTATTTTTATTTCTTATCCAAAGTTCATGATGGCTGGCAAGGATGATGGAGACGTCGGACCCAACTACGGACAAATCAAAGGAAGTGACATTGACGAGGCAGCAGATGTTGACGTGACATATGGGGTTCACCAAACTAATCTAGGTCCACAACAACAATTTAATCACAGCCATCAGTTCAGATGAGGGTGATCAAACAGCTAGGGGCGGTTCGGTCCAACCGTGCCCTTGACTGTTGATGACACCAGCTGAGGGGCGATTGTTGCCCGATGAAAGGGACCACCAGGCAATCCAACGGTCTTGGAGGACCTCCAGGGCCATCTCCCTCCATCGGATGGCCGGGGGGTTCCCTCCCAAGCCGTTAAAGGGGGCCATAATGCCCCTAATTCACCTATCTTTTGTCCATTGGTCTTAGACGGTAGAGTACTCTTGTTGGGCTTCTCCGGCCAAGTCAGAGAAGATGACAGCTCTGGTGAGGCTCGGCCAGCTCAAGGCAGTGCCTAGGAAGGTCTGGGACATCTTGGATTCACACTTGGAAGGAGGAGAAGAGCCAGGGAACCTGAATACTGATGCTAGGCAGCGGCGACCAGTGTCGCCACTCTGGCTCTTCAAAACACAACGCTTCACGTATGTTTCTGATCTCCATTTGGTTGATTGTAACTTTTTTATCATACCCATATGTTGTATTTTCATTCAATCTAGTTTTCATTGAAATTTTGTATCGCGGCTTCTATTAGGCATTTCATCAAACACATGCTATGCATTACGCGATTTACCCAATTTTTCTAAGTTTTAGTACTTTCACTTTATAAAACTTATATATACATAAATTTATATATCTTCCTCATATTTTCGTGTCTCTCAGGAATTCTGTCAAGCACCCTAGAGGCATTTAATAGAAGTGCCTCCTTAACTCAAAATTCTACAATTGAAAATCTATAAAAATATATAAAAGTCATATAAAAACTTACTAAATTATACATCTCTCTGATTTTGATCCCCTTTCGGGCATCTAGTCGAACACCTTCAAGGTGTTTGACTAACCAACCCCTTAACTCTGAAAATGAGTATAAAAATATATATAAATATATAAATATAAAAACATATTAAAATAGATCTATAAACTATAGAATAAATATATTATTTATATAAGCCATACTCTGCTACTATTGGTGACCTTAACCTAATATAAATACTTCTTATTTACTATAACTATTCCCTTTATCCTCTCCTAATATATCTATATCTATCTAACTACTTAGTATATTATAATTAGTTAATCACGTACTCTCTCTCTAGCTATCTAATTCTTAAATTCTCTAAGTATATCTAAGTACTTTACTAGCTTTAGAAACTTCTACAATATTGGTCTTCTTCTTTAATCTTATTAAACTAATTACTCTTATTAAGTACCTTCTACTTATTCACTAACTATATTACTATCATCCTTGATTATAATAGCTAATATCTTGCTTATTTATTATCCTTAGAATCTATAATATATATATATATACATATAATATCCGATATTCACTGTTCTATAGTTCTCTAATTAAATTAATATTCCATCTATCTACTAATTACTTATTTCTTCTTATATTCATTATCTTTCGTATTATTATTATAGGATATTAACTAAGAACTCAATTATTAAAATTATACTCTATCTATACAGTTGCGTGAGTTATACTTTTATCGAATTTATCTGATTATAGGAAAATTAGACTTTACAACGACAACTAAAAATTACTGCACAATTTGCCTCCATTATGGGGCAGCTTGCCTGCACTCGCAAATCGCCGTGATCCTGGGGGAACGTAAGGATCTAAGGTAAATATACTTGACTTTTATTTTTCTTTCTTGACCTGATTGTTAGCTTATATTGATTTCACTATCACATCTGGCCATCATCATCTCATCGTTAGCTTTCAATATCGGATACGACTTGTTCTATACCTCACACCTGTCACTCTTTGCATGATCTTTTCTTTATTCTTGCACTTGATCAATTTTCTTAAAATATAATTTTAACCATCTAATAACTAGTATTATCATCTTGATTCATCGACTAATTATCTCTATCTCACCTTACATTCTCTCTCCAATGAACTCGATCTTTTATACATATCTCATATCACTGCAGTAATCACTATTTTAAGAATATTGAATGCTTAATCACTGTTCCTTGTTGAGACCATCCGTTCTCATCACTAGCAAAAATTACTGAGCAAGTACATGTTTATACTTTTATCAAATATATATATAAATATTTTTTAGAGATTAAATTTGAACTGATTTAATCTTCTGCTGCACAGCAAAAGGTTTCCAAGCATTCAATCAAGACCTAGGGAACCCAAAATTATGTCCATTTACTTCTAAATGGATGTCGTACTCTGTTCATTCATCCATATTGGGAGTACGCTATCTTAATTAATGACCCATTTTTTACTCTTGATCTTCCATCTGCACTAAATTTTTTTTTGCCTTTCCACCTTTCTTTTATCATTGTCTCATTATCCATTCATTATTGTACATATTTTATATTATGTGCTTGAATAGAGGGGAAAATATTTATAATCCCAATTTTTAAGGAGGAAGGTTAGTGAAAACTTGAATATTAAGTAGCCACAAATGATGAGAGATTGATTTTGTTTTTAAAAAATGTAAGGCCCTCCATTTCATTGTTATATTATATGCCTATATTGTGATACCAAAATTAATATGTGCGTGAAAATTTTCTCAGTGGCTCTTTTCAAACCAAAGGAGTTCATTTTTCACATTCTAGAAAGAGTAATTTCTAGGTATTTCATGGGAAGACGACATGCTATAAGTGAGATTCAAAACTTTGGCACTTGATTTACATGTTCTCTTAATGAACTGGTAAATAGAATACCTCAATAGAATCTAATGGGTACTTCTAAGGGACTAGCAATACGTGAATGATGTTAGATAACATTAGAGGACAGATCAGCCTATGTTATTTTATTTCATATTCATTCATGAAAACTATATGAAGAACGTAAATCTAAATTATTCATTGAATATGAGAACTTGGGAACACCAATGTTATTTTATACCATATTCACTCATGACATATGATATTTCTTCTTAACACAAATATAAGTCTGTAGAGCTTGTAATCATTTATTATTATTATGGTGATTCAAGATTCAAAGGAATCAAAGCTGGGCTCAAGGTTTTGCACATCCTCCACCCTTGTGATAAGTTTGACATCTTTATTAAAAAATTTAGATTGACTTTGAGATTTTTTTCAACATATAACTAGTTGTAAACCTTCATACAAATCCATTCAACTTGGAATCACATATTTTAGTTGATTTTTGAAAGAGTTACAAGGGTTTGAACCTGGATACAGAATGGTCAAATAAGATTGTGAAAAGATAGAGCTTAAGATATTGATTCAATTCAACTTTCACTATTTTGGTGGAGATAACATTTATTGGTAATCATATTTTCTAAAAATTAAAAAAACATTGACTTAAAAAAATATTCATGCTGAAATGCATGAAATTACGCCTTGTCTTGTAACTACTTAAGAAGACTAATTATATACTAAGTTTTTTCAAGGAGAAATACATATTGTAAAGAAATATAGTGTTCTTGTTAGATATTTGGGGTCAATGAGGTGAAGGTTTTGGGTATCAAAGTAGAGAAGACTTCATGAGCTAAGTTGAAGTAGGTCAAGTGTCGTCGCTCTGTGGAAGACATCAGGGGTTGAGGATGATACAGCCTCACTGACTTTTCCCTTTTTTTGTATATTTTCTCAGCGCTCTTTCTAAATGATTAGCATGGAAGGCATTGACACAAACACAGTTGGGGCGCATCATCATCTTGGGACAGATATCCCCGAACAACATTAAGCATTAGCCTAAGCTGTCTAACAAAATAGTAGTATCTCCCATTTCCACTACCTCATTTCCTAGTTAGACAAATACTATGTCAATTGATAAACAAAAAAATAGTATAGCTAGATACCTAATTCACCCCCTAAGGTTATTCCTCAGCAACCTAAACTAACTTCAAATTTTCTTTTGTAAAACTGTCTAAAACATCACTTTATATCTTAATTTTGAAATTTCATATCATTCAAAGCTTAAACTCTTCTTCTAAAAATTGCCTCAACCGTCAATTCAGACCCATGTCCACAATGTTTTCACAATAATAAATTTGAACTTTTTTCTACACAAATTCCGTAAGCAATAATTAAGATCTTTAATTGAAACTTTTCACACAATTAAGAACTTAAAACATTTCATCTGAAGTTGTCTATACAATTATTTTAGATCACCCTCTGCAATTCTCATGCAAACAAAAGCTTCAACACTTTTTGTAACTGATTTTTTTAGAAATAATATAGATATTTACCTAAACGTTTCAAAATATTAAAAACTTCGCTCTGCTATTTCCAAGTCACCTAAACCCTCAATTCGGATCTTTTTGTACGTTGTTTACATGATTACATGCTTCCCGACATTTTCTTGAAAAATTCTGGAAGCAGCAATTTGGATCTTTAGTTGATCATTTTTTTAGGGGGTAAACAAATACAAATCTGTTAATGTGAAATTGTCTGAACCATCACTTTAGATCTTTATCTGCACTTTTCACAACATTAAAACCTTCAATATTTTTTCCAATGAAATCTGTCGAGCAACAGTTTAGATCGTTATCTACAGTTTTCACAATATAAAATATTTTATTCTACTTCTGCCAAGTTGTCTAAACCATGAATTTAGGTATTTATGGATACTATAGACTATATAAGTTACAAGATTTGTCCTATGAAAAGTCTGGACCTATCAATTCAGATATTTAGTAAATTTTTTTTGAAAATTAAAAAATCAATTTTTTGGTTAAATTGTCTGAACCATCACTTCAGAAATTAATTGCAATTTTCACAGAATTACAAACTTCAAAACTTTTTCTAATGAACTTATGCATCAAAAAATTGTATTCTTATCTAAAGTATTTATAAAATTAAAATATTCAAACATTAAAGTATGATGAACTAAAAAATCCTGTTAACATCGTGAGGAAGAAATGAGAAGTGAAAGGTGTTTGTTTACAAGACAATATTGGAAGCATTTAAGACATCTCAAAGAGTACAGATTGATGATTTAACTTAGGTACTTGTACAGAATCTTAGTGATTTATTTTGGTTGGATTGCAGAGCCAAGTGGTTCCTCTTCCTGGACAAGGGTATAATTTTGTTTCAGATTGAGTGGTTGGTGTTAATCCATGAGTATAAAAATTAAATTCAGAAAAACTAAGATGTAATATTTTTCAATACCAATTCAACCATGTTTTAAGTATTTTGCACTATCACCAATTCAATCCATTTGGTAATTTAAGATTTATTCATATTTTGATAAATCTATTTCAAAATGCATCTATATATTCTAAATATTCAGTAAATTAGGGGGGACTCACATAAAATCTAGGAATTTATGTCATTTTAAATCTAATATCATCTTTCAACAAAACCCCTAACATTTAATATACCATCCAACATCAAATTAGCCCTGCTCATGTGAGCTTTTAGACCCACGTGCTGATCTTTTAAACAGTACCATCAATAAAATTATTAACAAATCAAACATGTAGATTCATTAATCATATATAAGTTTAACCTTATTGGTGTCGAGTCACCCTTAAGGTGCTACGCAACACCGTGTATCTCAGGAGGTAAATGATTTTCATTCGTAATTTCATTAATTGTTTTGTTCATCAGTTTTAACATACATATGAGCTCCAATCTGTAAGTAACTTGAATGAGTAAGGTCATGGTCAATTATCAAAGCCTATTAAATCATCCGACTTGAAAATGATGAACAGGCAAATCATTGGAAAACTCATTTTCTGATATTTCCTTTACCTTGGAAAAATATTTCATTTTTTCCTCTTCATCCAGACTGTCAATCTCATAAATAAGGAAATTATCTCATCTTGAACTTACAATAACAATTTTGGGCTTTTAAACATGTTTGAGATATGGTTATTTTGAGCCCCATGATTTAGGACTTATAGGACGTCATCCATGATTCACACAGGTCAATTTAGTCCAATCATTCCCAAAATACCACCCCCAAACCCTCATTATACTATCATCCTATCATAGTAGGAGTAGATATTGTTATTTAGATTTGGTTATTTCATCGAATATCACACTAATTAGTAAGTCCAAACTTTAGAATACTTTTAAAATTATCTAAATCAGACTTTCCAACTTCATTTTTTTAATTTGTACCCTCAATAGTCTACTAAAAAATGTAGCAAAAAGGGTACATTTATGAGGAAATATAGATGAGGGAGAAATTATGAGGAATCCTCTAACCCGATAAGTTGTGGTGGATTAATGACTCACTAACCATTAGTTTAACATCATGAATTTATATATTTATATACATTAGTATGATTATGCATGCATATTATCAACCTAACAATTATTAAAAATAAATAAATGATATTTTTATTTTATCTATTTTGATGGAATTTTTTCACAAAAATCCTAAAAAATACTTTGTCATTTTAAGAATTATGACTTCTAACCCGGAAAAATAAGTTCTATTAGAAATAGTTAGCATTTTATCTGAATTTAAATGGACTTTTGCTGTGTTTTGGCATCAAATTTACTTAGATGTTGACCAATAATTGATTTTATCCAAGCACTATAAGTTATAATTATTACAAAAGGTGCTAGTATGGCATTTCCAATTGTGATGCCATAACACACCAATCTCAAGCCAACTTTTAGTGCTTGGATGAAATAAATTATTGGTCACCATCTAAATAAATTGGAAGCCACATGTGGAATGGGGCTAATGTGCAAGTTTTATTTGCAAAAAATGTCATGAAATGCATGCAAAGTTTATATTCCAAAAAATCAGTTATTAAATTAGCAATAAATGCAATGCAAAGTCAAAACATGTGATGACCTTTCTTGGTCGGGTAAGAAAGGAAATACATGTCCATGTGGGCCCATCCCCATGTCATACATTTAATGTGATTCAAAAGAGTCTTATTTTTTATTCTTTCATAAAAATATGTCAAGTAGAAACCAGATCAAGGAAAATATGTGTAACTCACTGCAATCATTTTGGAAAATCTGAGAAATCTTTAACCATCCCAAGGACTTTGGGAGACACTTGCAATCTGGCATGTGGAGCGATGGAGGAGAGAAAATGTCAGCAGCATAGTAGCACCTAACTTCAAAACACAAGATTGAATGATAAAAAGAGTTTTACTGGCCACATTTTTTAGAGTAGCTTTCTCTCGTCTCCACGTAAAATCCAAGACGTAAAAGTTTATCATTACTATACAAATCTCAACAGAAGTGCACCAAAGAGGAAATAGATGAAACTCCTGGTGGTAGCACTCTGCACATGGAAAAAGTGCATCCGCCTTAAGTACATGGACCAGATTAGTGATGGATGGTGATCCAGTTTTTTGAGGTAAACAAAAACTAGATCTATAATCACGATGGCACACAACTATGAAAATTTACAGGATGCAATAGAATTCATTGATCGAGAAGGTGGTGGCAACAATGGTAATAAGAAAATTTTGGAGAATATTGAAGAAAAAAGAAGGGATTACCACGAATAATTTATAACATTGAGAGTGTTTTGGGGAAGAAGAATGAGAGTTCCATGATAAATAAAGCATGAATGGTGGGGTCTGAATACTCCGTGCGGTTTAAGAAACATGGAAGAAATGAGACTGATTTGAAAAATAATGATTAAATCAAGCATTAATGAAGTGTATCAACAAGGATTCCAGAACAGTATTTTATCTTCTGGCCAGCCTACAGTTGGGGAAATTCCATGTCGATGAGAGAAGTAAAAGGATGAAGAATGTTTATGATGTGGGTCATGAAAATGGAATTTATGAAATATTTTAAATTAACACCAATATAATATTAATTATGTTTTCCTTAAGGGTGATCCGAATTCGGTTTAATCCTATAGAAGGGGACTAAGTCAATGGAGCAGGGATATAACAATGACACTTTGATAATACTTATAATATTTTTAACTTAATGGAAGTAGGATATTTGAAATGAGGAACCAAAGTTTAGCACACAGAATTCTAAAGTAAACAACCACTCAGAGCAAATTAACAATTATCATGAACCAAAAATTATCACAAAGTTAAGGTGTCACAAGGTACCTCAGAGACGGGCGCCAATAGCTTGATTGTTCTGATGTTGAATGACCTTGATTGACGTTGATCTGCAGCTCCATGAGGGGATGTGAATAAAACAAGGAGAAGGTGTGGGAAGCGGATAAGAGGAAGTGTGAGATTTGATCGACATGAGAAGGTGTGGGAAGCGGATAAAAGGAAGCGTGAGATTTGATCGATAAAGGGGATGGGATAAGGAGTGAGAATTGATGAAGCTAAGAAGAAGAGACATTGATAACTAGATGGAGATGATGGGGTGAGATAAAGTGATGTGTTCAATGATGGGGGTGATGGGGTAAGGTGATAGGAAAATGATGGAGATGATAAAGTATAGAGAAAGGGAAGGAGGAACCCAAGAGGATTTGACCGATGTTGATGATGTGAAGCTGCCATAGCCGTTCCAGTGCCGTTATCACCAGAAAATCCCCAAATAATCACTCTTTTCTCACAAACAACTTCACATTAATTCTCAAGCAAAAGTGTCCATACAAACAGGATCATAGACCTTTGAAAGGAAAAGAAACATGCAGTTACAAAGAAAATAAACCATCAATAGTTTAAGAGAGAGGTAGAAAGATTGGTGGTTCACGTGGAGAAAGTTGTGGTGAAAGGTGAGGGAGAGAGGTAATGAGAAAAGTCAATTTGGAAGTTATAGGGAAGAGAGAAAGAAAGAAATTTAGAGAGAAAAGAGAATGGTGGAATAGTCAATAATAGCAGGTGGTTAAGAGGTTGAGAGAGCGGATAGAAGGAAAGAGAACAGGTGGAGAAGAAAACTCAAAGAAAGGAGTTGAGTGAAGAAAACTCAAAGAAGGGGGCTGAGGGAGGAGAGAGGCAAAGAACATGAGAGAGAGGGAGAAAAAGAAAAGGGAGAGAAGAGAGAGAGGGAAATGCTAAGCATTTCCCGTCAGTTTATTTATAGGTCCTGATTACTAAGTTTCCCTTCTTTCTTTTCCTAATTACTAACTTTAAGGATACCATTGTTTTATTGTTCCTATTTGTCTGAAGGTTACAAAAGTTAAATTCCTTTAACCACCTCTGTTGGAGGAACCTTGAAGGTTAGTGGGCAGAGTGGCCATATTCCTCTAATGATATCCTTAAAGTTGATTTCAAAATTTCTTCTTCCTGGCATGAAATGCTCCATCTAGATCCTTATTCAAGATCAGTATCCCTTATATCTTAAAATAGTTATTTTATGATGTTCACATATTTCTTATGAAATCATATAAATTTTCATCAGTGGTAAGTTTTATTTATTTCTATGTAATCTAAGCACCATTATTCATCAAACCAAATATGTTTGTTCATGTGAAAGTTAACATTATTAAGGTATTTGACAGTATGATGAAAAAATCACTTCATTTGTAAAGTAATATCATAATTTCTCACAAAACTCATAATCTCATCATATGTCAAAAGAGACTAATTTCTCATAAAACTCATAAATCATGTGATATTATTAATATCCATGAATAAGTTTTTAGTACATGGTAGTAGTTTTTCCTATCTCTCCATGCTTACATTAAATAGATATATATATATATATAGGTATTAGATGTCAGTCATTGCATAATCGATATTCATTTTTATAAAAAATGAATATTGGTAATTGCCATCAGTTATTGTAGTTGTAGCAGTCAATATCCAAATCAACACCCATACAGGTATTAATTGCAACGCATTCAGTTATTTAGGTATTGATGTTGGAGTCATATATCTGTTATATAATAGTTATAAATTATACATTATAAAATAAAAAATAAAAGTGTATTATTATTAATTAATATACATATAAGTATGTGTACTTCGCAAGTACATGGCTGAACAAGGAATGGCCAGGTCAACATGGATCATGACTGTTGACTGGTCTGATTCGCACAAAAATCAAAGTGGGGCAAAAGAGAGTTTTTAAAATGAGAGGAGCACCCATGCCTCACCTTCTATGAAGCTTAAAATTGGTGGGAACATGTGCCAACAATTAGTTTGGGTCTCAAGTTTCTTGTTTTATTGTTTAGTTATTTCAGTTTTACAAATAAATTTATCTTCAAATAAATTATATTTATAAGAATATTTATTTATTATTGTTAACCTGAATTTTTACTGTACTTGTCTCCCATTCTTTGGATTTCATCACTCTCATATCACATTAGTGAAAAAAATTACAGTTCATTCATTTATTAGTCCATTAGGTTATTTTACATTTTATACTTTTAACTGTACAAAAAAATCCTAATTAATTTTTTTTTACACAACAAAACATTATAATCTCAAAAGGCATGTCCTAGAAAAGTGACACTTGAACTGTATCTTAATCTCAATTAAAGTAACACTCTCTCATCATAAAAAAAACTAAGTTAATAAGTACTGAGATAGTTCACAGAAATTTTATGTATCTAAAGCCCACCCATTTAATTTAAAAAATTATATAATACAAAAATACTAATGGAAATATACATGTAATCACTTCCATGTAAGCAGGATTGTCATCAGATGGAGATGCTATTGGGAATGCCACTCATAGTGGCCCCTGGAACAGACGACCGCATGAGGAGCTCATACAGTGGCACGGTGGCACCAGTCCTGCTCTTCAGTTTTGGGTCACTATTTCTCGCCTTAATCACCTCCTCCACATTGTTTAGCCTTTTGGGAATCCTCTCTAATGCTTGAGCCACCAAGCGTGGTCTGCTATCAAGGTCTATGCCGAGGTACTCCTCGTCTGGTGAGCGTGTGGACAGCGTGTCCTGAACCGACATAATCCAAGTTGCCTCCAGCATAGTTGGTAGCGATTGAAGGAATGCT